>NW_025813526.1:17949345-18479840 GCF_021976095.1 Xenia sp. Carnegie-2017
TCTTTACTCAAGACATCTTCAGAGAGTAATTTATGTTAGTATTAAATGATTAATAGGATGTTATAACAAATAAATATATTTACATAAGGCGTTAGCATAGAAAAAGTAGACGGTGTGAAATGGATTGCATAAATTATGAAGTAATGAAGCTAAATATCGTAAATTTTCAAAAGATAAAGAGGATTAGAACTGCCTTGGACGCTAAGCGAAGGCTTTTATTTATTGATTAAGAGGCTCTCGTGAATGGAAAGTTCATAGGAATCATGAAGAGGAAATCGTTTTAAAACTGTCAAGGTTGCATGGGGATGTGTTTAAACGTATTTATGTGAGGGAAAATGCTCTATTACCCACCCAGGGACGGAAAATTGACTACATGTATTGGGATAGTCCAAATTCTTTTGAATGTCTGGTGTGTAAATTGTTGCTTAAATTATTTTTATTAAAAAAATTGCAAAATGCTACTGCTGATACTTTTTTTACTTTCGCGCTAACGTTTATTTTTATCTTGGCGCACAATAAAGGTCTTGGTCGGCATGCAATAGGAGCGGCTTTCGTATTGTCTTTTTTGAAAAAAAACACACAATTTTCATGGAACAACATAGGTTTTTTCTGGTCAATTCATTACAGGGTCAACAAATATCTCATGAAACCTGGGGTGTCCAAACCTGACTATTGCCTTTTCCTTAATTTAACAATTGTTGATGATGCAAAAACTGCTATTTTAGACTTTGTTTTTGCTAGAAAAGATTTTTTCATTTCTTCTCTGAATATTAGATTTTGTCAAACTCACATATATAAACTTGTGCGTTATGCAAATCAGTTTAATCGGTATGTATGCATGTGAGATAAAACGACTACCTCCGTCCTCCATTTTGACTTTCTTTTGTTGCAACCAGAACACGTTGTTTTTGATTTTATTTGTTCCACTTTTTTTCACTGTTCAAGTATGAAGTTATTAAAAAATATTACTACATCCTTAAATTTTTGTCCAGTTTATTGGGCAAGATTTAGTAAAAGTTGTTGATATCAAGTTTCATCCGTTGATTTCAGTGAATTCATCTGGCGAGATGAAGTGCATTTGACTAACATAGAAATTCAACGTTCATTTTTTCTAATCTTTAAGTAAAAAATGATTGCAATCTATTCCAACAATCAAAAATTACACACGATCGGGAATCATCTATATTGCACATGAGTGTATGAGGTATAAATTTTTCTTAAAGAATTGCATGGTCATGAGTACAAACATTAAATTTGAATTGCACTAACATTACGTAAATATTTTACGTTAAAATGCTTGGGCAATTAAATTCACTTTCTTGAGTGTTGTCGTTGCCTGCTGGTCATCTTAAAGTTATTTCATATGATAAATTACCACCTGATGCGTTGCGAAGATTACGTAAGCAGTTTTATTCCAGTTTTCTTTTTGTTCATCTCTTTCTTTATATCAGGCGATTGGCTTACTTTACAAAAATAATGGAAGCGAAACAAAGAATTTCACAAAATCTATAATAAGTTATATCAAACCACAGGATTTTATGTTTAAAAACACTGTCTACGCTTTACATACGGTAAAGCTGCTCAATCACAGTAGCTACACGTAAAACATTTTTCACATTTGTCTTTCAAAATTTCCTTTGCTTGTTTTCTGAAAAGATCTGTAACATACTAACTTTTCGATGCTCTCTATGATTTTCCTTTTCATAGCACTGATATAAATAAAGTTTGCAATGTTATATTAACTTTTGCGTGTTATTACGTGATTCTATCAATTCCATTTTTGTTTTTTAAGATAAACATCAATGGAGTTATCTCATTCCTTCAAGAATTTATACTATACAAACCTGACCCATTCCCTTTGGGAAACAATAGTCGTCTAATTGCACCCTTTTGGGCAGATGTCGACACCAGAAGAGGAGGCAATATATATTACAGAGAAAGTCAAGATCTTGCTATTCTAAAAAGAGCTTCAGCGGAAGTTAGAAAATATGAAGTTAGTCAAAGGCGATTCTTTGCAAAGTGGGTCTTGATTGCTACATGGTTAAAGGTTGCACCTTATGGTGGCTCTTCGGATCGTAATGTAAATAATTTTTTTTTGAATGTAAACCTTTCATAATGGGGAGAATTTTTTCATGGTAATTACTTTTTCTAAGTCAAGATCTGTAAAAATTTTAAGTTGTTTAAGTTATTTTGCATATACTTGTTTGCATTCCTAATAAAAAGGCAACGAATCAAAGATGTAAGTTGCTTATGCTTTGCAATATATTTTTGTGCTCATTTTAACAATGGGCTCGATTTTATGTTTACACTATGAGAGCAAAATATGTCTTCTTCACTATTTCAAAACGATATAAAAGTTAATGGTAGAACCTAAAACATGACGGTCTTTGTTTGAAGTGACATATGACTTCGATTATTTTAACCGTTTACATACATAGAAACGTCTTCCTTTCTTACAGAACAGCTTCCAAGTGATTTTAGCAACAGACGGTATTAATTCATTTTCAATATTTTACTACAATAAAATCAAATGGACATACGGTAGTGAGAGTGACGAAATTCCAGCACAAGTAAGTATTCGAATGATGTATAATTCAAAAAATGGATATATGTACAATACTTCATAATATACATGTTGCTATTCACTATATAAACAATGCCAGCTGTGATACGTCAACTAACTGCAAATAATTTTAGATATGTCTAATTATGAGGTCATTTTCAGAGATAATTGTAGTTATCTGTAGGATGCCGTCATATCTCCAATTACTAGTCCTGGAATTATTGACGCCGTTATAAAAATGCCAGTTTTTAGAAGAAATTAAATCATTACGTCTACTGTCAATAATTTAAGTGTTTTTAGAATCATTTACCATATAATTAAAGAATTATTTAGAGCCAGAAGAGGTAAAGAAGCAACACATGGCGAAGGGATGGATATCTTGTTTACAAACATTTTTTATAAGACTTCATTTCTAAAAATTCACTTAGCAATGGCTTTCGCAAAATTTTTTATATTTGAATTGCATTGTCATTTCGTAAGATTAATGGTGCGTAAAAAATCATCAAACTGTTAAAACAGATAATAGCATCTATAAGACAATGATTTAATTGAGAAATGATTAAAAAAAACAACTTCGTAAATTTGGTTATAATTACTTATATAAATTAAAAAGTTATATTCATGAATTAGTATTTATTTCAGGCTGGTTTCAACGCAGGTGATGGTAAAAACTTTTTAAACATTCCAAATTCTCGTACTCCTGAGATAGTCAACATTACTTCAACATCTAACAAACAGAAGCCTGGAGTATGGTTTTTTAAAGTCGATGGAGAAACAGTGAAAAACGAAGAGTGCAAGGAAAGTGGATGTATGATCTACCATAATATTGCGGTATTATAGTGACTGACTTTGGTTTATCAAATGTGTTAAGTAAAAAGTTCACACTTTTTAAACAAGAAAATTATAGTGAGATTGTTGTATGCAGATGATCTATTATACTTGTAAATTTTATTTATTTTACAAAATGTGTATATGGGTACTTTAATTATTAATTACATTTATAGATTTGGTGATTTCACCTAGATCGGGGATTGAGTTAGGTGGAACAGAAGTTTATGTTGGTGGACCCTGTTATAAGCCTGGATATACTATCATTTGTCGCTTTATGGGGAAATTAACTTCAAAAGCAAAATACATTAGTCCAGAACAAACTTCTTGCATCACCCCTCCACTCTATGTGAGTGGCCGTATTTTATTTGAGCTGTCTTTGGATGGTGGTGCTACCTACAATTTTAATGGCAGCTTCCGATCAAGTAAGTGTTTGTTATGGAAGTATCTATTAAGTAAGAATATGTTTAATAGAGTGCATGGACGTAAACAAGAGCATTTATCACAAATTGCTCAGATAAGTTGTAAGAAGCAAAAAACTTGAAATCAAATTAATTACCATCAATATTATATATGACACACTTGCAAAACGACTCAACTCAGCCAAGTAGGTCAACTTGCCTAGAGGGGACAACTTTCCCATGAAATCGTCTTCTCGGTGTACACAATCAATTAATATATGGCTTACTCGAATGTTAGCTTCTTCAATAGCGCCTTAATAAAAATAGATAATAAAAACTATGAAGATTATGCTACTTCATCTTGATTATCACTCGACACGGATCGTTTATAATCAGTTACTACAGTTGTTCGTTGCGATATAGAGCATCTAAAATTATAATTTTATAGTGGCAAAAACAAAATGCTAACCAACGAACTATGGGAATTTTCTTTTGAGTCAAAAACATGGCAAGGTATGAGTCGCCGTTTTTCAACGAGTATTCAACGTATATTCCGAAGTTACAAATTTAAAATTGGCGTCGAAAAATGACGTTTTTTCAACGTTAAAATTAAGTGGAGGCAACCACGTCTTTCTGAAGGTCGCTATTTTCGACGCAATTTCGAAGGTCAATCCGACGTCAATTGCCCACTGGAAGAAAACAATTATCGCAAACATTTTACGTCCTTATTTTATTCGGAAGATGACTCCCACTAATGTTTCAAAACGTTGCTAAATATTAACACCTTATCTACTAATGTGGATGATCTACATTTACTAGCATGTAGCTGATGCTCTTTGGTTGAAACCATTTACTTTATTATTGCATTCTTGCTGTTAAAAATATTCACCGCAAAACACCGTATTTTTTAGTCCATCATACCTAAACTTAGCATCATTGCTCGTGAAAAAGAGTAACGTAAATTCTTGTGTGACGTAAAGCATACGTTCATATAGTACCATTAGGAAGAAATCCACCAGACGTTCAAGGATTGGAAGTGGAAAAGTGGGCAGATTCCACCAGAACAGTTTTGACGTGGAATAAAAACGAAATAAACTCTTCACATGTGAACATCACAATCCAAAATGGATTTTTTCTCCAGAAACTGAACGATTTAGTCACTTTTCACGATGTTCCTAATTCTGGACGCTATGAACTTGATTTCAGTTATGGTAGTATCTTAAAGAACTCAAGGTAAACATCATTTTTTTAGGCGTTTTGCAATGAATTATGCCTTAAAATCAATGGTTGCAACACTTTGATTTTTATTGACCCTTGTTTTTTAGCTATTGGGGGGTCTACAAATGTCCCCCAACATTTCAGTAAATTAGCAATTGTTATAAGAAAATATTTGCGGTGTTTTTGGATTAGAAAAAAAGAAGTGGGGAAAAAAGAGGCTTGTAAAACGCAGCCTAATTATCTTCTCTTATTAATTGTGCAGGAATCTGTAAAGTCTTTTCTTTACTTGCCAAATTTGTTATTAACATTACCTGCTGAGCAAGAGAACGATTTAATTTAGTGATAGCATGACAATGATAGAGCAGTACAAACAAAGAAAATTAAAATAACCAAAATTTTGCATAATTTATCTTTTTTTTCTGCTTCAAACTAATATTTGATAAGAAAAACATGTTTAAATGTAGCTGATGCCATTTTTTCTTGCGAGAAGTGTGTTTTAGTTTAGTATTTGTACGTGACCACTTAGTTTTTCGTTGCAGAAACAAACGAAAAAGAAGAAGTCTTACGTCTCCAATTTCAATTCTTAACATTAAGGCATCATCACCTGGCAAAAATTCAAAAACGCTTTTTAGTGCTGTTTTTATTTCATCACGTGACCCATGTGCAACATATCTCTCATTTTTAGATGGAATCAATGGTATAGTAAAAATGATTTTCTTTATAAAATTTTACACAATAAAATCTAATAGACACGATTTGAACGTAATGACATCTTACACAAAGGACAGATGGTTATAGCAGTGACAATTTAATTATTGTCTTTTCTCTATATTAAGTGAAAGAGTTGTCTGCATGCCCTACGAGCATACGACAAGCAAGAGTAGATGAGCAATTTGTCGAAGATGTTGGAGTTAAAAGCCGTTTGATAAACTACTTTCATTCTGGCAAGACATCTTGTTATCGATCACGAAGTTCCAGGTTTGTGTTAAGTAATGCTAAATATGAACGTCTTCTCCCTATGGCTGTTAGCGTTTTTACTCATATTTAATGTTAGAATGTTTCTATCAGGAGAATTCGTATTATTTATGGTTTCATTTTATTGTTTTTTCATTTTCAATTTTTTTAGTGATTTCATATATTACCTATTTACTTTTATTGTTTATGAAATACAAGAATACTAACTATAAGATTATTAAAATATTGAACGGTTATCTTTTTCAATATGTTATTGCTAGCAATTTAATTTTCATTACTGAAGAATCTTAAATAAAACTTGCAGTATGTTTTGTCAAGCATAAATGGAAAAGAATAACGTTTTTCAGAGTATTTAAAAGGCATTGGACACTTTTTGTTTTATGAATGAACATTTTTCCCATTGGATGTCTTATGAGATTATGTTGCGATAGAGATAAATTACGAAGAAAAGGACTTTGAGTGCGTTGACATAATAATTAACGTTTACTTAATTTTACATTGTTTTCTATCTCATCATGTTATAAGTATGAAACTAAAATATAAGCTTAAGTTAGGATGAAATTTTTGTGGATAACACAAGAGAAAAAAATTTTATGCAGAACGTCAAAGCATCCAAAAATATAATACATGAAATCAATTGCACTAAAATTTAAAAATACCTCGCTTTTTGTGTACTATAGCTCAACCGAGAACTACAATTTGTAACTGAGTGGGTTATACCTCTGTTAATTAGAATGAAGGTTAACATCTAATACTAACTGATATAGTCTTGGTTAAATAAGTACCCCAATTAATATTTCTGATTATTATTTAATTCTTTGATATGTGTAATGACCCTGCTATACTTGCTTGTTGCGTTTTATTTTGTGCTGTATTCAAGTAGAGCTAAACAATAAATATATCGTAACTTGCTTCATATGCTGCGTTTGTACAAAACTATAGAATCATTAAAAGCTGAACAGCTCCCTAAAGCTCAAACGAAAAAGGGTACGTCAGCATATCGTTGACTTCATCCTCTAAAATTAAAACTGTTCATATGCCTATTGGCAGAGCGATGCTCTTCCCATCTTTTAATGATGTCTCAGCAAAAAATGTGTTTGCATCAGTCGCCATGCTTGGGGGAAATCCCATTTAAAAAGAAATATTTATATTAATTTTATGCTCTGTAATTTTATGCATCATCGGCTGTTTAATGTACTGCCCCAACATGGATGATTTGTCTTCACATGCAAACTCTCCATTTGTTCCCGTATCTTAGTACAGTCTACATTCTTGCATACAATGTGTATTGCTTATCACACAGCCTTTCTCGATTGTAAAAGACATCTCATAAAAAATTATACAAAGTGTCCATTATTCCGATTTTTACCTTTTAGTGCATCAGGTAAAGAGCAACAATGTTGCTATAGTGATCAAGGAAAGCTAATAGTGGGACCTCCACGTGGTGGAACACCGGATAGGGAATCACCTGAGAACAGTGTATGGAATCATTATAGAAAAGATGTGTTACCTTTTTATGCTTGTTGTCATTCCCTGAAAACTTGTGGTCAATACTACAGCAAACGGCCTTCTGATGATGGTGCTGGATATGTACCACCACCTGTTGGTGAGTACTTCATTTAGATTAATGTCTAAAATTGGCTGAACCAAAAATTAAATTAATTTATTAATTTAATTAAATATGCAAATTGTTCTTGGGTTTGTCTGTAAAATTCATATATACATAAAAAAGCACAGTTTGCTGTTTTTTTTTTGGAAAAAAGCTACATAAGTATTCAAATCATTGGTCTGTTAAATTGATATAACAAAACGCAGTTTTTGCTTAGACCTCTACAAACACAAATTTTGTTCGTTAATTGTGTCAATTTTGTATATCGATGGTAATAGAACTCAGTATCATTCAAATTAATGATGGACTTTAGCATTAATTATCTCATATTGTTTTGTACCTTAGCTGATACCAGGGGAGATCCTCACTTGTCCACATTTGATGGAACATTTTATACATTTAATGGTCATGGTGAATATGTTCTCTTACATATCAACAATGGTGAGGATCTACAATTTCAAGGAAGAATGATACCAATTCCTGATGATCAAGGCAACACCACGAAAGCAACTGCACTCACAGCATTTGCTATAAAGGAAGCAGCAAGTGACACTTTACAGGTAAATATATGACGAAAGAATTTAAGAGTATTGTAGCAATGTTTTATTGATTTCAATGTGCTAGTACTGAAACGAGTTACGAGTTATTTGAGCTCTTCCATATAATTTGCGAAATGTGTTTTCCATAAATAAATTTTCCTTGCTTAAATAAATGTATTTTACGTAAAAGAATTAATTGTATGTAAGAGTAGATACTAAATTATTATTTTTCAAAAATACTTTTTATCATAACTTTTTTGTTGAAGGTTGAGTTCAACAAAAGACTAAAAGTTATTGTTTATGTCAACGGAGAAAAAATTCAATTCGATGAGCAAACGAGACTGGACTTCAAAGAAGTTTTTCTTATTAAACACAATATAACTAAAATTGGTATTTACTTCTCGTCTGGAGTGTCAGTTGAGACAAAGTCAATTGAAGATTTTTTAAACTATCAAATTTCAATCCCACAGAAGTTTAAAGGTAATTACTAGATAGATAGGTTGCTTTACTTTAGACTTTTTCTTAATATTTTGAGCATATTCTTTACGTTGGAATATAAACAGAAGACTAAACAATGATTTTCACTTTTATAATACATATCTTCTTGTGTTCAATCACAGGAAAAATAGTAAATTAAAGAGAAATTTTAAAGACATAAAACTTTCTTGAGAAAATTTTGCACTGCAACAAAAAATATTTTCAATTTCATATTTTTGTTTGCAGGAAATACATCTGGACTTCTTGGCTTTTGGGACGATGGTACAGAAAAGAATTTTATTGCCAAACGGAAGCTTCATTCAAACTAATTCAAGTGATCGAACCTTACATTACGAATTCGGCTTAAAATGTAAGTTTTTTCAAATTTATTAAATAAAAAAAGGAAAATAATAGAAAAATAAGGAGCAGTGGCGCAAACAAGGGAGAGGGGATTTCCACACGTTAAAAGAACAAAGGCAATATATTTGTAAAAAAGGGAAATCAGGATAGAAAATTTAGGTGACACATACTTGACTACCTTTGTTTTGGATGACAACCTTCATCCCAACAATTTGACAAGTTTTCTTCTCTATTTTAATCTAACAACAGAAAATGCGTACTATCGTTACCAGTGGTATTCTAACCATTTGGTTCGATAATTTTTTTTTGTATGTTGTGCATATATGTCAATGAAAATATTCTCACTATACAACGTATAGCAATTGCTTATGAACCAAGAAAGGCTATGAAGTCTGTATGATTATGTCAGTCAAACGTAACAGAATATATGAGTTATAGGCATTTAAAACAAGGTTCTCTATTTTGCGCACATGTCATGATAAATAAATGATGAATGAGCGATCATCATTAGATGTAGAATGAAGTAAGAATGAATTGTAAGAATCGTGTAAAAATAATATAAGAATGAACTTTACATGACAATATCTCGTGTTGTAGACGTCATTAGGGTTCTCTTTGATGAAAGTAATACGCTTTAAGATATTAAATATACTTCAATATAGTGCTATTTTCGCTTTCGTTTATTTTAAATCGAATCAAAGATTTTGGAAATGGTTGTATTTATAGGTAATCATTAAATTAATGTTTTCTAATGGCATATAACTTTCAGAATAGCGTAAAATCATACCCCAAAACAGGGGAGCATGTCTTTCATGAAATGCTTAGAGTATGAATATTTGCCCCCAAAAGTTTATGTCAAGGTACACCACTATTAAGCAAATGACTAAAGCTAATGTAAGTTAGCTGTAACGGTCTTTCGCATCCCAAAAATATCCTAAATAAAGTTCATTGAGAGAAATAATGCTAAACTAGGGAACCTTTTTCGATTTGCTTATGTGAAAAGAAAATAATCTGTTTTGTAACAAGGAGACCAATGATTCTTTCTAGAAAAAATCAAAATGCAACACTTGTTTCCGTAAAAAGCTTTTGTGATAAAAAATACAATTTGAATTAGGAGACCACAATATATTTACAGGGATTGTCAACAGCAGCAAAACTTTGTTCAAGTACCCGAGTGGAAAGAGTTATAACACTTTTGTTGATCAGACATTTACACCAATGTTTTTGGATGAGTCAAACACATTGTTTTCTGACGATGATTTGGAGCGGCGAGCAAGGTCTGTTTGTGGTGAAAACAAAGAATGTTTATTTGATGTCGCTGTCACAGGAAAGACAAGTATTGGCGAAGCAACTTTAAAATCTTTTAAAGAACTACAAATAAGAAAAATGACTCCATTGTTGGTGAGATGAATAAAGTTTGATCATTCAATATGTACTTGCGTTTCAAGAACCTGTTACGAAAGCTATATCTTAAATCCTCCTTTTTTTCATAGTTTAAGTTAGCAATATTTTGCAAAGCTAAGTTTTTATTTCAGTCGCGGCTCCTATCTATTTTGGTTGTGATGGTATTCAAGACAGTGAAAATAAAACAGACTTTTGTGGTGTTTGTGGAGGTGATAATTCCACGTGCACAAATTGTCAAGGTGTTGTCCAACCTGGGTTTATTGCAAATGTAACTTGTGGTAAGTGGCTGTAAGTTGTACATTGTTAGAATTAATCGATACTTGAGACTTTCCATATTGCTGATCTTTTCCTCATTGCCTGCTAATATATTGCGAAATGAAGCTTATGAGTACGGAATTTATTGGCTATATAAGCTCTACAGATCATGCATATTGATATTGTAACACATAACATTAAAAAAATATAACAATCGAGCATGAAGTAGACCTGTTCGTATTTGAAATACTGTGAAATAACATTGAGTTATGGTATTTCAAAAGTACGTTAATACTACAGCAATTTTTAGCCTGTGATTTGCATATTTGTTTCATAGGAGACACAATTTTGCATTTAGTATGCTGGTTGGGGTTTTTTGTTTACTATACGAAATTTTTGCGCTGTCTCAATTAACATTTTATTAAATTGGTTCTCTAGCGGTCTTTTCAATACGACAAAAAAAGGAAAAAATCATAATTTTAGCTAAAATAATAACCACTATTGTTTTATAATATGAAGCATACTCCGATTATAACATTCATGATTAACTAAAGAAAAGAAATAGGACATTTTTTATTGGAAAGGTTATATTTTGAATTTGTTACAGATTCATCATGCGAATATATTTACAAGCCAGCTGATGCTCTACTCATACGTGCGCTACTAATATAAGCATCCTATGATGTTTAATTTGAATAATTATGATTGAAATATATTTAAATTATGTAGTCTCATCTATACATTTTAGAGAATAAAAACAACGACGATCTTTATACTTATTTTATATCTTAATACTGATGTTTCAAAAATATCTATATGCACGCCATTACATTATGTCTTTGAAATGAAAATGATTCTGGCACAAATTAAGTATAAAGCTTAAATTAGTTAACCCTAATGAACCATCTAATTTTACTAACACTCAGGAACTTTTTAAAATATGTCATTAAAATAACTTCATGATTCACAAATTTCTTACATGAAGGAAAAGGAAATTCATCACGTTTGTTTACTAACTTTTTTTCAGGATTTCATAAAAAGTAACCTTGAAATATTTAGAAAAATTTAAAAATTCATCTTTTGTATATCGCTCTACTAATACGTTTGTTTGGTAACATTAGCGATATGATAGTAGAAATAGCGGTGCAATATGAGAAATGAAGTTTTTATGGAATCAATTTGGCTTGAGAGATGGTTCTCAATGTTTGAATAGCTTAGGGATTTCTTCGTGAATTTATACAGGTGTTTATCAAGAATGGAGTGAATGGAGTGTTTGTTTCAAGAAAAACGACAAAGATACGAAAATGAGAAATCGAACTTGCTCTGAAGCTGGCCAATGTGGATATCTTGGTGAAAACATTCAACACAAGTCTTGCGATGATGGTAAGTGTATATTTTAAAGATAGTTGTGTTTTATACATGCTTAGACATCACGCAAAGAATATTTTCTTGACACATACGTTATTGCACAATATGTCATTATAATTATGTAATCCGGATTTATCACTGACAACTTAAGCCCGGTTTCCAGATAATCGTCTTGATCGTCTGTCGTCTGTATTCCTGCTATATGAAAGTTTTAGAACAGTAACATTATTTATTTATTAAAAAATCTGTTATTTTTACAGTAAGTAAGATTTGAATATAATAGGATTAAATAAGCGGGTTGACCATCCAGTGGCTCAACTTCTTTGATGTGAAAACACATCAATCAGTTTAGGTAGTAATTAAGAGATGATTTAGTTTGTAGGCGATAACAAGAATAATTTCTTTTTCGGACATTGAATCCAATAAGATGCTTTATTACGAAACAAAAAGTTTCTCTCTTTGCGTGTTGTTCTAAAATCTTGTCGACATCCTTTCCTGTTTACATGCATTTCTTTTAAAAACTGCTGTTATATTTATCATGCACAATTATACATTGTACGTTGAATTATTTTTGTCTCTTTTTGAATGCAATTTTTTGTTTTTAATTATAAGAGGCTATTTGATGGTTGATGCTTGTAGAACTTTGGTGTCGAGCTTGTTTGGGCTGCCTAAATAGTATCTAACATAACTATTAAATGTTCACCATAAATCACCTAAAGAAAATAAGAGCATCAATTTTATTAATTTACTTTTCTTTTCTTTAAGATATAAACAAATGTCTTTGTAACCCTTGCCACAACAGTGCTAACTGCATTGACAATGAA
The DNA here is from genome assembly GCF_021976095.1 of Xenia sp. Carnegie-2017. Lineage (NCBI taxonomy): Eukaryota > Metazoa > Cnidaria > Anthozoa > Malacalcyonacea > Xeniidae > Xenia > Xenia sp. Carnegie-2017. The sequence continues at coordinate 17,962,167 of NW_025813526.1, forward strand.
GGGTCTTACAAGTGCAATTGCAAAAATTCTTGATATTTTTTAATTTCATGCATCTGTACAAAGTTTTTCATCAATTTTTTTTTCATTTAGATATTAACGAATGCCTTTCTAATCCTTGTAAAGTCAAATGTACTGATAATGAAGGATCGTATGAATGTCACTGTAGAGAAAGATGCTCCGATGTTGACAGTTTTTCCCTTATAATGGACATAAAATATGCTGGATTTGCTGGAGATTTACTACAAATTACGTGCAGTTTTAACGGTACATCTACACCAAGTTTTGTATGGAAAAATGGTAGCCAATTGCTCTCTTTCTCGGAAAGAATAAAAATTGAAACAAATGGCAAAATCTCAAATCTTTTTGTTCGCAAAACACTAAAAACTGATTCCGGTTTTTACCAATGCATCGCAAGGTTAGATATGTTTCTATTGCTTTTTTAGTTCTTTGAGACTGGAATTCGTTTATCTTTTTACGACGATTGATGACGCGTATATTGGAGTGAAGCATGTAATACAGACTAGGTTTATATTAGAGCAAATGTTCACATATCTAATTCATACAATGAGTAGTAGACAAATTTCAAAACCTTTTCATGTTTTACAAAACTTTGCTAGGAAAGCTGAATACATCATTTACAGCAATGTCTCTATTAAAGTAAAAGTCGCTCCAGTTGTGTCTGTTTTTCCACATTCAATATCTACTAAAGAAGGTATGTATTTGCTTACTTGAGTTGAATTTCTGGGGCCGGTTGCACGAGGCTTAGATAGCGTTATCCATTGGATAGTTAAAATTGTCAAACTTGGAAAAAACGTGTTTATAATTTCATTACGACAAAGAATTTTTGTAATCTTAGAAGCAATATTTCATTTCAGTGATTGCTCAGTTCAAATTTTATATTTTTACTTTTTAAAAGGTTTTATAAAAGTTTAAAAAAATTTGCTGTCCAATGGATAACGCTATTCCTGCAACTGGCCCCTGATGTTTTTACACATCGCTATAAAAATGCACTAAACCCATCCAACATTATTTTGCATATTTCTATTATCTTTTCATGGATACTTGGGGAAAGCATATTTAATCCATAAACCATTGAAATCTATGGATGGTATTTTGCGGTTAGTTTTTATAGAGTAGGCTTACCAATCGTGTTGAGATGCTACTATATTGAATATTTTACACAGAATTCTCTTGTGGGCATGTTCATATGTTTTATCAAACTATCGTTTGCTAATAATATGTAAGCCATATTAAATTAAAGTTATTTTATTTTTAATTTTACTTTTAGTAATTGCATTATTCTTTTGATAAAATATGATTCATATATAAAAAAAAATCTCCAATTCTGTTCATGTATATTTTTGTCATTTAATGAAGTCGTCTGCAATTTTTTTGTTTTTCTATAGATGACGTAGTGTTACTCACTTGTCATGTGCTTGAAGGCGATGAGAAAAATATAAAAATTTTATGGTTCAACAAGTCATATCCAAAAGTTCACATGCATCGAGGAAGACAACTTAATCTTACAAACCTCGTCCAACTAACAGATCGTAAAAGCTTTTCAGAAGAGTATTGGTGCACTGCTAAAAACTCAGATGGTAAAAATCGAAGTCGGAACGTAAAAGTTGTCTTAGTGTCAAAAGGTACGCCCTTTTTTCTCTGTTTTACTGCAAATCAACCATTCTAACAATGAAGAATATATACTACCTAGTATAACTGTAATTTTGCCCATGTATAGTGCAGGTAGATATGCTAAAAAAAAGTGTCATTCTTTATGTCTTTGTTTAATTTTATTCCTGCATGCATAGTGCAATAATAAAAGGCTCCTGTCGACAAGGTAAAACGTGTGAGCTTTAAAATATGAGAAGAACTATTTAAGACCTACACAAGGACCCCTACAGTCTGTCCTTGATTATGCATATTGTTCTCATTTACGGGTTCTTCCTAAAGCCTTGCTTCGTCAAAATGAAATATTTTACCAAATGGTGAATTTTACGTTAGATTTTAAAAATTTGAGGATTTTCTTTCGCAAGGATACAAAAGATTATCAAAACTATGATAAACTATAGACTTTAAACGTTGTCTTTCCTTCATTGTTTCTTGATAAATGTTTTTGTACTTCTGGCAGTTTTCTGTAAAAGCTTGCATTTTACATTGAAAACGTAGGTTTCACTGACTTCTGCTCGAAAGAATCATCTGGTGGTTATGTTTGGAAGAAAACTCCAGTTGGATCAACTGTCGTTATTGACTGCGGCCAAAATAAGACAGGTTAGTTATTATTCTATTTTGATTTTTCTGCAAGATGGCCAGTAGCAGATCTAGAGTAAGTCAAATAACATCGAAAATGGTCTTTGTAAGCAGTGCAATCCCATAGGGAAATTTTTGAAATCAAATAATCTTCGTAAAAATTTTCACTTATAAAATTATTACTAATGTATTTTGAAATTTAAACGTTGCACTGTAGTATATATGTTTTCACTTTTGCCCAGATCTGCGAATCTTATAGTAAATAGTACAGTAGATTTTTAAATATATCGTACTTTTATTGGCATTGTTTTTGATTTTGATATCTTTAAGACAAGTGTTTTCTTACTCAAAATAGGCCCAAAAAGTCTTGGGTTGACAGAAAAATTTGCTCACTCTCATATATATATACAAAGTGTATTACAATGTTCCTTCCCGGCTATCACCATATTAAAATGATAACTCCTGCACTTGGGACACAGGACGTATATATATATAAATAACTACGACTTTAAAAGAAAATCACTAGCCACCAAAGAAGGCATATGAATTTTACGAGAAAAAATCTAAAGCAATAAGATTGAAACTAAAGAACACACACTCAAAATGTATTTTGTCGAGCTAAATACGAAAACATGTAAACTTTGTATCAATGCTTAAATATGCCAAAGATTTTTTAAGTTGGTGCATGATAAAAAAGCAGAAACATCTATAACCATTAAACTTGCCTTTACTTAAGTTAATCAGCAACTCTTATAAAAGGATTTTGCTATATATAGCTCTATGAAAGATGAAACGAAATTAGTACTTTTGTTTGAAGAGCACTGCATGTATTTAAGCAAAAAATTCGTGTTCTGCTTAAAAGATTACTGAACTTCTTTTTGGCGATGTAATATATACTGGTAACAGCGTCAAAATTTTTCGGATATTTTTTATTTTGATAAAAAATTCAAGTTTTTGAAATCGTGAAGAACAATTACGACCGATTTGTTGGTTTATATTTTTTTGCTACTTACTAAAAATTTATTGTGTAAATACACCAGACAAGGAAAGTGCTTATATCACATGTTGTTGCATAGTATTTTCTTATGCACATATAGTTGAAATGAACTTATGCGTATGCTTGGCTTAATATTTACATGGTGAAAAATTTGAAGAAAATCCATATGATTGTTTACATAGGCATAATGAACAAAATAGCACTTCGTTTTTCTTTATGAAATATTGATTTGTATAATGTAGTGTAAAATTTGTTCAACACCACAACCCTTTGGAATGTGTTGTATTCTTTGCCACTAAAATGAAACTTTCTCGTGCACTTTCCTTTATGCTTTGTATTTAGTATATCGTGCAATTTCAATGAAAACTAACAACACTTTAGAAAACATGTAGTACACAAAATTAGTATATAGACTTTTTGTTTGTCGTGCACCCTGCTTACCTAGCAAACACATATGTTGTTTTATATGAAAAGTTAACGAGCATGGAAGCATTTGCTTTACAAACAGAAGCATGCAGACATATTTACGATTTTATGAAAAAGATATATAATTTTGACCGTTAAAGGAAATATAGAATTTGGTTTGCATGATATGACTTGGAAGAAACGACTATTTGTTTCATAGCTATATAGATGTCAAAAAATCCTATTATAGCTATTTAGAAACTATTCAATACATATTTGTACTTGTTAATGCTTTCCGACATTGGTAATTTTTTTGATTTTTCTAAAATATTGCTTTTAACTGAAATATTTTCTTGTCTTAGAACAATTGGCAATGTCCTCTGTCTATTTCACTTTTTCTTTGTTTAATACATAGGAATAGCTTCAAGGTCTTGCTCACTCGTCGCTGGAAACCCAAAATGGCGTCCTGTTGATATTTCGAAATGTAGATCAGAAGAAGTCGTAGATCTCCTGGATCAGGTGAATATTTCAATTTCCCTTGCAACTAGCTCAGTAACATTACACACAGTGAGTGTTATAAATTCACCATTTAATACCAGGTATCAAGGCTTGATGAAGGTTTCGCAAGTAACGTCAGTGAAATTATAAAAAAAACAGAAACTGTTACAGATGTTGTTAAATTATCGCAAAAGGACGTCGAGGATCTCGTGTCGATTTTAAAAATAACACAAAATAAAACGGCGACTCAAAGTGATCGCGAGAACTTCATTCGATCTTCCAGCAATATTGTTGGCCGTGGACAAAGAAATGTGTGGAAAAACATACCGGTGAGAGAAAAATGCAATTTTAATGCTTGATGAAAATATAGAACATTTTTCATTGTTCATTATTTGGAAATAATGAACGGAAAAAATTCAAGGGTTCATTGGAGTTCATTTGGAAATACCTCTTGTCGATAGCAGTTTTTTAGCTATAAAGCAATTTGCGCTGTGTTAGCCTTTTTCAATTGTGCTATTTTTCTTTGGATTCACATTGCTTGGGAAGCGTTAAAGTTCCTTAATTTTAAAGTATGATTTCCCAATTTTTTAATAAGACATTCACAATACTAAATTTGCTCTGAATGCGTATGAAAAATCTAGAACTGCTTTTATTCGTGTAATATTAGCAATAAGATGGCTAAGCTTATTGCGAGTAATGTTTTTAGTGAAACACCTTAATCATGTTTTTCATTTCTCAACTTATTAAGCATATCATATAAAACAATATCTGTAGACCTTCCACTTACTGTCCTCCCGACTGCAATGAGCAGCAAACGTCGAAGCGAATCACGGAGTTCCGGGTTTGTGACCAGAATAGCCAGTTTAATAGGTGGAAGGTCTACTTATTTTTTCAATTAGTCTTCTTTCTTCAGTATGCCAGTGATAACTGAGTTAGACTAAGATGTAATATGCTTATTAAGTACAGAAATGAAAAACATGATTAAGGTGTTTCACTAAGAACATTACTAGCAATAAGCTTAATCAACTTATTATGAATTTAGAGAGAGGCTTTATTAATTGCTTTCGATCGTCTTCAACTAAATTTTTTTTGGCCTCAATCACCTTCATTATCTGTAAGCTTTATGCATGATGACATTAAATCATAGCGTTTTACTATTTTTTAGGAAAGAAACACTTTAGCAAGACAAATTATCAGTGGCGCCGATCTTAATGCTAAAAAATTTGTTGCCGAAAGTAAAAAAATTGGTGAAGAGGTTTCTTTCAAAACAACTAACATTCAAGTAATTGGTATAAAACTCCCTGAAAACCAAAAATCGATCCGAAGAAATTAAACTGGTAGACACAGGCGGTCAGGGCGTTCGATTTCACACAAGTCTTGCGAACGGTCTACAACAAGCCACTGTTGTAAAGTACTCGTCAATTAAGGATATTTTATCTTCTGAAGAACTGAAAAAATCTGTAGATAAAACTATAAAGTCAAGTGGAAATTTAACCATCCAGAGTACGATCTTGTCTTTCACCACCACACCAAAACTTTATGTTACCCAAGCTATTCAAATTATCTTGAAAAATAATCAGGTACGAACGTAATCCGCCGATTTCAAGTTTCAAACCTATTCTCTGCTCCTCTTACAGTAGTATTTGTTTTTCTTTATTACAGAGTGGTTTTGATGACCCTAAAAGAGAATGTGTGTTTATTGAGCCGGATGTCAATGGTAGCAAATGGAGTGGTGAAGGATGTATGCTAAATGAAAAAGAATCCTCAGAAGACAGCGTCATATGTGATTGTGATCACAATACAGCTTTTGCTATAATGATGGATACAACTGGTGTTAAGGTATAAGTCTATACCTATTACGTATTCGTAAACGCCAAGTACTTGCCACTTAATGTTAGTGTAGCATTTTTCCACACCATTTTTCGGAGGATGAAACACAGCTCAAGATAGATATAAAGAAAAATCATTCATATATGATAATTTAAATTGTTCTTCAGTAGCAATTACGCAAGCAATGTTTACAAAAAAACCTTTAATGCACAATGGAGTTTTTGTTCTCTCAACAACAATCCAAGCATAACTATAAATAAATCTGCTGTAAAAAGACGTAAAGACGTGCAACGAATTCTGCTTTCTTCACTAAAGCATGTTAAATTTTTTATTCCTTTCATTAATTAATTCCTATTGCCAAATCGCAACTTTTAAATGATAGAAGTTAGAAAATGCTAAAAAAACAGGGGTGGTGAAATAGCCAGAATTTACGTTTGTGAGAACGGCAAAAGATGAAACTTTACTTTATATATTATTATGTTTACATAAAAGATAAAAGTTTCTTCGGATTTTGAATGATTTTTATTGAGCTTTCGACTCGTTGCTTCGAGCCTTCATCAGAATGAGGATATTTATTTACACGTGCTTTTAGCTTGGAGACGTTTAGAGCGTCTAATTGGATTAGTGGGTGGATTAATGTAATTGGATGGGGTGAAATGCGTTGCCATGGGTTTTGGTATATTGTAAATATGATTGGTGTTAATGATATTAGAGTGTAGTGTTTTAGTTTTGGTGTTGTTTTAGTTTTTGTCCTTTTCTTTATTTTTCTTTAGTTTTCTTCAGTTTTTTCTTTTATTATTATGTTTATAGATAACTGAAACTGAACGAGAAGTCTTGGAATATATATCAAATATTGGATGCTCTATATCGCTTTTTGGTATAGTTTTAACATTGCTAACACATGCGTTGTTTTGGAAACATGTAAAATCGCCAAAATCAAAAGTTTTGCTGTGTCTTTGTATTGCTATTGGTTTTACCGACGTTTTTGCTATATTGGAAGGTGTTTCAAGATATAACCCGGTATGTATAAGATGAGGTAAAGAATCAGTAAATGATTTTTCAATTTCATTTTGAAGGAAAAATCGTTAAATTGGATTTTAGCACCTTATTTTGGCAATAAAGCCTTTATACGTTAGCAGAATTTGGCTTTTTGCAATAACCTTAACATGAAAACCAAAAACCGGCTTAGAGTTTAATTCTCATCGAGAATTTAAATTTTGCTGCGTGTAAAGGAAAGCCTTTTACCCGGCCAATAATTGAAGATACGTATTCTTTGAAAAATGTAATGTTTTTAGTTGCTGGATTTCATATATATTTAAACCTTTTTAAAGGAATTTTGCTCAGCTGTTGCAGCTCTTTTGCATTTCTTCCTCCTGTCTGTCTTTGGCTGGATGTTGTGCGAGGGGATTCTTCTATACATAATGCTTATACGAATTTTTGATGGCGTTCGTGGAAAACATTGGAAAATCTTCAATCTTATTGGCTGGGGTATGGACTATATTTTGTTTTTAACTCTCTACAAATAACGGTAACCTGCAACAAACAAGCCTGTTCCTTCCTTAGGTGTTCCATTGATTATAGTTTCCATATCACTTGGCGCTACTCGAGGCAAAGGATACGGTTCAGACAATCTTTGTTGGTTGAGTGTTGAGAGTAAACTAATCTTAGCATTTATTGTTCCTGCATCCCTAGTCATTACGGTAAGGGTGCAATGGTTTTATTTAATGTATATATAACGCTGATATTTTTCCAAGAAGTGAATACAATTATAGGCCGAGGTAAGTTTTAAAAATTGGAATCATTTATGGAGAATCGACATTTGCTTGCTATATTCATCTCCAGCACACAAAGTATTTTTGCTTTTCAAAGAATTTAATTCGATAATAACCCAACAAAATTACATTCTTTGAAGCGTTTGATTTTTACTTAGGCGAATACAATAGTGCTTTTCATGGTAATCTATAAAGTGTTAAACAGTCACAAAGTAAAACAACAAGAGAATCTACAGAAAGTAAAGACGGGTTTAAAAGCTACCATTGTAGTTCTACCTCTTCTTGGTTTGACGTGGTTGTTCGGTTTGATGACATTCAATCGAGAGACAATAGTCTTCCGCTATCTTTTTGCCATCTTCAATTCCGCTCAAGGAATATTTATATTCCTTTTTCACTGTGTCCTAAACAAACAGGTTAGACTAATATACACAAAGGAACATTTTCAGATAAGCAAGAAGTATTGAGGTGATAGTAACAAATGGTAATTTCTTTCAGATGCGAGATATTTTTCGACAAAATACTCAAAGCACTTTCTTATCAAGCCTTGGAATGAAAAAATTACCCCACTCGCAAAATGGTGCGTTTAAAAATGTCTTAGACTTGCAGTTTAAACTTCTATCATACGTCTGGCCATTAAAGGTGTGTATTTTCTTCCCAGTGTCTTCTAGTTCTCCTGCAAGATCCATGAGTTTGAATGCAAGGCATGAAAAGACAAAAAGTACAGAAAGATCACCTTTGGAGGAAAGCTCAGTTAATTCCCATGAGATGACACATCTTTTGCGCGGTAGGTGTGATGTATAGAGTGTTTGCATGTGACGTCAAAGTAGCCATTTTGGGGGAGTACATGAAAGAGCCGATGCTCAATGAAGTATGAAATTAACATAAATTCTTTCTCTATATTCAATTTCCCCCCAGGATTGGCCTAATGAAAACACTTTATACCATATGTTTTTAGTAGCTAACTGCTCTAATATAGAACATGCTTTATAAAACTTTGCAAACTAACAAACATGGCAAAACGTTCATTGTTGAACAATCGTTTCAAAACATACTCATACACTTATATACTGCAGTTTGGCATTTGGTGATATAAAGTGACGAGGAGGGATCGTTGTGCGAATGGGCGGTGCATTATTGAAGCATGTTTGTGGTAGACGAGCATGATTTTGGTTTTTACAGAGCATGTATGAAAATACTATTTTTCTTTTTACAATTTTTTAACAGACAACACCGATGCATTTCAATCGTCTACACAAAGTGGAATTCCTAAAAATAACGATCATGGGATGTTAAAGCTCGATGGGAAAATAGTAACAAATGACGAATCGCCAAATTTATTATGTTTGGAAAATATTGATGAGAAAGCTTCTTCAGCAGTGTAACAACATATCAAACATACAATACTCTGATCAACTAAAGATAAACTTGACTAATTGCCACTAATTTCACATAATATTGACTAAGTTTAATCAAAAAAATTAAGGCAATTTATGAAGTTTCAATGTATGCAGTTTTAACTAAAACGATAATTTTCTTTTAAGCATCAATAAAAATGAGTATAGCTACGTATATTCATATCTAATTGTAATTATATCTTGTTTAAGGAATGAAATTTAAATCTAGAGACATTAGCTGCTGAATTGTTTGTGCAATAAAAACATAATAAGAATGAATAAAGAACGAAAAGTCGAGTACCTTTAGTTGTCAACTTTGAAAAGTTGTCAAAACCACATACTAGTCCTGAGATACTCAAAAACTAAGCTGAGCATAAACATTTTTTGTTCATATGCTTTTCAGGCGGTGGACCAATATGCTCAAAAACACAAAAAAACGCATGCATAAAACCTTCTTTAATATATGACACACTTGCAAAGCGAGTCAACTCTGCCAGGCAGGTCAACTTGCCTAGACGGGATAAATTTCCCATCTAATCCTCTTCTAAGTGTACATAATCAATTAATATATGGCTTACTCGAATGATAGCTTCTTCAATAGCGTCTTAATAAAAATAGATAATAAAAACTATGAAGATTATGCTGCTACATTTTGACTATCACTCGACACGGATCGATTATAATCGGTTACTAGAGTTGTTCGTTGCGATATAGAGCATGAAAAGTTATAATTATATAGTGGCAAAATCAAAATGCTAACCAACAAACTATGGGATTTTCTTTTTGGTCAAAAACATGGCAAAGTATGAATCGTCGTTTTTCAACGAGTATTCAACGTATATTCCAAAGTTACAAATTTAAAATTGGCGTCGAAAAATGACGTTTTTCAACGTTAAAATTAAGTCGAGGCAACCACGCCGTTCTGAAGGTCGCTATTTTCGACGCAATTTTGAAGGTCAATTCGACGTCAATTGCCCACTGGAAGAAAACGATTCTCACAAACATTTTACGTCCTTATTTTTTACTGAAGATGACTCCCACTAATGTTTCAAAACGTTGCTAAATATTAACACCTTATTTACTAACGTGAATGATCTACATTTACTAGCATGTAGCTGATGCTCTTGGGCTTAACTCATTTACTTTATTACTTGCGGTCTTGCTGTTTAAAAATATTCCCCGCAAAACAAATATTTTCTAGACCATCATACCTACACTTAGCATAATTGCACGAGAAAGAAATAGAGTAATGTAAATTCTTGTGTGACGTAAAACATATGTTTATATAGTACCATTAGGAAGAAATCCACCAGACGTTCAAGGATTGGAAGTGGAAAAGTGGGCAGATTCCACCAGAACAGTTTTGACGTGGAATAAAAACGAAATAAACTCTTCACATGTGAACATCACAATCCAAAATGGCTTTTTTCGAAGATACTGAAAGATTTAGTCACTTTTCATGATGTCCCCAATTCTGGCAAGTCTCCACAGACATAAAATAAAGTCTGTTCTAAACCGTAGTATGCTCTCATATGCTCAGACCATGGTCAAAAAAGAAAGTTTCTTTTTGGGGATGATTTACCCAAGCGTCTAAAAGATGCTAAAAAGACGAGTAGTGTCGGTCAAGTTGTTAAAAATAATCAAGCTGGACACATTTCGCATCGTCTGCAACTTTCTTATTACCCGAAATATCAAGATAAACGTATTTGGCGCTATGGACCAGGTGTGTCAAATTTGGATGCTGGCCCACATTCGGATTTTCACCGAAGATTAAACTCTGCTATAAACACACAAAAGCTGATGATTTCTTTAACAGGTGACATCAGGGTTTGAACTTTATGCAACATTTAAACCCCTTGTAACCAAGCCGGCGGCAATAAATGCAACCAATAAACAACGTACTAGAAATAATTAAAGAACTTGACACTATTTTGGAATCATCGGTAAGAAAATGGGAAATATCAATTTCAATTGTGAAAGTATGTTTGACTAAATTAAAATCTCTTTTCAAAGTAGGCAGAATTTCAAATTATTTCTCGGCTTGGCTTGAAATAACATCCGATAAGGAAATCTCATTAGACGTAAAAGGCATGACGATTGTTAGATATGCCAACTCAACATTACTTTGCACCAACAAAATTCACTAGTGCAGAGTTTGATATAATAGATTCTAAAATAGATAAATCCATACCAAAGGCATAATCGAAGAAACGTAAAACCAACCAAACGAAATTCTTTTAAATATTTTTACTAGACGGAAAAAAGACAGCACTTACAGAGTTATACTAAATCTTAAAAAATGTAATCGATGTTTGTCATATTATCATTTTAAAAATGGTTCATTGAGTACGATAATCAAGTTAGTTGACGGAAATTTTTTTATGGCAAGCATCGATATGAAGGATGCTTTTTCCATTCCTATAAATATAAAGATCGGAAACACATGAAATTCCAATGGAATGACAGACTGTATCAATTTACTTGCCTACCTATGGGGTTGTCGAGTGGACCTCAGAAATTCATTAAAATTCTGAAACCACCTTTAGCTTCTCTACATACAAATGGGGACATTATTGTGGACATTTAGACTATTTTTATTTGCAGGGAAAAAGCTATGATGAATGGTGCAGTAATGTTATTGACACTGCGTCCTTATTTATAAAACTTAGATTTCTGAAACATCCAGAAAAATCCGTTTTTGTTCCCACTCAAAAACTAGAAACTTTGCGGTTTGAAATTAATTCTATCACAATGACAGTTAGATTGACTATAGAAAGCCTTAAAATTAGACTGTGAGGCTTGTTCTTGAAAAATTGCATTTAGGAAAGCAGCATACATGTAAATATTTGAATTTATAAAAAAAGTCTCAAAATTCTGTAATGAAACGATCAATCGTTTAATTCAGACACAAATCTTGTTTATGGTAGCTCAGTTGGCTGTCAGTCAAAATTGGTTATAAAAGCAGTCACGATAAGAAAAATTTAAACGAACCTATTACATGATAGAAATTGGACCTTATCCGTCCAGCCACCCTGTTCATCAGTCAAGATCGCTTCAGATCAATGAAAATCGTCTACTGATATGGTTGTGGACCAATGAAATGATTTATATGATACTTTTTGAGCTCCCTTATCCGTCAAGCCAGTCAAATCACTGCCTACCCGCATAAAAGTAAGTCAGTTGATATGATTTAAGAGCAGTTAAAATCAACTCATCTGTTTACTAACAAAACATTTATTGGTGGATTACAAACCTTTCCTGGGAGTTAGAAAATCCTTTGTTAAAATCATCCAACATGACGGCTATGACGTAGCTGCAAACAAGGAATAAGAGTTTAAGTGATAAAACAAACTTTTGACAATTGAACTCAAATGATGATGTAATCAGAAAGTTAATTTTAACAAAAATGTTTTAACTATGATATGGAGATGTAATTTTTTGTACAATAAATATCATCGTGTGACTTGTTGGATATACCGTACATATGCTCCTGTTGTTTTTGCTTCTGTGTCAAAATAGCGTTGCTTTATGTCCATTTTTGAAATCTTCCACCTTGTATGCTTGCATTGCGGTTTGCAAAAGGCGACATTTTTTCATATTGGCTTAAAAAGATAGCATTGGCAATGATGTCATGTCACACAATCAGCTTTTGTATGACTTTCATTTGGCTTTGTACTGGTAGAACTATGGTTAATCGAATAAAATCTTTGAATCCAAAAGAGTTTCCCGTTGATTTCCATGACTCACAGACTCAATAACGGATCCAGCGTTCGTCAAAAAAAATTAAAGCCGCTTGATTTTAAATTAAAAGTATTTTCAGAAAAACACCAATGGTTTTGAATTGCAAAAGAGTATAATTTTACCAATGGACTGGTCTCTAAGGGGCTTATAGAAATGTAAGTACATGCCAAAATGTGCTGAATAATTTATTTTGACGTACGCAAGATCGACTGCCGCTGCATAGAATACGTATTTCTTTGTGTGAATGTCACATGCCACATATTAATAAAAAGTTTTGGAAAGAGGTGGAAGTGACGAAATTGTCTACCAGGTATGTAAAGAAAACGTAGAAATGGCATTTGCATGGGCATTATCATGAGTTGAGTGCTATTGAACGATAACAAACCAGTAAAATTATGTAAAGAAGAAACTAAAACTTGTAGTTTTAAATTAACTTCTTGTGGCACAAAAATATTATCTTTAAAACAAAAGTTCTTGCTTTACAACTTCGTATGTCGTAAAGCAATAACAATTGAGCCAAAATTTGAGAGATTTCATCCGTTGAAGTAAAAGTAAATCAGATGTTTACTACGCTTGCTATTCTTATAATTCATGCCATTGTGCACGTGTATGTATTGACCGAACTTCATTAACCGACAAGCTCATTTACTTTTATATCTCATATTTTTTACCATTGATGCAGCAACAATCAAATTCGTGAGAAAATTGAGTATTCTAATCCCCTTCTTGTGACACAAAAATATTATTTTTAAAACAAAACTTCTTTTGGAATTTTTGGAATTTTCTCACGAAGTTAATATTAGTATTCAAATACTAATATCAACTTTGTACTTGAACGTCAATATTAGTATTCAAATTTTATGCCATGATTTTATTTACGCACTTTTGTTCTTAGAAGTGCTTCCTTTACTCTGCATTGTATGTTTCATTTGTATCTCACAATGAACCGAGTTACAACAGTCTTACTGATATTTTACGTTTTTAATAATCTTTTACAAGTTGTGCATATGCGTGTAGAACTTAGCGATTTTTATCCATATGGACCTGATAATGGCGATAAATCAGTACCAAAGAATGATGATGGAAGTTCTGGTCTTGTAGCTATTTCGTTTCCTTTTCCTTTCTTTGACACAGATCATGATTCTCTGTTTGTAAGTATTGTTAGCTTTTACGAATTGATGTCAAATATTTGTCAATTCTTAGTACGAGACGTTAGATTGTAAATATAGATGGCGCATGCAGAAGACCTTTGTTTGGGTTTGCTTAGTTGAATATTGTCTATGACTCCTTACTACATATTTGTTATCATCAGCATTTAATTGAAAACTATAAACCTGTAATATTAATATACATGAATTTTTAAATGGCCGATTCGCAGCAATGGTATAGCATTGCTGCGAATTTAAATTGCGCTCCACAGGACAAATTTAAATTGCGCTCCACAGGACAAATACGATTATTTTATGAAAAATTTTGATGTTGCTTCACTTAAACCAATTTAAGTAGAATGTAAACAAAACTATGTTCAAAGGTTATCGTTAACGATTTATATTTATTTTTATGTAGATTTATGTAGATTTGTGTAGGTTACGTGTTGATGAACACCTATTTCACATATTAACCTTTGTAAATGCGTTTATCTTATGTGATGCAGCTACAACAATGACAATGATCAGAAATACAAAAAATTTAAATTAGAAATATTATTGGATCACAATTATCTCCTTGTAAGCCACAAGTTAAATTAATGGAGGTAATTTGTATAAATCTTACGTTTTTGTGAGAGCACATTTATTGATTGTTTGATATATTGTTCTTTTCGTTATGTTAAGAACTCTTTCATCCTGTTACAGTCAGTTCCTTTCATTCGCTTTCTCTTTTTCACAAATGATTGTCTATTAGTAAAAGCAGAACATAGGAAATTGTTGTAGAAGGAAGACAATAAACGTGTAAACGACCAACGTCAGATCACGGACAATGGGCGCAGTTTGGAGAAAGAAAATTCAAAATGCACTAAACTTACAGGGATATTGTCCAAGATATTTACCAATTATGCAAAACTTCCAAACAACTGAAGCTAAATCTTAATGATGTATGATAATTATGTTTGATGTCATGATTAATGGATCTTGAAATATCAATAAGCTAATAAGATATGATTATCTTCCATAATGAATATTAATGCTAAGCATAAAGCTTTAAGTAGGGCCATAATCGAAATTCTAGCAAAAATTATAGAAAATTTTAAAATAAAATGTAATGTGGCATTTCGTCTTTACTCAAGACATCTTCAGAGAGTAATTTATATTAGTATTGAATGTTTAATAGCATGTTATGACAAATAAATATATTTACATGAGGTTTTAGCATAGAAAAAGCAGGCGGTGTGAAATAGATTGCATAAATTACGAAGTAATGAAGGTAAATATAGTAAAATTTAAAAGATAAAGAGGATTAGAACTGTCTTGGATGGTAAGCGAATTCTTGTATTTATTGATTAAGAGGATCTCGTGAATGGAGAGTTGATAGGAATCGTGAAAAGAGGAATTCATTTTAAAACTGTCAAGGTTGCATGGGGATTTGTTTAAACGTATATATACGAGGGAAAATGCTCTATTACCCTGGAAGGGAAAATTGCCTACATGTATTGGGGATTATTTTTATAAAAAAATTGAAAATGCTACTACTGATACTTTTTTTAATTTCGCGCTAACATTTGTTAAAATCTGGGCACACAATAAAGGTCTTGGTCGGCACGCACTAGGAGCAACTTTCGTATGGCCTTTTTTAAAAGAAAGCACACAATTTTAATGGAGAAACCTAGCTTTTTGATAGTCAACTCACTACAGGGTCAACAAATATCTCATGAAAGCTTGGCTGTTCAAACTTCACTCTTGCTCTCTCCCTTAATTTAGCAATTGCTGATGATGCATAAACTGCTATTTTGGACTTTGTTTTTTCTAAACAAGATTTTTCTTATTTGTTCTCTGATTATTAGATTTTGTCAAACTCTCACATATAAACTTGTGTGTTATGCAAATCATTTTAATTGGTATGTATGCTTCTGAGATTAAGCAATTGTTTCAGTCACCATTTTGATTTTCTTTTGATCCTACCAGAAAACGTTGTTTTTAATTTTACTTGAATCACTTGTTTTTCACTGTTCAAGTATGAAGTTATTTAAAAATATTACTACATCCTTAAATTTTTATCCAGTTTATTGGGCAAGATTTAGTGCAAGTGGTTGATATCAAGTTTTGTTTCATTCGTTGATTTTGCTCAATTCATTTGGCAAGATCAAGTGCATTTAATTAACATAAAAATTCAACGTTCTTTTTTTTTCTAATCTTATGTAAAAAATCATTGCTATTTATTCCAACAATCCAAAATTACAGACCATCTGGAATTGTCTATATTTGCACATGAGTGTATGAGGTACACATTTTTCTTAGAAAAATGCATGCTTATGATTACAAACATTAAATTTCAATTGCACTCATATTTCTTAAATAATGCACATTAAAATGCTTGTGCAATCAATATCACATTTTTGAATGTCACATTATTTCATATGAGAAATTAGCCACTGATGTGTTGCGATAATTAACCAAGCATTTTCAATGCAGTCTTTTTCGTTCATCTCTCTTTTTATATCAGGCAATTGGCTTACCTTACAAAAAGAATAGAAACGATACAAAGAATTACAGAAAATCTATAATATGTCCTATCAAACCACAGGATTTTATATTTAACAACACTTTCTACGCTTTACACACGGTAAAGCTGCACAGGCACAGTATCTACACGTAAAACATTTTTACATTTGTCTTTTAAAATTTCCTTTGCATGTTTTATGAAAGATCTGATAACATACTAACTTGTCAATGCTCTCTATGATTTTCCTTTTCTTAATACTCATACAAATAAAGTTTGCAATGTTATATTAACTTTTTGCGTGTTATTACGTGATTCTATCAATTCCATTTTTGTTTTTTTGAAGATAAACACCAATGGAGCTATCTCATTCCTTCGGGAAGTTTCACAATACAAACCGGACCCATTCCCTTTAAGCGGCAATCGTCGTCTAATTGCACCATTTTGGGCAGATGTCGACACCACAAAAGGAGGCAATATATATTACAGAGAAAGTCAAGATCTTGCTATTCTAACAAGAGCTTCAGCGGAAGTTAGAAAATATGATGTTAGTCAAAGACGATTCTCTGCAAAGTGGGTCTTGATTGCTACATGGTTAAATGTTGCACATTATGGTGGCTCTTCAGATCCTAATGTAAATAATTTTTTTTCTTGAGTTTATTTCGAATTTAAATCTTTCATATTGGGGAGATTTTTTCATGGTGATTACATTTTTCTAAGTCAAGATCTATGAAAATTTCAGTTGTTTAAATTATTTTGTATATATTGCTTGCATTCCTAATAAAAATGCAATGAATCAAAGCTGTAAGCTGTTTATGCTTTGCAGTATTTTTTGTGCTTATTTGGGCAATGGGCTCGTGTTTATGTTTACATTATGAGAGCAAAATATGTCTTGCCAAACATTTCAAAACGATGTAAAATTTAATGGTAGAACCTAAAACATAACGGTATTTGTTTGAAGTGACATATAACTTCGATTATTTTAACCATCTACATACATAAAATTTCATATATTTGTCAATTTTTTGATAAACCTTTCTTTCTTACAGAACAACTTCCAAGTAATTTTGGCAACAGACGGTATTAATTCATTTTCAATATTTTACTACAATAAAATCAAATGGACGTACGGCAGTGCTAGTCACAAAACTCCAGCACAAGTAGGTATTCATATGATGTATAATTCAAAAAATGAATATATGTACAATACTTATTGATACACATGCTGCTATTCACTATGTAAACAATGCTGACTGTGATACGTCAACTAACTGCAAATAATTTTTGATATCTCTAATCATGAGGTCAAATTAAATCATTATGTCTACTGACATACTCTGTCAATAATTTAAGCGTTTTCAGAATCATTTACCGTATAATTAAAGAATTATTTTGAGCCAGAAGAGGTGAAGAAGTAACACATGGCAAAGGGATGGATATCTTGTTTACAATCGTTTTTTTATAAGACTCCATTTCTAAAAATTGACTTAGCAATGGCATTCGCAAAATTTTTTTACTTGAAATGCATTGTCGTTTCGTAAGATTGATGGATGCGTAAAAATCATCAAACTGATAAAACAGATAATAACGTCTATGTTTAATAATTTCTCAATAAAATGTTTTCGTTAAGAAATTATTAAAAAAACACATTTGTAAATTTGGTTAGAACTACTTACTTAAATTCAAATATTTATATTCACAAATTAGTATTTATTTCAGGCTGGTTTCAACGCAGGTGATGGTAAAAACTTTTTAAACATTCCAAATTCTCGTACTCCTGAGATAATCAACATTGCTTCAACATCTAACAAACAGATTCCTGGAGTATGGTTTTTTAAAGTCGATGGAGAAACAGTGAAAAACGAAGAGTGCAAGGAAAGTGGAAGTATGATCTACCATAGTATTGCCGTATTATAGTGACTGACTTTGGTTTATCAAATGTGTTAAGTAAAAAATATACACTTTTTAAACAAGAAAATTCTATTGAGATTGTTGCATGCAGATGATCTATTATACTTGTAAATTTTATTTATTTTACAAAATGTGTATATGGGTACTTTAATTATTAAATACATTTATAGATTTGGTGATTTCACCTAGATCGGGGATTGAGTTAGGTGGAACAGAAGTTTATGTTGGTGGACCCTGTTATAAGCCTGGAAATACTATCATTTGTCGCTTTATGGGGAAATTAACTTCAAAAGCACAATACATTAGTCCAGAACAAGCTTCTTGCATCACCCCTCCACTCTATGAGAGTGGACGTATTTTATTTGAGCTGTCTTTGGATGGTGGTGTTACCTACAATTTTAATGGCAGCTTCAGATCAAGTAAGTGTTTGTTATGGAAGTATCTATTAAGTAAGAATATGTTTAAAAGAGTGCATGGACGTAAACAAGAGCATTTACCAAAAATTGCTCAGATAAGTTGTAAGCAGCAAAAAACTTGAAATCAAATTAATTACCATCAATAATATATGACACACTTGCAAAGCGAGTCAACTCGGCCAGGTAGGTCAACTTGCCTAGACGGAACAACTTTCCCATGTAATCGGCTTCTCGGTGTACATAATCAATTAATATATGGCTTACTCCAACGATAGCTTCTTCAAAAGCGTCTTAATAAAAAATAGATAATAGTAACTATGAAGATTATGCTACTCCATCTTGATTATCACTCGACACGGATCGATATAATCGGTTACTAGAGTTGTTCGTTGCGATATAGGGCATCTAAAATTATAATTTTATAGTGGCAAAATCAAAATGCTAACCAACGAAGTATGGGAATTTATTTTGGGTTAAAAACATGGAAAAGTATGAATCGTCGTTTTTCAACGAGTATTCAACGTAAATAACGAAGTTACAAACTTAAAACTGGCGTCGAAAAATGGCGTTTTTTCAACGTTAATATTAAGTCGAGGCAACCACGTCGTTCTGAAGGTCGTTATTTTTGACGCAATTTCGAAGGTCAATCCGACGTCAATTGCCCACTGGAAGAAAACAATTACCGCAAACATTTTACTTTCTTATTTTTATCTGAAGATGACTTCCACTAAGGTTTCAAAACGTTGCTAAATATTAACACCCTATCTACTAACGTGGATGATCTACATTTACTAGCATTTGGCTGATGCTCTTGGGTTTAAACCATTTACTTTATTACTTGCAGTCTTGCTGTTTAAAAAAATATTTACCGCAAAACTCCATATTTTCTAGACCATCATACCTAAACTTAACACCATTGCACGAGAAAGAAATAGATTAACGTAAATTCTTGTGTAACGTAAGACATATATTTATATAGTACCATTAGGAAGAAATCCACCAGACGTTCAAGGATTGGAAGTGGAAAAGTGGGCAGATTCCACCAGAACAGTTTTGACGTGGAATAAAAACGAAATAAACTCTTCACATGTAAACATCACAATCCAACGTGGCTTTTTTCACGTGGAACTGAACAATTTAGTAACTTTTCATGATGTTCCCAATTCTGGACGCTACGAACTTGATTTCAGTGATGGTAATATCTTAAAAAACTCAAGGTAAACATCATTCTATTTAGGCGTTTTACACTGAATTATGCCATAAAATCAAATGGTTGCAAAATTTTGATTTTTTTTATTGACTCTTGTGTTGTAGCTATTGGGGGGTGGGTGGGGTGAGATTTCTACAAAAGTCTAAGATTTCTAAATTAGCAATTGCTTATAGGACAATATTTATGACAATTTTATTTAATTAGAAAAAAGAACTGGGAAAAAGGAGGCTCGAAAAGCGCAGGAATCTTCCCTAGTTATCTTCTCTAAAAAATTGTGCAGGAATCTTTAAAGTTTTTTGTTTACTTGCAAAAATTGTTATTAACATTACCTGTTGAGAAAGAGAACGAGTCAATTTAGTAATAGCATGACAGTGATAGAGCAGTACAAACAAAGAAAACTAAAATTACCAAAATTTTGCATCAGACTCGTAAAATTTCATGAGCCCAAGCAGAATTTATCTTTGTTTTCTGCTCTAAACTAATATTCGATAAGAAAAACATGTTTTAATGTAGCTGATGTTCTTTTTTCTTGCGAGAAGTGTGTTTTAGTTTAGCATTAACACGTGACCACTTAGTTTTTCGTTGCAGAAACAAACGAAAGAGAAGAAGTCTTACGTCGTCTCAATTTCAATTCTTAACATTAAGGCATCGTCACCTAGCAAAAATTCAAAAACGCTTTTTAGTGCTGTTTTTATTTCATCACCTGAACCATGTGGAACATATCTATTCTTTTTAGATAGAATCAATGGTATAGTAAAAAAATTTTTTTTTTATTAAACTTTACACAATAAAATTTTATAGACACGATTCGAGCTTAATGAGATCTTACACAAAGGACTGATGGGCATAATAGTGAAACTTTAAGCATTGTCTTTTTTCTATATTAAGCAAAAGAGTTATCTGCATGCCCTACGAGCATACGACAAGCAAGAGTAGATGAGCAATTTGTCGAAGATCTTGGAGTCAAAAGCCGTTTGATAAACTACTTTCATTTTGGCAAGACATCTTGTTATCGGTCACGAAGTTCCAGGTTTGTGTTAACTAATGTTAAATGTGAACGTCTTCTTACCATAGCTGTTAACGTTTTCACTCATATTTAATGTTAGAATGTTTCTATCAGGAGGATTTGTACTAATTATGGTTTCATTTTATGGTTTTTTCATTTTCAATGTTTCTAGTGGTTTCATATTTTACCTATTTCCTTTTATTGTTTTTGAAATACACGGATACTAACTATAAGATTATAAAAATAATGAATGCTTCTCTTTTTCCAATATGTTATTGCTAGCAATTTAATTTTTATTACTGAAGAATCTTAATTAAAACTTGCAGTATGTTTTGTGAAGCAGAAATGGAAAAGGTATAATGCTTTTTAGAGTACTTAAAAGGCATTGGACGATTTATTTTTTATGAATGAAAATTTTTCCCATTGGAAAGCCTATGAGATTATATTTTAATAGAGATAAATTACGGAGAAAAAGACTTTGAGCGCGCTGACTTGATAATTACTGTTTACTTAGTTTTACATTCTTTTCTATCTCATAATATTATAAGTATAAAACTAAAATATAAACTTAAGGTAGGATGAAACTTTTATGGATAACACAGGAGAAATTTTTTTTTATGCAGAACGTCAGAACATCTAACGATATAATACATAAAATCAATTGCGCTAAAACTACAAAAGACCTCGCTTTTCGTATACTACAGCTTTACAGTAGAACAACAGTTTGTAACTGAGTGGGCTTATACCCCTGTTAATTAAAATGAAGGTTAACATCTAATAGTAACTGATATAGTCTTGGTTAAATAAGTACACCAATTAATATTTCTGATTATTATTTAAATTTATACTATAGAATAAAAACTATAGAATATTTGAAAGCTGAAAAGCCTCCTAAAGCTCAAACGAAGAAGTGTAGGTCAGCATATCGTTGACTTCATCCTCTAAAATAAAAACTGTTCATATGTCTATTGACAGAACGATGCTCTTCCCAACTTTTAATGATGTCTCGGCAAAAAATGTGTTTGCATCGGTCGCCATGCTTGGGTGGAATCCCATTTAGAAATAAATATTTATGTTAATTTAATGCTCTATTGCAGCATCAGCTGTTTAATGTACTGCCCTAACTTGGTTGATTGGATTTCACATGCAAACGCTCCATTTTTTCCCATATCTTATTACAGTCTACATTCTTTCATACAATGTCTAATGGTTATGACACAAGCTTTCTCGATTGTAAAATACATCCCATAAAGTATTATACAAAGTCTCCATTGTTCTGATTTTTACAATTTAGTGCATTAATTCATTATGGAAAGGATGTGTTACCTTTTTATGCTTGTTGTAATTCCCTAGAAAATTGTGGTAAATACATCCCATAAAATATTATACAAAGTCTCCATTGTTCTGATTTTTACCTTTTAGTGCATTAGGTAAAGAACAGCAATGTTGCTATAGTGATCAAGGAACACTGATAGTGGGACCTCCACGTGGTGGAACACCAGATGCAGAATCACCTGAAAACAGAGTATGGTTTCATTATGGAAAGGATGTGTTACCTTTTTATGCTTGTTGTAATTCCCTAAAAACTTGTGGTAAATACTATAGCAAACGGCCTTCTGATGATGGTGCTAGATATGTACCACCACCTGTTGGTGAGTACTTCATTTCGATTAATGTTTGAAAATTAATTGAACCCATAAATAAATTCCATTTATTAATTTAATTCAATATGCAAATTGTTCTTGGGTTCGTCTGTAAAATTCATATACACATCAAAAGCAACAGCAATTTGCTGGTTTTTTTTTTGAAAACAGCTACATAAGTATTCAAAGCATCGATCTGTTAAATAGATATAAGTAAACGTGGTTTTTGCGTAGACCTCTACAAAAACAAATTTTATTCGTTAGTTGTATCAATTGTGTATATCTATGTTTCTAGAAGTCAGCATCACTAATGTCAATAATGGACTTTAGCATTAATTATCTCATATTGTTTTTCACATTAGCTGATACCAGGGGAGATCCTCACTTGTCCACATTTGATGGAACATTTTATACATTTAATGGTCATGGTGAATATGTTCTCTTACATATCAACAATGGTGATGATCTACAATTTCAAGGAAGAATGATACCAATTCTTGATGATCAAGGCAAAACCACGAAAGCAACTGCACTCACAGCATTTGCCATAAAGGAAGCAGAAAGTGATACTATACAGGTAAATATATGGCGAAAGAATTTGAGAGTATAGTAGGATTTTTTATTTATTTCAATGTGGTAGTACTGAAACGAGTTACGAGTTTTTTGAGCTCTTCCATAATTTTTTTTTCCCAAAAAACTTTTCCTTGCTTCAATAAATTTATTTTACGTAAAAGAATAAATTGTATGTAAGAGTAGATACTAAATTATTATTTCAAAGCACTTTTTAACATTGCTTTCTTGTCGAAGGTTGAGTTCAACAAAAGGCAAAAAATTATTGTTTATTCCAACGGAGAAAAAATTGAATTCGATGAGCAAACGAGACTGGACTTTAAAGAAGTTTTTCTTATCAAACATAATGTAACAAAAATTGGTATTTACTTCTCGTCTGGAGTGTCTGTTGAGACAAAGTCAATCGAAGATTTTTTAAACTATCAAATTTCAATCCCACAGAAGTTTAAAGGTAATTACTAGATAGATAGGTTGCTTTACTTTAGACTTTTTCTTAATATTTTTGAGCATATTCAAACAAAAGACTAAAGAAGGATTTCCACTTTTAAAATATATAACTTTTTGTGTTCAATCACAGGAAAAAAATTAAGTTAAGGAGAAATTTTAAAGATATAAAACTTCCCTAAGAAAACTTTGCATTGCAAAATAAATATTTTCGGCTTACTTGCTCTTGCTTTGATCATGCATTTGCAAAAGTATTCTTTCTTTTCTCATATGAATTTTGTTTGCAAACTTTTTGAATTAATATATTTTTTTTTGTCATACTCTAGTAAATTTATCTCATAAATGCGTCATATATTATACAAATGAATTGTCCAAATAACCTTTTTATATCACAATCTAAATTTGTCAGATTAATTCATAACATTAAAAGACATCGATTGTAAAGAAATTTGCATGTTAGAATTCAACGGAAACGTCGTCCAATTTTATATTTGTGTTTGCAGGAAATACATCTGGACTTCTTGGCTTTTGGGACGATAGTACCGAAAAAGAATTTTTATTGCCAAATGGAAGCTTCATTCAAACTAATTCAAGTGATCGAACCTTACATTATGAATTCGGCTTAAAATGTAAGTTTTTTTCAAATTTTTTAAATAAAAAATAATGAAAAACAATGGGTAAAATAAGGAACAGTGGCGCAAACAAGGGGGAGGGGGTTTCCACACCTTAAAAAACAGAGGCAATATATTTGTAAAAAATGGAAATCAAGATAGAAATTTAGGTGACACATACTTGACTACCTTTGTTTTGGATGACTTCTTCATCCCAACTTTTGTCAAACTTTTACTTTTTTAATCTGACAACAGAAAATGTGTACTATGGTTACCAGTGGTATTCTAACCATTTGGTTCGATAATTTTTTTGTATGTTGTGCTTATATGTCAATGAAAATATTCTCAATATACAAAGTATAGAAATTGCTTATGAACCAAGAAAGGCTGCAAAGTCTGTATGATTATGTCAGTCAAACGTAACAGAATACATGGGTTATAGGCATTGAAAACAAGGTTCTCTATTTTGCGCACATGTCATCATAAATAAATGAATGAATGAGCGATAATCATCAGATGTACAATGATGTAATAATGAATTGTAAGAATCGCGTAAAAATGATATAAGAATGAACTTTACATGACAATATCTCGTGTTGTAGACGTCATTAGGGTTCTCTTTGATGAAAGTAATACGCTTTAAGATATTAAATATACTTCAATATAGTGCTGTTTTCGTTATCGTTTATTATAAATCAAATCAAAGACTTTTGAAAATGGTTGTATTTATAGGTAATCATCAAATTAATGTTTTCTAATGGCATATAACTTTCAGAATAGCGTAAAATCATACCCCCAAAACACGCGGAGCATGTCTTTCATCCACCTAGAAATGCTTAGAGCATGAATATATGCCCCCCAAAAGTTTAAGTCAAGCTACGCCACTATTAAGCAAATGACTAAAGTTAATGTAAGTTAGCTTTAACATTCTTTGGCATCCCAAAAAAATATCGTAAATAAAGTTCATAATAAGGTATTTATTGAAAATTCATTTGCGTTGAGAGAAATAATGCTAGACTATGGAGCTTTTTGCTTTGCTTATGTGAACAGAAAATAATCTGTTTTGCAACGAGGAGACCAATTATTCTTTCTAGAAAAAATTAAAATACAGCACTTGCTTCAGTGAAAAGCTTTTGCGATAAACAATACAATTTGAACTTGGAAACCATAATATATTTACAGGGATTGTCAACAGCAGCAAAACTTTGTTCAAATACCCAAGTGGAAAGAGTTATAACAGTTTTGTTGATCAGACATTTACACCAAAGTTTTTGGATGAGTCAAACACATTATTTTCTGACGATGATTTGGAGCGGCGAGCAAGATCTGTCTGTGGTGAAAACAAAGAATGTTTATTTGATGTCGCTGTCACAGGAAAGACAAGTATTGGCGAAGCAACTTTAAAATCTTTTGAAGAACTGCAAATAAGAAAAATGACTCCATTGTTGGTGAGATGAATGAAGTTTAATCGTTCAATATGTACTTGCGTTTCAAGAACATGTCACGAAAACTATATCTTAAATCTTCCTTTTTTTTCATAGTTTAAGTTAGCAATAATTTGCAGAGCTACGTTTTTCATTTCAGTCGCGGCTCCTGTCTATTTTGGTTGTGATGGTATTCAAGACAGTGAAAATAAAACAGACTTTTGTGGTGTTTGTGGAGGTAATAATTCCACGTGCACAAATTGTCAAGGTGTTGTCCAACCTGGGTTTATTGCAAATGTAACTTGTGGTAAGTGACTGTAAGTCATACATTGTTAGAATCAATCGATATTTGAGACTTTACATATTGCTGATCTTTTCCTCATTGCCTGCTCATATATTGGGAAATGAAGCTTACGAGTACGTAATTTATTGGCTTAATAAGCTCTACAGATCAAGCGTATTATTATTCTAACACATAACATTAGAAAAATATAATAATCGAGAATGAAGTAGACCTGTTCGGATTTAAAATACTGTAAAATAATATTGAGTTATGGCATTTAAAACTACGTTAGTACTAGAGCAAGTTTTAGCCTGTGATTTGCATATTTGTTTTTTAGGAGACACAATTTTGCATTTAGGATACTGGTGGAGGTTTTTTGTTTACTATACGAATTTTTTGCGCTGTCTCAATTAACATCTTACTAATTTGGTTCTCTAGCGGTCATCTCAATACGACAAAAAAAGGGAAAATATCATAATTTTTGCTAAAATAATAACCACTATAGTTTTATAATATGAAGCATACTCGAAATATAACATTCATGATTAACCCAATATTAAAAAAAAGAAATAGGCATTGTTTATTGGAAAAGTTATATTTTGAATTTGTTACAAATTCAAGATCCGAATATATTTACAAGCCATCTGACGCTCTACTCATAAGTGCTCTACTAATATAAGCAGCCTATGCTGTTTAATTTGAATAATTATGATTTGAATATATTTAAATTATGTAGTCTCATCTATAAATGTTAGAGAATAAAAACAACACGATCTTTATACTTATATTATATCTGAATACTAATTTTTCAAAAATATCTATATGCACGCCATTGCATTATGTCTTTGAAATGAAAGTGATACTGGCACAAAATAATTATAAAGCTTAAATTAATTAACCCTAATGAACATTCTAATTTTACTAACACTCAAATATGTCATTTAAATAATAAAATCTGATTCACAAATTTCTTACAAGAAAGAAAAGGAAACTCATCACGTTTGTTTATCAATTTTCTTTTCAGGATTTCATAAAAAGTAAACTTGAAATATTTAGAAAAAATTAAGAATTCATCTTTTCTATATAGCTCTACTATGACGTTTGTGTAGCAACATTAGCGATATGATATTGGAAATAGCGGTGCAATATGAGAAACGAAGTTTTTATGAAATCTATTTGGCTTAAGAGATGGTTCTCAATGTTTTAATAGTTTAGCGATTTCTTCGTGAATTTATACAGGTGTTTATCAAGAATGGAGTGAATGGAGTGTTTGTTTCAAGAAAAACGACAAAGATACGAAAATGAGAAATCGAACTTGCTCTGAAGCTGGCCAATGTGGATATCTTGGTGAAAACATTCAAGAAAAGTCTTGCGATGATGGTAAGTGTATATTTTAAAGATAGGTGTGTTTTATATATGCTTATACATCACCCAAAGAATATTTACTTAACACATACGTTATTGCGCAATATGTCATTATAATTATGTAATCCGGATTTATCACTGACAATTTAAGCCCGGTTTCCAGATAATCGTCTTGATCGTCTGTCGTCTGAAAGCCTACAGGGACGAAATCTGGATAGAACTCTGTCCATATCTAATCGTCCTTCCACATTTTCAAACGACTGACAATCGGGACGATTATATGGAAACTGGGCTTAATGCCAGTTAAAACTAAGGAAAATTTCGTGCTAAATGAAAACATCTCTAATAAAAACAGTCTTAAAGTTCCCATATCACCCTCAGGAAAATTATACATTTAAATAGAGTTGACATTTTTAAAAACACTTGCAATATATTTTATAAGACGAAAGTCTAATCTTCAATGACTTTTTTGACGTCAAAGTTTGCTGGGTCTAGTTCACCGACATGACGTACATTGGAGAGCACGCTGCTTTTGAACGCTATAGAATTACAGTGTGATTAATTGAAAAAAAAATATAACTGAAGTAAAATAAGAAATAAATTTCTCAACTTTGCTACAAATTTCACTATTAATAATGCACATGAAAAAATCAATCAACTCTAATTGTTTCAGAGGAGGAGTACAATTTATCGCAAATACGAGTGCAAAAAAATGAAATACAGTGCAATTTTTTGGAAAAATGCGCTCCTGGCTCATTGGTTAGTCCAACAAAGAAATGAGCTAAGAGCCAAGCAAAATAAACATTTCAAAATGGGAAAGTTAAATGATTGGAAACAAAGCTGTGTCAACGGCTGGCCTAAGTTTTAAGTAGATTTTCTTTAGCGAATGAGTTTACAGTTCATTGTTTGCAAAGTGTTTCTAGTGAAAATAAAACACTGCTAAAAGTTGGTACCTTGTTATGGCTGCGTGTGTGGAAAATATGGATCTGTGAAAAGTAATATCCGACGTAATTGAAAAATACGAGCCGGTCGATCGTCTTTCAGACTTGTGCATTTTGATAGTCCATGAAAAGTCACATGTGCATGTTTTTCTCAAATTGTATTTGAAACCATGTTTCAACCTGTACAAACTAAACCGTTGGAAAGCAGCGTTTTCTTCAATGTACGTCAAGTCCAAAAAACTGATGCCATTCACAGCACCTCACGGACAAATACGAAAAAGCCAAATTTGAAGACCAAAAAATTAAGGAAGATAAGCATAGTGCACCTTGTCAGCTGCTCAAATTTACCACATATTATACAAATAAAAGAACTAAATTTCCATAAATGTAAGAGAATATTATATTGAAATTATACATGAAACATATTGTTTTATACATAAACAACAACCATCATCTAGAACGCGAACCTTAAATATCTTATGCAGCACCAAAATCATAAATTTGCGCGAGACACCACCTTCAATATTTGCGATATGTACGAATATGTTATGTTTCACATAATTGAATATTTTCCAGAAAATCGTCGTATTTTAACTGCAATATTTTCCTTTTATTGATAAAAAAGGAAAAAACAATTTGCAACAGCAAGTGTACAAAAACAAAAAAAATTATTAAAGCATTTTCAATTAATTCAATTAATGCTAATTAGAAATTAGTTGTGTAATGTGTTTAATTATATTATTTATTTGTTAAAGTCTTAAAACATCTGAAAACGTTTTTATGTTAGTAATTTTTAAAATAATGCAAAATTGAACAATATGTTTCGCAAGCCACCACCTTCAATAGTTGCTCTAATAACGATATGTACGACTATGAAATTAAGGTTTTTTTTCGGCGTTTACACATATTTGCGAGTTGAAAGTCTATGTTTGCCTTCTAAAATAACTGAAGTGGATCAATTATTTTCTATTCCATCGAGAATTTTGCCTTTTGCGTATACAAGATGGGTTTTTTGCATGACATGCAACATTTTAATATCTATATGTCATTGGGTAGCATTGGCATAGCAAAAAATTCTTCATGCAGTGCACACTTCCAAAAGTACGGCTTACCATAGAGTTAGTTTACTTTTTAAATCTTAACATTAAGGGTCTATTTTCCTCACAAAAAAATATGAATTGGCAATCTCTTATAAAACAAATGTAGAATTTTATCAGTCTTGGAGCAAATGGAGTATATGTTTTAACAAGAATGGCAGCGACACGAAATTTAGAAATCGAACTTGCTCAGTTGATGGAAGGTGTAGTCATCTGGGTCAAAGCACTCAATATGAAACATGTGAAAATGGTTAGTACAACATTAGATTTCATTGCACACCATGTATCGTGATGTATATTGGTTATTGGTTCACTCAAGGTTGTATCCTCCATACAAAATAAAAGTGTCATTTTCATAGTGATTTTTCATGCATGTTCCCATCCTAAACTGAAAGTTTTTTATTACATATAGAATTTTATAAAGAGTGGAGCAAATGGAGTGTTTGTTTTAAGAATGGTGAAAATCATACAAAAGTAAGAAATCGAACATGTTCTGAAGAAGGTCGATGTCGTCACATTGGTAAAGACGTACACTATGAAACGTGCAATAATGGTAAGTACATAATTTTTATTATTTAAAAACAGAGTTGTGCAGAAAATTTTATTATTTGCCAACACAACTTAGCCAGAGCTAGGTAACGTATTTTTGTACCTAGTACAATGATACAAAGCATAATTATAATTTTTACTCGATTTTGTTACATTGGTGAGACGTACACTATAAAACGTGCGTTAATGGTAGGTATGTGTTTGAGCTCGTTTATACAGTGATATAAAGTAACCGTAATTATAGAAACATATCTTATCTTTTGTATTTTTATAAAGTTATAATGCATACATAGAATTCATGCCTTATTTTAACTGAGATATTTTCCTGTTTCTGATATAAAAGAAAAAAAATTTGCAACAGCAAGTGTACAAAAGGACAAAAAACTTATTAAAGCGTTTTCAATTAATTAGACAAATGCTATTAGGAATTAGTTATGTAATGTGGTTAAATATATTATTTATTGTTAAAGTCTTAAGACATCTAAAAACGTTTTATGATAGTAATTTTTAAAATAATGAGAAATCGGACAATATTTTGCTGAGCCACCATCTTGATTAGTTGCTCAACTAACGATATGTATGACTACAAAATTAAGGTTTTTTTCTGCGTTTACACATATTTGCGAGTTGAAGGTCCACGTTTGCCTTCTAAATAACTGAAGGGAATTAATTATCTTCTATTTAATCGAGAATTTTGCTTTTTGCGTATACAAGATGGGTATGTTGCCTGACATGCAACATTTAAATATCTATATGGCATTAGGTAGCATTGGCATAGTAAAAAATTCTTCATGCTGTGCACACTCCCAAAAGTACGGCTTACCATAGAGTTAGTTTAATTTTAAAATCTTAACCTTAAGGGTCTATTTTCCTCACAAAAAATATGAATTGGCAATCTATTATAAAACAAATGTAGAGTTTTATCATTCTTGGAGCAAATGGAGTATATGTTTTGACAAGAATGGCAGGGACACGAAATTTAGAAATCGAACTTGCTCAGTTGATGGAAGGTGTAGTCATCTGGGTCAAAGCACTCAATATGAAACATGTGAAAATGGTTAGTACAACATTAGATTTCATTGCACACCATGCATCGTGATGTATATTGGTTATTGGTTCACTCAAAGTTGTATCCTCCATACAAAATGAAAGTGTCATTTTTATAGTGATTTTTCATGCATGTTCCCATCCTAAACTGAAAGTTTTTCATCAAATATAGAATTTTATAAAGAGTGGAGCAAATGGAGTGTTTGTTTTAAGAATGGTGAAAATCATACAAAAGTAAGAAATCGAACATGTTCTGAAGAAGGTCGATGTCGTCACATTGGTAAAGACGTACACTATGAAACGTGCAATAATGGTAAGTACATAATTTTTATTATTTAAAAACAGAGTTGTGCAGAAAATTTTATTATTTGCCAACACAACTTAGCCAGAGCTAGGTAACGTATTTTTGTACCTAGTACAATGATACAAAGCATAATTATAATTTTACTCGATTTTGTTACATTGGTGAGGACGTACACTATGAAACGTGCGTTAATGGTAGGTATGTGTTTGAGCTCGTTTACACAGTGATATAAATTAACCGTAATTATGTAAACATATCTTATCTTTTGTATTTTTAAAGTTATAATACATACATAGTATTCATGCCTTATTTTAACTGAGATATTTTCCTGTTTCTGATATAAAAGAAAAAATATTTCCAACAGCAAGTGTCCAAAAAAAAAAAAACTTATTAAAGCGTTTTCAATTAATTAGACAAATGCTATTAGGAATTAGTTATGTAATGTGGTTAATAATATTATTTATTGTTAAAGTCTTAAGACATCTAAAACGTTTTATGATAGTAATTTTTAAAATAATGAGAAATTGATATGTTGCGCGAGACACCATCTTGATTAGTTGCTCAACTATCGATATGTACGACTATAAAATTGGGTTTTTTTGCATTTACTTATATTTGCTCTTATTTACATATATTTGCTTTAACCATATTGAATAGTTGCTCAACTAACGATATGTACGATTATAAAATTAAGGTTTTTTTCTGCGTTTACACATATTTGCGAGTTGAAGGTCCACGTTTGCCTTCTAAATAACTGAAGGGAATTAATTATCTTCTATTTAATCGAGAATTTTGCTTTTTGCGTATACAAGATGGGTATGTTGCCTGACATGCAACATTTAAATATCTATATGGCATTAGGTAGCATTGGCATAGTAAAAATTCTTCATGCTGTGCACTCCCAAAAGTACGGCTTACCATAGAGTTAGTTTACTTTTAAAATCTTACCTTAAGGGTCTATTTTCCTCACAAAAATATGAATTGGCAATCT
This sequence comes from Xenia sp. Carnegie-2017, assembly GCF_021976095.1. Taxonomy (NCBI): domain Eukaryota; kingdom Metazoa; phylum Cnidaria; class Anthozoa; order Malacalcyonacea; family Xeniidae; genus Xenia; species Xenia sp. Carnegie-2017. Next base: position 17,994,517 of record NW_025813526.1, read on the forward strand.
ATTATAAAACAAATGTAGAGTTTTATCATTCTTGGAGCAAATGGAGTATATGTTTTGACAAGAATGGCAGGGACACGAAATTTAGAAATCGAACTTGCTCAGTTGATGGAAGGTGTAGTCATCTGGGTCAAAGCACTCAATATGAAACATGTGAAAATGGTTAGTAAACATTAGATTTCATTGCACACCATGCATCGTGATGTATATTGGTTATTGGTTCACTCAAAGTTGTATCCTCCATACAAAATGAAAGTGTCATTTTTATAGTGATTTTTCATGCATGTTCCCATCCTAAACTGAAAGTTTTCATTACATATAGAATTTTATAAAGAGTGGAGCAAATGGAGTGTTTGTTTTAAGAATGGTGAAAATCATACAAAAGTAAGAAATCGAACTTGTTCTGAAGAAGGTCGATGTCGTCACATTGGTAAAGACGTACACTATGAAACGTGCAATAATGGTAAGTACATAATTTTTATTATTTAAAAACAGAGTTGTGCAGAAATTTTTTATTATTTGCCAACACAACTTAGCCAGAGCTAGGTAACGTATTTTTGTACCTAGTACAATGATACAAAGCATAATTATAATTTTTACTCGATTTTGTAACATTGGTTAGGACGTACACTATGAAACGTGCGTTAATGGTAGGTATGTGTTTGAGCTCGTTTATACAGTGATATAAATTAACCGTAATTATAGAAACATATCTTATCTTTTGTATTTTTATAAAGTTATAATGCATACATAGAATTCATGCCTTATTTTAACTGAGATAATTTCCTGTTTCTGATATAAAAGAAAAAAAATTTGCAACAGCAAGTGTACAAAAGGAAAAAAAACTTATTAAAGCGTTTTCAATTAATTAGACAAATGCTATTAGGAATTAGTTATGTAATGTGGTTAAATATATTATTTATTGTTAAAGTCTTAAGACATCTAAAAACGTTTTTATGATAGTAATTTTTAAAATAATGAGAAATCGGACAATATTTTGCTGAGCCACCATCTTGATTAGTTGCTCAACTAACGATATGTATGACTACAAAATTAAGGTTTTTTTCTGCGTTTACACATATTTGCGAGTTGAAGGTCCACGTTTGCCTTCTAAATAACTGAAGTGAATCCATTATCTTCTATTTAATCGAGAATTTTGCTTTTTGCGTATACAAGATGGGTATGTTGCCTGACATGCAACATTTAAATATCTATATGGCATTAGGTAGCATTGGCATAGTAAAAAATTCTTCATGCTGTGCACACTCCCAAAAGTACGGCTTACCATAGAGTTAGTTTACTTTTAAAATCTTAACCTTAAGGGTCTATTTTCCTCACAAAAAATATGAATTGGCAATCTATTATAAAACAAATGTAGAGTTTTATCATTCTTGGAGCAAATGGAGTATATGTTTTGACAAGAATGGCAGGGACACGAAATTTAGAAATCGAACTTGCTCAGTTGATGGAAGGTGTAGTCATCTGGGTCAAAGCACTCAATATGAAACATGTGAAAATGGTTAGTAAAACATTAGATTTCATTGCACACCATGCATCGTGATGTATATTGGTTATTGGTTCACTCAAAGTTGTATCCTCCATACAAAATGAAAGTGTCATTTTTATAGTGATTTTTCATGCATGTTCCCATCCTAAACTGAAAGTTTTTTATTACATATAGAATTTTATAAAGAGTGGAGCAAATGGAGTGTTTGTTTTAAGAATGGTGAAAATCATACAAAAGTAAGAAATCGAACATGTTCTGAAGAAGGTCGATGTCGTCACATTGGTAAAGACGTACACTATGAAACGTGCAATAATGGTAAGTACATAATTTTATTATTTAAAAACAGAGTTGTGCAGAAAATTTTATTATTTGCCAACACAACTTAGCCAGAGCTAGGTAACGTATTTTTGTACCTAGTACAATGATACAAAGCATAATTATAATTTTACTCGATTTTGTTACATTGGTGAGGACGTACACTATGAAACGTGCGTTAATGGTAGGTATGTGTTTGAGCTCGTTTACACAGTGATATAAATTAACCGTAATTATGTAAACATATCTTATCTTTTGTATTTTATAAAGTTATAATACATACATAGTATTCATGCCTTATTTTAACTGAGATATTTTCCTGTTTCTGATATAAAAGAAAAATATTTCCAACAGCAAGTGTCAAAAAAAAACTTATTAAAGCGTTTTCAATTAATTAGACAAATGCTATTAGGAATTAGTTATGTAATGTGGTTAATAATATTATTTATTGTTAAAGTCTTAAGACATCTAAAAACGTTTTTATGATAGTAATTTTTAAAATAATGAGAAATTTATATGTTGCGCGAGACACCATCTTGACTAGTTGCTCAACTATCGATATGTACGACTATAAAATTGGGTTTTTTTGCATTTACTTATATTTGCTCTTATTTACATATATTTGCTTTAACCATATTGAATAGTTGCTCAACTAACGATATGTACGATTATAAAATTAAGGTTTTTTTCTGCGTTTACACATATTTGCGAGTTGAAGGTCCACGTTTGCCTTCTAAATAACTGAAGTGAATTAATTATCTTCTATTTAATCGAGAATTTTGCTTTTTGCGTATACAAGATGGGTATGTTGCCTGAAATGCAACATTTAAATATCTATATGGCATTAGGTAGCATTGGTATAGTAAAAAATTCTTCATGCTGTGCACACTCCAAAAAGTACGGCTTACCATAGAGTTAGTTTACTTTTTAAATCTTAACCTTAAGGGCCTATTTTCCTCACAAAAAAATATGAATTTGCAATCTCTTATAAAACAAATGTAGAGTTTTATCATTCTTGGAGCAAATGGAGTATATGTTTTAACAAGAATGGCAGCGACACAAAATTTAGAAATCGAACTTGCTCAATTGATGGAAGGTGTAGTCATCTGGGTCAAAGCACTCAATATGAAACATGTGAAAATGGTTAGTACAACATTAGATTTCATTGCACACCATGCATCGTGATGTATATTGGTTATTGGTTCACTCAAAGTTGTATCCTCCATACAAAATGAAAGTGTCATTTTCATAGTGATTTTTCATGCATGTTCCCATCCTAAACTGAAAGTTTTTTATTGCATATAGAATTTTATAAAGAATGGAGCAAATGGAGTGTTTGTTTTAAAAATGGTGAAAATCATACAAAAGTAAGAAATCGAACTTGTTCTGAAGAAGGTCGATGTCGTCACATTGGTAAAGACGTACACTATGAAACGTGCAATAATGGTAAGTACATAATTTTATTATTTAAAAACAGAGTTGTGCAGAATTTTTTATTGTTTGCCAACACAACTTAGCTAGAGCTAGGTAACGTTTTTTTGTACCTAGTAAAAGTACAAAGCATAATTATAATTTTTACTCCATTTTGTTACATTGGTTAGGACGTGCACTATAAAACGTGCGTTAATGGTAGGTATGTGTTTGAGCTCGTTTACACAGTGATATAAATTAACCGTAATTATATAAACATATCTTATCTTTTGTATTTTTATAAAGTTGTAATGCGTACATAGTATTCATTCCTTATTTTAACTGAGATATTTTCCTGTTTCAAATATAAAAGAAAAAAAAATTGCAACAGCAAGTGTACAAAAAGAAAATAACCTATTAAAGCGTTTTCAATTAATTAGACAAATGCTTAGTAGAAATTAGTTATGTAATGTGATGAATTATATTATTTATTTGTTAAAGTCTTAAAACATCTGAAAACGTTTTTATGTTAGTAATTTTTAAAATAATGAGAAATTGAACAATATGTTGAAAATATTGTAAAATATTGCGAGCAAGGGCTTTTGCTGAAATTGTCAGTATATTGTTCCGCTCAGTGTCGTGTTTATCCAGTAAGTAATATTCCTGCTCTATTAAAGTTTTAGAACAGTAACATGATTTATTTATTAAAAAATCTGTTATTTTAACATTAAGTAAAATATGGATATAGTAGGAGTAACTAAGCGGGTTGACTATCCATTGGCTCCTATTTTGATGTGAAAACACATCAATCAGTTAACGTAATAACTAGGAGATGATTTAGATTGTATGCAATAACTAGACTAATTTAGTTTTCGGACATTGAATTCAATGAGATGCTTTTTTACGAAACAAAAATTTGTTCTATTTGCGTGTTGTTCTAAAATCTTGTCGCCATCTTTTCCGGTTTACATCCATTTCTTTTAAAATCTACTGATGTATTTATCATGCATAATTATACATTCTACGTTGAATTGTTTTTGTCTCGTTTTGAATGCAATTTTTTATTTTTAGTTATAAGAGGCTATTTGACGATTGATGCTTGTAAGGCTTTGGTGTTGAGCTTGTTTGCTCTTTGTTATAGAATATTATGAACAATGGAGCAAATGGAGTGTTTGCTTCAAGAAAAATCGTAAATACACAAAAGAAAGATATCGAAATTGCTCTGAACAAGACCGATGTCGTCATTTAGGAGACACATTAGAACATGAGTCTTGTGATAAAGGTATGTCAGTTTTGCAAATTTTGCATTTTAATGCGCAAGATCGTAATTGAAGCTGTGTGTATTCAGTTATTCGTTTGTTTTAATCCGTGTTAATCTATAGCCACAAATGATTTCATTGTAAACTACTAAAGTAGAACTTGTATATATGAATATCACACACACACCCCAATTATCAATATTACGTGGTCCTTGTTTTACCTAAGCAAAAACATTTCTGTATAAACGGTATTTTCCATCTCCAAAAAAAGCCAATGATCTATTTCAAATTACATAATTTTTGACTTGGAGCGGCTATACTAAATATTAGAAGACGTAAAATGAAAACTGGTGCATTAATAATTAAATTGCAAAACATTTTGCTACATATTCTGCTTGTTTGTTTGAAAACCACATATGAATCATTGAAACATTTGCTTTTGATTATTTAATTCAATAGAAAAATCGTGCAATAGTTACTCTTTATCAAATCTTTAACAATAAGTAACTTTAAATGAAGATATGATCTTCGCACTTTGTTGAACAATTTAAGCAATTGTCTTATGAATCTGAAAAATTCAGGTGACTCAACGGGATTGGAACCCATGACATCTGCGATAATATTCTTTCAAATAAGTAACTTTATTTGTTAAGCTAATATGTTAGCATAAGCTGACATACCATCTGACTTCTTGAACTAAGTTTTCCTTCAAATAGCACAACAATTATAATTTTAATACATAATTATTTACAGTTATAGCTGAGTCAATTGATCAGTTAATTGAACCATATGCAAAGAATGATTTTAAAAGGCAGATTGTAGTTTGCATTGGCAAATATTATCTTGAACTTTTTGCTGAAAAACTAGGTAATTTCGTGTTTTCTATTTTTAAACAATTTAGAATTTTATCACGAGTGGAGCAAATGGAGTGTTTGCTTCATAAATGATAGCAGCAACATAAAAGTAAGAAATCGAACTTGCTCAGAAGAAGGTCGATGTCTTCATCTTGGGAAAATATGCAATACCATTTATGTCTAAACAATAGTGGTAGGTAGTAGGCATTGTAAATTATTCATTCGTGTATACAAATACAATCCATGTATAGTTTTTAACTAAATTTTTATAAGGTCTATATAAAGTCGTTGTATCTACCATTTCTTTGAATAAGTAACGAAGACATCCACATATTAAGCTCAGTTTTATATTAATAATTCAAATTTATGCACTTCGAAAGCAATGCATGAAATACGTCTTCTGAAGTAATAATGGCGGAAACTTTTTCAAAGTATTAGATGAAGCTGGGTCTTATTTCTTTCAGATAAATCTCCAAGCAAAGCTCAAAGTCATATTTCCTTGTTGCTGGTTTGCCTGCTCTTTCCACATTTCTTTTGGTTGGTCTCATCATTTTATGTCTGTATTTTCTTCGTAAGAGGAAATTGGCTAACGAGAGAAAATCTTATGCTTTAACTGCTAGAGATGAAGCCTGCACAACGAAAGTTTGAAACTTTTTAATGCGCCTTAAATCTATTTCAAAGTATCTTAACTATACTTCAGAACACGTAATTTCTTATGAAACATATATTTTCTATTTAAAAAAATCAATTCAATTACTCTAAGTTTCTTACATCAGGTTTTCATTTATTTTATTTCATAAACTTTCTCATTATGTAACCGTAAATTTATACTTGTAATATATGGAAATACTGACCTTAAGATGTGTTTTTGATTATCTATTCAGAACGATTTTATTTGTACCTACAGCTTTACTTATGCATACATGTTGTGAAGACTTTTTTACAGTTTTATCAGTCAAAGGATAAGCACAATTATTACGCAAGTCGGCAAGTGCCAAAGAAAAAACTTAATGTCTTTGACAGAATATTAATTTCTTTTTAAATAGTATAGTCTGCTTGTTTAGAACAACTTTTTCTTTATTGAATTTTCACGACAATTGTCTGAAAACTACGGCCAAGTAATGATGTATTGCCCCTCTGCTGAATGCATTTTCATTCATTGGAGAAGTTGATATCAATAATATTTTATCACAACTAACTGAGAAGAAATGGATTATAAAATACGGTTGAATTTCAGAATAGAAACCTGTTCTCAGTGGCAAAGCAGAACACCGTGCAAAGTAGACCACTGACAAAACAAGTATAACTCATACACAAATGAGCTATGACCCTATTTTCCAAGAAGCCCTTTTCTCAGCCTGTCCTAATCTTGGCTTTTCCGATTTTTCTCGACCGAGATTCCCAACCGTCTTCATAACTGGTGTAAATTTTTTTATCATTTAAATATTCTTTTACGAAATCTTGCTATCTCTTCCTTTATGCCTCTGCACAAACTTTCCTTAATTCTTTATTTCCAAATGATCTCAATTTGTTCTTTCTTAGTTTTCCTGGTGACATGCAAATGGCCCATACCATCTTAAACTTCCTTCCTTGATCATCTCTATTATGACTTTATACAACCCCAAATTTTACATGATGTCATCATTGTCATTTTTTTGCAATGGCTCACCTAGAATGCGCATCGCCAATTGTATCTCCGTTCTTCCAATGAAAGTCTCCTTTTTTTATTATCCAGCACTCAGCTTCTTAAAATAACTCATCTCATAACTATTTTGCAAACTTTAAAATTTAAGTTCCTGTGGTCTCTTTTTATATCATACATATCAAAACATTTCTCTTGGGCTGTCTATCTTCCGATGATCTAAGTTAATTGAGCGCTTGTTGTTGCTTTCTCTCCATTACCATCTCCAATGCCACCTCCATTTTTTCGTCATTTTTTTTTTTCATTTCATTTGCTTATTATAGCTGCACTCCATGGTAGTATTCTCTTCACAATATCCACAGTAAGTGTGAAAGCATAGAGATAGAGGAGGTTGGTTCCGATCATTAATGGAAAGCCAATTTCAATATCATTTCATATTCTAGTAACACTTTTGTATTTCAAATTGGGGTAAAATTTTAAGTTGGGGTATAAATGGGTAACTAAGACCTACCCTTATAAACATCTGGTTAATTTCAATCTCATATGGGTAATTTCAATCGACAGCATGTCTGTATCAATATCTTGTTGTTTATCGTAGAAAATGCTCTTTTTCATGAAAAATGTGTCGCGCCAGTTAATGTCTACCGTTTTGTCTAAGCGCGTCACGTTCAACTTTATATGTTGCGTGACTTTAATATAAATGAAAAAACAGGATCACTCCCTTCTCAAGAGCTTTCTTCTTCCACTTGCTACAAATAAAAATTTCTATTATTCCTTTTCCTGGTTGACGAAAACGCTGGACAGTAATCCTTGAATTTAAATCAAGCAAACATTGGACTGTCATATGAAATTCATCTTTCCAAGGATCGTGAAAAAGTTCTCGTTGCTTTACCTGAATGGCTAAACGTTGCTCGATATAATCTATTATATTCAGCAGGTCGTATCAAAATACAGTAATTTCATTGGTTAAATTAACACTGACCCTTTGTTATCATAAATTAGCATCGTCGCTTAGCGCAACGAAGAGTACTCTTTAAAATATTTCATTTAAAATATGCTTGAATCCACGCAAAGCGATGTAAACTTGGTAAAGTTGATTTTGTCAGCTTATTTGGTTTCTGTTAATTGTTCTTATTGTTGAAATTTGTTTCATTCCAGTCAAAAAGAACACATATTTTCTCTGACTACGACGAAACGCAAGAAGAAAGTAAATACGACATGTCAGACTCAAATATTAAGGTAATAACAATATATGTTTTCGTCTTTTAACAATTATCGCAAACCCTTAGAGATATCAGTTTCGTGCGTATGTCTTTTGAATACTAAAAATATCATCTTTTATTTGCAAGGCTATAAAATTTCTATCAAATTGTGTTATTCTGTTTCGAATTACTGATCAAAGGACAATTGTACTGTAACACAAGAAGCGTTATTAAATGCATGCAGATATTTGAATCAAACCATAATTACTTCGAGTTTGTATGGAAATTTTAATCAAAACATCTCTGCATCAGTATTCTACGTTTCATCGTTGAAAATGGTCTTTTTTATTTTTAAATCGACAATGACAAACGCCAGTGTAGTCTATATTTTTATCTAAAGACGTCACGTTTAGCTTCATATGTCGCGTGACTTTAATGTAATATTTGTTATCATCACAACGTAAGCATGAGTATCGCTATATTTGTTTTGAACTCCTATTTACTGTGATTTTTATTTCACTAACATACATAAATTGTTAAATATTCTTAAAATATCTTTCAAAGATTATCAATTTTCTGTGCAATCTAACCAATTCTCGAGTAACCATCTTTCTAAACATACACTAAATATTAATGGTAATAAATTAGAATTAGCGGCTGAACATTTTGTAAAACTGGGTAAGGTCACTACGTTTATTTGTCCATCAAAGCAGTTACCTCAGTTACCAGTCATGATACAAAGGCTCCACCTACAGAAAGTAGCACTATAGCCAGCTCAACAGTAGTAAAGGAAACGTTTTTTAGTTCACGTATGTATTATATTCCATCAAAAATGATTTGAATGAAGTTTACCGATTATTTGAAAGAGTGTGATACTTCATCTTGACTCAAGACATTTCGACTAGAATGTAGATGTTTAATAGATACTAAGATCATGGAAGTTCGATATTCGCACGGATGTTGATGTTCATTTATGTTTATATTTATGCAAATAAAATATATGAATATGATCCTTCTCAACTATCGATCTTCCGCACACCGTGGCGTCGCTAGATTGAGCTGAATGCAACCGTCAAAGGTGTGAGTCTTAACTGTGGTTCGAGGGCAAGCCACCTTGAAAATATGTTTGATTTGATTTTCTAAAGACCACACGTTTATTGAAGGGCAGCTGTCTGTTAAATTTGACAACAAGTGTGTTCCAGGCAATCTTATCACTACGATGCTTTAAGGTTGCTATTTATTATACTGCAATGTGACCGTTTACAGGAAGCATGGATTTATTGCACACTTCCCTTAGTTTCTTTTCATATTTTTTAAAATCTCAAATTCGGTCTTTGGAATAACTGAGGGACATGCCCCTGATCCCTTCCCGGCGACACCATGGTTCCAGCTAATTACTATATCATGATAGATACAGGATAGATACCTTATGAAATAAATCTATTGTAAAATTTCCATGCCAGATCACTTCGCCAATTCCACTTGTGCATAACTGTGCAATTTTGCCGTTAGATATATTATGTTCAATCTCCAGGAGCAAAATGCTTTTGTGCTTGTGACAAAGATTTGTATTATATCCATGCAGCTGACTATACTTTATACACCCGAAGGCTTAGCACGGCGATATTGTAATCATTACAATCTTAACATATTTTTATTCGCCCTTTATAATGATTCCAGTCGCAGTAGAGACACGACTCACAAATGTTGCATTTTAGAGTGTGTCTAAAAACATAGTTCAACTTCAACGGAGCATAATGTGTCTAAAATTACAGAATAAACGACCTTATGGAATGTCAAGAGCAAAAATGCAAGTGCGTTAAAAAATTTAGGTCAAAACTGCGTTTTTTACTATTTGAGATGCTACACAAGTTTCTATACATAAACATTAATCATAAATCATTGAAGAAACGTGCGCTACGAGAGCAAAATTCATTCATTGAGGCCAAATTTTGAAAAATTAAAATGCAATGCTTATTTCGACCATATTTCAGTATAAATTTTTTGTATGAATAACTATCATTGCATGTTGAGTCGTCGAATATTCCTACTCGCGGCTCCTTTTAAAAATAGAAACCGTCGATATTTGCGCAGGTAGAATCGAATCGTTGACGTAGAGCCATGTTCCATCTCGACGATCAGCATTCCTGATCGTCAAACCATGTTTACTTTTAATTATTGAGCCAATATCAGCTGTTTTTCGACGATTGTATGAAAAGCGGGCTGTTATGATATAAAAGTCTACCTAAAAATGGCATAAGACTATAAGAATATTTAGCTATAATTTTCATCGACCATTATGCAATGCAACTTCACTTTCTCTATAATTCGGACATCACACAACTTTAATGTCTTGAGAATAAAAAGAGATACGACTAAACTTTTTTGAAAAATCTAGACCTGCCAAACTGCCATGTGAAGGGTTAAGTTCAAAGAATTTTCAAAGAAAGCTCACAGTTTTTTGATGAAAGATGACTCTAAAAGTTATTTTCAGCGCTACGAGAACTGAGCAATTGTGAACTTTAAATGACTTAATGCTACGTTGTATAACTATTTCACTCCATTGTGTAAGAAAGCAAAAAAACAAACGATCTATTTTTATCATTACAATGAGATGACTTTAGATGTATGACGATGGCTTTGAAATAAGTTTGAAAATTAACACTCAATTTACGTCTTTTGCTTTTATTCAATAATATGACCAAATTCTTCGGAAGCTTCTAGATATGGCTTTTTAACTCTATGACGTATTTTTTTCTTAAAGAAGGTGGAAAAAAATTCGTGTGAAAAATTATCAACTGACGAACAACCATCAGGAATTTTGGGAAAGTTATCGGGTACTGTTTACAACACAACCATGTTTGCTGCAGGAACTGCGTATGGTGGTGTCACGTGGGTTGCCGGGGGTGTTCTGTCAACCACTGGCTCTGCTATAGGAGCGACTTATAACACTGTGACATCATTGTCACCATTGACAATATTTAAGAAAGAAAGCAAAAGTAAATCGGAATAAGATTTATTAATTTTCACGTTGTAATTTTACTGTATGAAGAACAGGTCAATTTTCAGCTACTCTATTACATATTTCATATTTGTCAATTTTTCTTCAATGGATTTCTTTTAGGCTTTCTTAATAGAATTTTTTCCATGAATTTACGACGCTTGCATACTAGTTTATATATAAATGTAAGATTGGCGATTTTGTTTATATAGAAATGATTAGGAGAAAAAAATCTTTATTCAATTAATTGAATTATTATTCAGTTTTAACACTTCCAGCAGTTTCTTGCCATGCATGAAGGTGTGAAAGTTTTAGACCATTTATATTGCCAAAAATGCGAACGTGCGGGATGCATGCTGCGTACGTGTAGAATTCATGCGCGTTAAAAGAACTTTCCGTGATCAACAGATGTTTGAATGCTTTTCCATAGTTTACTTACGCGTAATAGAGCTCATTGACCGTTTTGCATGGCTAATTCTGTTCATAAACTCAGTGTTTGCACAACGTAAAGCTGATTAGTATTTTGGAAACGACATGTTTCGAAAACCAAAATGAGATTTGAGTGAATCTAGAAAGCAGTTGCCCATTACTAGTCTTCCACCTATCGCTCGACGTCTGTAACCTTCAAGTTGTTTGAGACAAATGCAAATTTCAGACAGAAGGAGGCTATAACAAAGAAAAAATGTATTGAATCGACACAGTTTTATTTCAGTTTTGTGTCCAGTACACTGCAAGTTAAATATTATATTCGCGTAAGCTGTATCCATTACAAGTTTAATTTATATTTGACCGTTCTCGACATTGGCGGATATAGAGTACGTCAAAATAAATTCCTTCAGCACATTTTTGGGTATATTTACATTTTTAAACACCTCAGACGCTAATCCATTTGTAAGATTATATTTTTTAGAAAATGAAAACCAACAGTGTTTTTCTGAATGTAATTTGTATTTAAAATGGAGGAGCTCCAATTTATTTTGACGTGCACTGGATCCGCCACTGGTTCTCGCTGCTGCTTCAATGCTTGTTTTTCAAACTTATTACATAAAATCAAAAATCAATCTTCAATACAACACCCACATTGAATTGGCCTGACTTAACCAGTTAACTTAAATGTGTACAAGTCATTACGTTATTTTTCACGTGTCTTGCAATAGAGTCCTGTAAAACTGAGTGCTATAATAGAATGCGTGAATAAAGTGAAATGGAGTGTTTGCATGTGACGTCAAAGCAGCCATGTTGGGAAGAACATCAAAGTGCCGATGTTGAACAGAGCATGTAAGAACATAAAATCTTTTCATTATATGCGATTTTACCCCATCATGACGACTGCATGATGAAAACGCTCTATAGGACAGACGGGGAAGAGCAAATCAACTGTTACATCTGTAGGGACGACATTAAACCCAATTACGGTCATTATATAAGTAAGCAACTCTGATCTCACTGCAACAAAACATTTTATTTAGCATCTTTCAATTGTTAAACAAAGATTTCAAATGACACGATACATTTTGGCAGAATTATCATCGGGTGCAACGTTTGCTTCAATTAAAACTAAAGCAAATCATACAAATACTTTTAAATTTTTAGTTTTTCAATAATTTAAGTTTTTAACATTACTTTTATGTAACTTCCCCATCATTTATCATGTCAAATACATTATTCGAAGCTCTATATTTTACTTATTATCAAGTAGCAAAATCATTGCAGCACAATATGTTATTTCAAGGATGAGCAAAGTGCTGTTACAGAACACTGAGATACATTATACTCACGGACGTACTGTTACAGAACACTGAGATACATTATACTCACGGACGTACTGTTACAGAACAATGAGATACATTATACTCACGGACGTACTGTTACAGAACACTGAGATACATTATACTCACGGACGTACTGTTACAGAACACTGAGATACGTTATACTCACGGACGTACTGTTACAGAACACTGAGATACGTTATACTCACGGACGTACTGTTACAGAACACTGAGATACATTATACTCACGGACGTACTGTTACAGAACACTGAGATACGTTATACTCACGGACGTACTGTTACAGAACACTGAGATACGTTATACTCACGGACGTACTGTTACAGAACACTGAGATACATTATACTCACGGACGTACTGTTACAGAACACTGAGATACGTTATACTCACGGACGTACTGTTACAGAACACTGAGATACGTTATACTCACGGACGTACTGTTACAGAACACTGAGATACGTTATACTCACGGACGTACTGTTACAGAACACTGAGATACGTTATACTCACGGACGTACAAATTCACCAATTACAATCACATGTATTTCCTACAATAAACTTCATACTCAGTTATAAAAGGAGGTAAAATACGTTTTCCATTTAGAGGAGCTTTTCTAAACTACATCTTTGTACGTGAGATTCTGAATTACTGAAGCGGTTGTACGCAATCGAAATGCATGAACAATCTGTGTGTGAGCATGTGAGCACAGTCATGTGACATGCATTAGCGTGAAGGCGTAACATTGAGCTAAACAATACTGGAGAAGATTATATTGAAACCGAGCATTAGGTTAATTGATGTTCTGAAAATTACTGAGTATTCAGGAAAAGAAATAGATCATAGAAAAGTGATTTGCATGAAAATATCATAAGAAAGGGAAGTTGTATTTTGCTCTTTGTGCAGCATTTTGGCAGCTATACTTTGACGAAAAATTATCATTATTTGTGTGCATGCATTTCCGCGTGAGTATTTTTACCATCAAAATAGTGTGTTCGACGTTTTTACTTAAGAAATACAAGATCTTTGCTGTATTTGCACAGGTTCATGTGCAAAGTTTTTCTTATAAAATAATAATTTCATGCGAAACAAATAACTTTAAAACCTCCGTGTTAACTTTTTCTCCAACGTGTGTTGATAATTGATTTGTAAATTCTCTTTATTGATTAATTAGTGAGCTCAGATTTCTTTGCACAGCTTATGCTAACTCAACTATTGACAAGTCAGCACATGCCTTATATTGCTGTCATTTTATAAACGTGTTTATCTCCTATCGATTTCATGGATTTTGCTTCGTGACTTTGTGTTAAGGTAAGTCGTCTGTTTGAAGCCTTTAATCTTATTTTCTACTTGTACTGCTTGTTAAATTTTTCGTGAATGCCCAATTTGTCCTCGGCCTCCATCATGCACAAAGTAAATAAAGCTTTTGAATCGATGAATGTTTAAGAAAACAAAAGAAATGTACGAACTTGCCGAAAATGTTTTCAATTAGATATAGAAGACGAATTAATTTCAATGTTTGTGTAATTTAAAACCTCGAGAATGATTACGGAGTGCTTAAATTTATAATACCACTTGTATTAAACTCATGACTTCTAATAAGGTCTGTTCAGGAAAAGATAAGATCACTCAAACACTTATATAATTTGTTGTTCTGAAATAACCCAATATGCGATTAGGTGTTCAAAAATCAAGAAATTTTGAAACGTTTTGCAGGCAGTGACGTGAAAAACATGATGTTATATGCGTCATTTGCCTGTGAGCTGTTTACAGACTACATAAATACTTCGCCTCAAATTTCATTTTTTTCTATGGAAGGTCATATGTTATCTGACACTATATTCAAGGAAGTCGTTGAACAAAGAAATAAATGTTCTTAATGAGCTTCAACTTTACTTTCCATACATCTTACACCATTCAAAATTATAATTTTTTGTCTATTGCAAAGTATTAGCATGACTATTGAATGCTAGGATAGGGCAATTTTGGCATAATTCTCTATTGATTATTTTGCAATTGCGAGTTGTGTATAGCTTAATATCTTAAAAAAGGCTCTTTAACAAGAAGATCTTTGATCAGACTGCTTGATTTCTTATATGGTGTAAAATAAAAAGACGGGACTCTGAATTTAGATATAATATATCGATGAAAACTAGTTGAATATTATTTGATATTTGATATTCACATTCTCGTTCCATGGTCTTTGTTGCATCTGTCAATTCTTGTTGACTTCGTTCCAAATAGTCGCTAGATATAAAAATAGCTTGTTTCATTATCAGCACTCAAACTTCCGCTTGTGTGCTTGGGTAAAGAGCTGAAATCCCAATTTGACGAAAGTCCAGATTCTTATAAAGGTAATTTATCAGGATTTTCGACAATTTTGCTATTTGATTATATATCTTTCTATTTTGAAAGGAGAGTTTTGTGTCTGTATTTGTTGTGATTCATTACGCTTTGTCATATACATAATTTCTAAGAATCAATTTGATCTTGATTTGACTTTTTTCGTCTGACTATTTTTTATCTTGAACAAAAACTGATAAAGAAATCCGTGGATACATGGATATATTCTTAGTCGCATGACATTGTACAGGAATATCATGGAAATATTCGTATTTTGTCTAAGTCTTACATATGGTCGCGTATGTTGATTTTCATTACTCAGCTATAGTTTATTGTTTTCATCCCAACTCTATTTATGTAGATTGTAATTTGTTTGACATGAACAGTAAATTCATCCCTGTTGTCTAAGCCACAAGTGATGTGATTTTGCTACATTGTCTCCAAAGTCTTCACGAAGAGAAATGTTTTCCTAAATTAAAGTTTATTATAGAATATCTATAAATGTGTCGAGCAGACTAAAAGGCTGTTTAAATGAGCCATACGGAAAGGGGTAGCCCTCCCTGTAGGGTTGTACTTTTACGGGCATTATCTGGCCCCAGATCAATAGCTCGGCTTGAGCAGCGAGTTTCGACGCTAATGTACAAAATATCTGAAAACAAACCAAAATAAGATGTAGCCTTTGTTTTTATGATTTTTTACTTTGTTTGCTCCCGTTAATGACTTCTGTTCGCAATAACACAAAAACGATGTCTTATCGCATGCTAATGCATTACATTTTCAGCGCTACAAGGAGAGCTATACATCCCTGCCATATACGTTGACACGGGAAATTTCTAGCTATATATGGCAAGATCTCAGATAAACAATAGCGAGATCTCGTGTGTTAGGGGTACACTGATAATACGGTAGATCTTACGATATCTCGCTTGGTAGGGCTCGTTTAAACAGCCCTCTAGTGCTGATTTCAATCAGTTTGCATTGCAATGCATAATTTTTCTAAAAAATACATACGATATTCGAGAAAGTTCTACGCTTCTTTATACGAAATTATTCAACAACCATTCTTGTATCAAATTAAACCATTATTGGACACATGTGACATGTTTATTTGCTTAACTTAACATTCAGATGAGGTGCAATATCGGCACTGATAATATCATTCTTTGATAAACGATTGTGTAAAATGTCATAACAATGCCTCATTTGCATGGATCACAAGTATTTACTTTTCTTGTGAAATTTAGTTGAAATATTTATTTTAGTCACCATTTCATGGATAACACAAACAATTCAGATAAGGGTATTAGTCTTTGGTGGCGACATATAAATCTTAAGCCCTTGACATGTTTCTTCTAAGCTCAGCTGGAGACCAATATATTTCGATTTCCTGTTTAAGCAAGAAGCAGCTCGTTGAATCACGAGCAGTCATTCAGGAGAATGATGATAAGTGGCTTAAAATTTAACATATTTACTGTGTTTTTAACATTGTTCATGCCTCATTGTGATTATCAACGTCCGGTCAAGTGTTAACACAGTTTATTCTGGAACTTTAAATTGTTTTGATGAGGATGATTAAATCTTCTCAAAGTATGGCGGGCTTTTTCTTTTCCTTAAGTAAAAGCTTTGTAAAAAAAATAGCTCATTACCACTAAACTGAATTCTTTAAAGGTTTATCTGTCTTAACCATAGACACACATGTACAAAAGTCATTGTGAATTCGACCATCTGCATTCTTAAGGTTTAATTAATAAAATAGACTACATTTACAATTGTTAGTGTATCACTCAGGCCCCATCCTCGAGAATACCGATATTTTTGAAAACGGAGGTTTTTTCACCGTTTTTGAAGAGATTTGCGTCCACATGTAGCGTATTCGAATTGTTTTCGCCTGTGTACACGTCTGCGCAAAAACGAAGGAAATTTAACAGTTCTAAGCACAGAGCATGCGTATTTACTTGTGACAAGAGACTATCAAGCTTTTGCAGCATCCAAATTTCGGTGCTATTTATCAACATCTCTTTGCCTTTGGCATCGTGGGGCACCCTGTTTGTTTGATTTCGTATGTTTAAATAAAAATTCGAATGGCCAAGTTAAATAAGGGCTCCACCAAAGGAAAAGGTAAAGTCGAATTTTATATTTGGACTGATGATAAGGTCAAGCTTCTCCTTAAAGTTGCGGAGGAATACAAGGTTGAACAAACCACAGAGAACATCGACTGGAAATCTTGTCAGAGCAAGTACTCTGATATACTCGATTTATTTAAGTAGCAATATCCATCAGCAGAAAGCGCCAATGATATCGGAAAAGATTTTCCCCATAACAAACAAGATTTTACCAAAGTGTTACCAATTATATGCAGACATCACAATAGACTCAATTAATTCATCTTCAACTGCTTTGAGTCCTGCATCATCAATAATCTTTGAGAGCGATATCTTACAAAAGCAGACAATATCGAGACCTCCGGAGAAGAGCAGGAGATTACTTGATAAGGGGCTACAAACAAGAGAAATGAAAAAGAAAAATCTCAGTATGAATCTAGAAAAAATTGATGAAATGGCAGCATTTCTTAACTACCATAATGGAGACATCCACATGGCTTCAAACCTAATTTATGCACAAATAATTATGCACAATGCACACAAGTATTCATGATAAATACAACTTGACAACTTTACAACCAAGATAGCCTGAACAATCAGATGTGTTCCCCAATTATTCATAAAAAAATACAAAAATATATTTGCACAGTTTATTTTTTCTAAAGGCAGCATTAATGGCACAATTTGAAGCAATGTATATAATTAAATGAACCCCATAGCTAAGTAGATTAATGTTATGTTCAAAAAAAACCTTTCTTATATTCCATAATTAAATTAAAAAGCAATATATCAATGCTGTGTCAAGGTCAATCTTGGAAAAGCTATCAATTTCAATCTATTATAAGTATATTTACAAGAAGTGTTGCTGCAAATTGTTCTGTAATTGTAAAACACATCAGACTCTCAAGGATCAACGTACTTGGTCAAAATCCTTCTTGTTTTTTTACATTCACTTTCATTGCAATTAATGGTGAAATTGTTACCAACAACAGCTGGTTGAAACTCTCTATCGTAATTAATGGCAGAGGTAACCTTCTCTTCTACAATCTTTTCATTGTTTATATCACAGTAATTATGCAGCACAAAACATGCATAAATGACACATGGTAGCTCATTCATTGTTCCAAATCTAGCTTTAATGCGGCCAAAGGAACATTCATTTACCATGCGAACCTTGCACAAGGTTAAACCAAAGTATTGTTCTTGAACTGTTGACCACCATTTGAATATTCCTTCATAACATACGGCATAAGTGAAGATGCAGGATCTCCCAGAATAAATACTGGCACAGGATCTACATCAGGAAGGATTGTTCGTTTGCATGGAGGAAGTTTTCTGCTCTAAAAGGAGGAATCTAGACTAGAGTATGAAAATACTCTAGCATCATGCATACTCCCGGGCCATTTGACAACAACATCCATGAAACAATAAGTATAGTCACAAGCAGCTTAAACCTTAAAGCTATAACGACACTTACAATTGATGTAATCTGTTGAGTATGTATTAGGCTGCCTAATTTTTATGTAGGTTCCGTCAATTGCCTCTAAATATTAAGGGAAATCGTGCGTACTGTGGAACTTTTTTTACCAGACAATTTACTTCTTCCTCTGTCCTTGAAAGTTTCATAGAGTTTTGACCGAGATAAATTGTTATGACGTTACACATTTTTCGGACGATTTTTGACACAGATTGCCGTGAAAGTAGAAAAACGTTATCCATTTTCTGCATACGACTCCCAAATTTGAAGTTATTCTAAATAAAATAGCAACGCACTTGCAACTCTCCATTTTAAATAGTACTCGTTTGACTAATTAATGAGACTGGAGCCCATTATTTACGTCATCATTTTCAAAAACCACGGCCTTCGTCCGTCCACGCGTAAACACAAAACCAAAGTCTTCACTCGGGAGAGCGTATTCGAAAATCTCCGTTTATGGTCACCAAAATGCCGTTTACGTGTGGACGCTCGGCCAAAACAGAGGAAAACCCCGTTTTCAAAATACCGTATACATGTGGATGGGTTCTCGATGATGCGCAGTTTTTGATTGGCTTATTTTAAAACGATGTTGAAATTGTGCGTCAGCGGCCACTTCAGGTTTAGATAAGAATGAAGTTATGAATTCGTTATATTATTTTCCAATCCACTCAAATAAGAAACGAATAGTAGAATGATAGGAAATTATCAGTAAAGATTCGGAAGAAGTTGGCTTCAAATGGTTTATATCAACTTTTAAGACAAAAAATAGTTTTTAATAATGTCTTAGGTAGCTTGCTCCAAGGTTTTATTTTATTCTCTTTATTTTTTTACTAGTTACACAACTGTACAAAGCATTTGGAAATTAATTCATGCATTGTGACTCATTCGAGTTTAGTTCCATCAAAAAAGCCTACTCAAACTTTGTTAAATGTTTTCATTCAGATAACCAGAAATCGGTCACTCTTGCTTAAAATGGGCGAAGTTATATACAACAGCAATACAGATCTTGAAATGTCATCAAATTTAATGTTAGAAAAAGAAGCAGGGGAGCCAATTACCGTCCTTGGCACAGGAGACTTTGGTCGAGCTTTAACTAGACGACTCTTATTGGCTGGTTATGATGTCATCATGGGCAGCAGGAATCCAACTAAACGCCAAAGATCTTCACATTTATCATCGTTCAAAATATTATCTCTTAAAGAAGCGCTTGAGCACTCGGATGTCATTTTTCTTGCAATTCCTCAGAATGGATACGATAGTATGATGAAATCATGTGGTGTTCTATTAAATGGTAGATATAGTGTTACATGATAAAAAGTTTATAGTTCATATTAGTCGTAGTTGCTTACGTTAATTACAGTATAGGTTGACACTAACGCATTGATTATGTCTTTATAATATAATATATTGTCTTAAACTTTTATCTTCATGTCTTATAATTGAAAAAGATGACATCACAGGAAAGAAAATCTTTCGAAGGACGCTTTGGAGTCCTTCGCTGTACGTAGTTAGTTTCACGATTGAATTCCATTTTTTTAAAAAAATGCCTTTTTCTCAGTGTAAGAGTTTAATTGCTTTTAAATCATTGTAGGTGATTTTAAGAGGAATCTTCATATAAGATGCTTTATGCAGCATTAACAAAGATGCGCCCTGTTTTTGGTCAGCTGTAATAACCTATTTTTTACCTTCACATATCCTTTTAACCCGCTACTGTATCTTTGCTGTTTGCACCAATCATCAATGTATGTATTAACCTAAATAACTATGGAAAATCTATGAACAAGAATGATTTTTTTAAATTATATGCAAGTAGGAAACTAATAACTATTGGACGACATAGTATTTATTTATTTGATTTAGTAATGCTAACGCTTATAAATGCTCTAGTGCTCACTCACTAAGAAAACATTTTTTTTAAAACGATATGAATTATATTTTTCAAGCTGGCTTTGCCACTTAATAGCACTGAAATTTGAAAAATATTTTTTAATATGAGCCTTTTTCCTTTTTCAGGTAAAATTGTAGTGGATGTAAGCAATAGAACAGAAAACAAGTTCAATGGAATATCAAATGCGGAGTATTTATCCAGTCTAATACCTAAAGCACGCGTAGTGAAAGGCTTTAATGTGATATCTGCATGGGCATTGGAACAAGATATTTATGGAGGAAGTCGGACTGTTTTCATATGTGGTGATGAGGCTGAAGCAAAGGAAAAAGTAATTGTTGTATTATTTTAATATTCTATTCTAATTAATGTTTACCATTTTTTCAAATTAATTGTTTATTTTTTAGGAATTTCATTTGTATTTTTGATTATTTACTAAACAGAAATGTTAACAAAAATTATTTTACACAATAGATATAAAAATAAACTTTCTTTGCTTCTTGATTTTAAATTTTATTGTTATTACACATAAAAAGGCAATTCATCTATTCATCATCAATTTATGTTTCGTTTTCATTTAGGTTATGCAAATATCTCGAGCAATGCAGTTCATCCCATTTGATCAAGGGTCATTACAGGTTGCCCAAGCTATTGAAGGAAAGCCATTGGAATTGTTTCCCAGTTGGCGAGCATCGATGATAATTTTTGGAATTCTTTACTTGATTATGTGGCTGTATTTCATATTGGCTTACGTAATACGGAAGATACCCTTTACCAACTTTCCACTAAGAAGTTTCAGTTTACTTAATGCATTCACTGTTATTGGACTTTTGGATCTGGTCTATCTCCCAGGATGCATTGCAGCTATTTTGCAGCTGATTACGGTAATACATAAACTGGCATTTAGTTCATATGACTAACTAAAATTTGTGGTGGAGTGAAGTACGCAACCTCGATTTTTTATAATAAGTTACGATGATCAGCTAAATTCGTAGGTACATGTACAGCGATTGATATTGCGCCATAAAATCGCATGAAATTTACAATAATAAGTAAAAGACCAAAAAGTAACTGACTATTTTCTATTTACAATTTTTAAGCAAAGATTTCTTAAAATAATATTTTTCAACGTATTTATTGATTTTAAACATCAAGTATAATTTTGTATCCAGAATCATGTATCAATTTAAAAAAGAAATACGTTCACACGAAATATTTTGTGATATCTGTGATATCGGTAAAAATAAAAAATATCAAAATATTTAAAAAAATATGTTAAACGAAATTGTTCTTATTCAATTATTGTAAAATCTAAAAACTATTTATTTCTGAAAGTAGTTAAAATCTTAAAACCCATAGAATCCAAGAAAACGATTCATTCAATTTTACAAAAGTTGTTTTTAAAATTAGGTTGATCTGAAAACTTCGCTTTTACGCAAATGCTTATTTAAAGATTTTGTGTGCTCTTATATCGACAAAGATAATGATAACACCCAGTTTCCGTAAACCTAAGTTTTATATATTTTTGTGATGCTAGCGCTGTTCATATTGATATAATGGCAAATACCCTTGCCTTTCTTACTTGAATAGAACGTAGAAATAATTTTGAAGCCTAAAATGCAAATAAATTAGCTCTTTCCATAAAGAACATTGTTAACTTTATCTTAAATATAGTAAACTGCTAATGAAAATAAATTTACTTAGTCAGTCAAATTGAATGGAAATTATGTTCACGTTATAAATTAGTTTTGCTGCAATGATAACAAACTTAAATGAAGATATGATCTTCACACTTTTGCTGGACAATTTAAGCAATCGTCTCAGGACCTGAAAAAATCAGGTGACTCAACGGGATTCGAACCCTTGACCTCTGCGGTGCCGGTGCAGTGCTCTGACCAACTGAGCTATGAAGTCACACAGTGGTGAGCAGGTCAATATTGTTGGGCTGATGTTTTCTCGTGAAAGGAATGTCGTATGAATGTTTTAATTTCAAACACCGCACTGCATAAAACATTCAGATAACAAACTTAATTAAACATTTATGTCTTATTTATTGTTCAATTTCATTATTCCAAAAGTTGCAAACTTCCTGAAAATATTCTTAATATTATATACTTTTAAGGTGCAAGCACAAGTATGTCACTAAGCCATTGTAGAAATGACATTTTTAAGGGGATGATGATAACATTTTCTTAAGTAACCACAAGTAGTTGTAATGGAACAGAGTTTGCGAACTTGCTGTGTACTTACGTTAAGTAATTTGACATTTAAATCTAGTACAAACCATTTGAGTCTTTATGTTGATCATTGCTGGACTAGTGGTTGACACATTTACCAAACCTAAAAATAGTCATGACAAATTTAATGAAATTTAGCTGAAATGAAACAAAAATTTTGCTATCAAATATTTCATTTTCTTATTATAATAATAGACTTCTTTCTATTGGTGTCATCTATATATATCCAACCTTTTACCTTCTATCTCCAAACATCTTCCAACTTAACTAAGGATCTACTAACGTTTGTTAGTGTTTTACGTTTTCATTGATTCGACACTTAAATAATAAATTTATAGGCAAATTTGCTCATCAGTATCAAAAGCAAAAACGACTCATTTTTTGGCTTGGACCATATTAGAAGTAAAACAACTTAACTTAATTTGTTGGACCTCTTCTTTCTTAATACGCAATGTATATATATTTTAAATAACAGCTCATACAATTCGTCGATAAAAACTAAAAGTTTAGGCGTGTTCTTGATTGCATGAAATTTAAGCATAAAAAGAACAAAATTAATAGCACAAACATTAAGTTATTTTTAAAGTAATTGGGCAAGCTGTATCGAATATATGCACCCTGTCAGAACTTAAAAAAGTCTAGCATTATAAAGTATGTGATGACGTCAGTTAGACCATTCTTTATGTATACAAAAAAGGCAGGGTACAAACTATTTATAAATTATGGGTGATAAATGTTAACATTTAAATTATTTAGAGAGCATCTGTTATTTTTATGAAGTTTTTTATCCTTTTATCCCATTGCAAATTTACACAAGTAATATAATTTTTTTATAAAATTATTATGTTTGCAATATTAATATAGCATTTGTAATAATTGACCCAAATTAGGTAATTTATATTTCCTATCAAATTCTTAAGTTTAAATCTCTTTATATACCATGAATGATTCTTTTAAAGGTACCAAATATCGTCGTTTTCCTAACTGGCTTGACATTTGGATGAAAGCTCGTAAACAACTTGGTTTGCTGGCATTGTTACTGGCTGCAATGCATGGTTGTATGTCAACACTTTATTGGGGTCCTGAATATAAATCACGTCTTTATCAAGATAAATTTATTCAAATCAACAACGTAACAGCTCGTCTTTATGGAAGAATGACTGCTCAAGGAGAAGCGTTCTTGACCCTTGGAGTCCTGGGACTGTCCGCTTTGTCTATTTTGGGTATCACGTCACTTCCTACTGTCCTCAATCGCATGAGTTGGAGAGAGTGGAATTTTGTTCAATCTGGTCTCGGTTATTTTTCTTTGATATTTTCTCTTCTTCATTTCACAATCTATGCTTACACAGGTTTTCATAGATGGAAAGTACAGTACCTTTTTTATCCCACTGTTTTGACCATTCTTATTGGATATGTCATTGTTATTTTAAAGATTATCCTACTAATGCCATGTTTGGATAAACGAATAAAGAAAATTCGTGCAGGATGGGAACGAGAAAGTTACAAAGTGTAATATGAAATTCATCAATACATTTGGTTTGACAATATAACACGGTTGCAAGTACCAAGAAAAACTGAACTTATTTGCTTAGTTTAATGTTTGAACACAATAGTTATCTTTAAATAGTCAGCCAAAATTATAAAACGACTGTTAATGTAGTTTTTTGTTTTTGTACTACTAGTAAATATGGTATGACATATATGTATCTAAAAATGAAAAAAAAACTAATAATATTTTTTTCACAGTAAAGACTTGTTTTTATTTGTGTTGTACATTATCAACATTGCCGTATGATGTAGAAGTACGTAAAGGTATTTCTGCTTTCTCTGTGAGGTTCTTTTT
Source organism: Xenia sp. Carnegie-2017 (assembly GCF_021976095.1). NCBI lineage: Eukaryota > Metazoa > Cnidaria > Anthozoa > Malacalcyonacea > Xeniidae > Xenia > Xenia sp. Carnegie-2017. Next base: position 18,019,377 of record NW_025813526.1, read on the forward strand.
CGTTGCGCTCCTATAAACGTTTAGCATGTGATCAATGAGCTTTGCATGGTATGTATAGTACCTCTCTACCATGTAATCGAGAAAAACCTTCTTGCTAGGCCGAAGCCTGAACGATAGTTTGAGTGGTGTGAATATTTATACATACACTTGTGCCACTTTCGAAAGAAATCAGTATGGCACAAATGATTATATGAATTTACAGCCCCTTCCCTCCAGTTATACGATTGAAGAGCAATGTTTTTATTGCCTAGTTCATTATGATCTCATAAATTAAAAATGGCTGCAGCTTGACTTTCTCCAGCCATTTTTTTTAAATTCTTTTAAGTGAAGAAGACGTTTACAAACAGTGAAGATCTTAGCTATGCGACTGCAAATAACATGCACTTATCTGATCTTTATGACTGACGTTACGGGTTGTGTCTTCCGTTATAGAAACAGCTTCAACCACTTGGGTATTATTGTTTATAGTTATGAATAACAATTATCCATAAGTACGGGTTGTTTTTTCGTATCAGGATGGAATTGTTAGGCTATATAGGAAAGTGAGGATAAATGTTTTCAACCACGAAAATCAATTGTCAAATCTGCTTTAATTTTAGTCCTGCACATCAGGGCCTCTTTGAACTCAGTCTTCAAATAATGGTTATTTATCCATTAGAATACAGAGAGCAATTTCCATTTGAAACTTGTTACAATTCATTTATTTGCAATTTTGTTATTCGTATATTTAACAAATAGATTGTATTTGGGATTTACGTTATGACGTCATTCGTGGTAAAAAATAAAAATTGTAAGGAAAAGCTTTGACAACAAACTACGCCATCAAAATCTCCTAATGAGATAACTTTTCAATCTTCGGGAACACAATTGTCGCATAATGGGATATAAAGTTATGTGAAATAGCAGTCAAAGCCTAATTTAATCAATCTTGCATTGCTAAATAACAAAAACTAGTTAGTACATACGGGCGTCGTCAGGATCTCGTGTAAGGAATTTATGAATACCCGCTGTTATTGATCATTTCACCCACACAAGCGTGTGTAGTTTAGTCAATTTTTACTCCGCGAGAGAGTCTCGAAACACTAAATACGCGTCTTTGAGTGTAATCGCGCGTGTCTGGGTGTAAAATTTGGCTTCAATTATTTGTTTCAGGTAGCATTCCACGTAATTTGTTCAATGATGTAGACATGTCATATTCTCTTATTTACTTATGTTCTCCTTCCTGCAATGTATTTCAAGTCAATAATATATCGAGCTTGTGTGAACGAATTTAGATAATAAAGATAAGTTCTAACGTCAGCTTTGAGTAAAAATATTTTTAAGTCATATGAAATAGCTACAGATCTATATGAAAATGAAAAAATAAAGGTAATATGTAATAAGTTATCAGCTCTGTACAATAAACGAAGTACTTGAACTTCCATATTTGAATATTTACATGCAATGGTGTTAAAGATGTTTTCAATTTATCAGTTCTGCACATAGGAATTGAATAATTCATTTTTTTGCCTGTTATTGAAGGGAATAATTTATAATTTGCTAAGATGGAGTCAGGGAGTGTAGCTTGTGTGCAGTGTTTGTAAGCATTTGGCCACATGCTTTCTTCCATATTGTTTCTGCAAAAATAAGGGTTGGACCCTGCGTTCGTCATTGCATAGTCATAGTGGAAATTAACAATTGATCTAAGAGATATTGAAGCTGACAAAGTGCAGTCCTTGGCAAGGATATTCCATGATCAGTTTAATACACGCTGTAAACGCATGACCATCAAATCCACACGCAACTCAGAGCGTAAAAACGCTTTAGTCATTTCTTGCATATATGATCGATCAAAAGATCCCATTTCAAATCATTTGACGTTTTTAGCCCGAGTGAATTAATGTGTCACAATGCAAACATCGTATTCATTAACAATAATGATGGATGGAGAAGGAGATTTAAAGTTTGAAAAACATTTTCGAGTTTCTTTGATTAAATTTCATAGTGTTTTTTACAGCCCAATTAGAGCACTCGTAAATTTTATGAAAGACCTGGTTATGATTTTTTAATGTAGTGTTGTCGAGAAATTTAATTAATTCTTCTGAAATATCAAGATCATTTGCCATGATCTGCAATAACAAGCACTTACTTTTGTTTTCTGGGAAATGCCCAACAATGACTTCGCCTAAACACGAAAAGCTGGTCCCAGTTTATGTGAGTTATCTGCGGTTTATAAGAAAATTTGCAGTCCAATTAATGAGAACTTGGTTGATTTCTATGCTTTTTGGCTTTGCATCACAATGTTTTGATCATGTAATTCTGTTTAAAGGTACATGTACGCGTGCAGGCGCCTGGTGTGTCAACATGTTCACAAATTTTGAGGAACATATAAATGAGTGCCAATTTAGAATTAAGGTGTCTGGTGCGTCCATATATTTATACCATTTATGGAAAATATAAATGTGTACAAATTAAGAATTAGGTCATTTAATCCCCCCGAAATTGCTTATTGTCAATTAGATTGCTGATTGACTTCAAAAGTCATTTATTGGGAAAGGACTCTAAAATTTTGTTAGAAAGGATGTTACAGAAACTGGTGTGAAGTTTCTCTACTCTGAAGTTTCCCAACTCAGAAGTAATTTTAAAGATTCAAGTGAAATTTGATTTCATTAAGGCTTCATTTCAGGCGTTTATCGTCTTTACTGATGTATAATCTTGAACGTGCATTTTTATAGAAAATTTTCCGTATATTTTGCCAAAACGAACGGCAGCTTAGTTTTCTCAACTCCAAGCGGCTTGGCATTTGGACATTTTCTGTGTTTATATGTTATTAAAAGTTTCTCCCTACTATTATTTTTACTCGTTTAATGAAACATGATGGTCGAAAATCCTAATAATAAACTCTTAGCTGGTGCACTATGCACAACTCTTATAAACTAAACGTGTGCATCAAACATCTTCACTTAATTCACTTGAACGAGATCATAGGTACCTTACCCTTTGTTAGTCAATCAATGCATTTAATGATCGGAATGAGATCTGTTGTAGCTACAACAGTATAAGTGTCAATTAACGTCACTATCTTAACAGATCATCAATGTCTTGCAAGTTCAAACAAATAGTAATGTATATTATACTACTCATCTTAATTAAAAAAAAATTTAACGCCACTTAAAATTCCAGTGATGACGTATTTTTTAAAAATATCGCGTTTTGTACATCATCATGAATTATTGTAGTTTTTGTAGCACACTTCACAAGAAACATCATTATATCAAGTATTCTATATAATGCAATTAAAATGGCAAATTTAACCTACTTACATCATGAAGCATCGTTATATGTTAACTTAACATATAAATTTATTCAAACAAAGTTAAATTTATAGAAATATCTACAAGTTGTAATAGTATATCAGAAAATGAACGGAATAAAGCTGTAATGTTTATATGGAGCAAGCTGGCTTAACACGATTAGTAGTATTAGTAAATTCAAAGTCATGGTAACCAATACTGTATCCACTTAAATATGCATTGCAGTTTTTTGCCAGTAGCTTTATCTCATCAATCGATAAAATTTTGTCCCATATGTATACAGCATCTATTATTCCTTTGAAACAGTTACGAATCTGAAATCCTCCACCAAAAGTGTCTTGATCCTGTCCAACCACCCACACTCCTCCTGCTAGAAGCGTTCGATCTTTTGCAACTATATTTGAATATTTTTGTTCGCCGTCTTTGTAAATGATCATTCGTCCATCAACCTTTTGCCACGTGATCATAATATGATGTTGTTTTCCATCAAATATATCACTAATGTCAGTTCTAAAAGATGTACAAAAATTTCTAACATTTCAAGTCGAAAATTAACCATAAAAAGATGGAAAGCATCTCATATCTTTTAGCTTCCGCTTTCTAAAGTCTTTTTTGTTATACCAATAACATTTTTTGTTGAGGAGATACTATAGGGTTTTGAAAAATCAAAAGATGTCAATAACTCATGAAAATGAAAAAGGTGCATTTCTATCTCCTTCTGCATCTCGAAGTAATTTCTTAAAAAATGAATTATATTTTTGGTGAAATCTAACATCTGTATACCTAATATCTGGGCCAAGGAAAAACATAGACAACTTCTTGTTTAAGATAAGAAATAAAGGAGCGTTTGCATTGACTTGGCCTTTTTCTTTAAAAGCATAGGATATTATCGATGCATGTTGGGTCTCGTAATAAACATCATCGGACATTGTGATCCAAAATGATATTGAAAATGCATCAAATTTCTTCGAAGAGTTGAGATATATTCCATATTGATGTGTATTGCCACCATCAAACTTGCTTGCACGTCGTGGACCTGCAAGAAACTACTAATTCAACCAAAAGTACATTTTTAAAACACTTTTTTATGGAAAAAAGATGACATTAGGAGAATCAGGTGCCTAGAGCTTAGTCGGGTAGCAACGTACAAAATGATACTGCCAATTTTCCAATGCCTCTTGAAGTTAAAGAAGTACTATACATACGAAAATTTGAAGCAAGCTTACCTAAACAAACAAGTGCAGTTGTTTAGCACTATCTTCAAACTTTAACTTGCTTATTTTTTTTATCAAAACGCAGAACGCACATTCTGTTACTAACCGCTAAGTTTTTTTAATAATTATGTTATATTTATGCCCTAAATTATGTGATTAATAATAAATAGTTAGTTACTAGTATCATAAGCCAATATTTAATATTTTATTCATAATATTAAACAAAACCACTATCTCATTTTTATTACAACGTGAATGTGTGAACAGTGTGTGGGAAATTGCACAAGTATAAAATCACGTAAATGTTGCTTTAGTTGAGAAAAAGCTTTCGAGCTAAAAGGTGCACTTATTGTGTACCTTTGCATTAGTTATTAATGACAGTAAACTAATCTTACCAAATTCACAAAAATCCCCTACATATGTCATTGGACATTGGCATTTATAAGGATCTGAATTTGGCACATTTTTTGCATTAAGAACTGCCCAACCTCCATTTTTGCAGTTTTTCTGCTTAATACTTGGCACCTAAAGAAAAGTATATACTTTACAAAAATTGACAATTATTGAATAGCTTTAATTGTTTTTGATGGCTAACCTATTTTTTTAAGCTTCCTTGACTATTTAGTTTATAATTTCTTATATTCATTTTTTTCATATCAAAAGGTATTTATCAACCAAATTTTCGCAGATTTCTTCATATGAAATACAAACTTGAAAAAAGGCATTTCACATAAAACTGACAATTAGGTAACAGAAACTATTAGTTTTAAAAATTGCCTACCAAACAATTATGCTACACTTACAAATCAGCCATTCCAGGGTGCACGCGTTTTTAAATATAATTACATTGCGTTCTGCTCTCTGACTTATAAGAAGTCATTTTTAGTTTGATTTGTTCTTAGCTTGCACAGGTACGAAAGCTGTGCTAACAAAATTGTACACAATTCATAAAGATCTAATACTTTTTCTTAATATTTTTTGCACCCAATTGTAGCTAACAATTTTAGATAAAAAATACATAAGCCATATTCATACTTGTGGGTCAGTTTTTAATTTCTGATAGAAATTCCATTTTCTCTCGTGACAATTTTCGTGTTCGTGCTGAAGTGACGATGTCAACTGACAGTTTATATTTTGCTTAGAATAAATTATGAAGTTGAATCCAATGCAAAATACTTCTTGATGACATTTAAAGGTGCAATCCTCCAATGTCTCAAACTTTCCCTCTTTGAGGATGTGTTTCACCAAAGGACATGTATCTGTTGGAAAATTGATTTTATTTATAATGTTGCCCACAAATGCGTGAATGTATCAAAAAGACGAGAGGACTGAAATTTGAGTGTGAGGTTCAAGGGTTGTGAGCAAAAGCTCAGAGTTAAAGGATAATATCGAATTTAGAAAATGAATGCATGCTTTAAAGTGCCTATGTAAGAAAATGGGACTTCATCTCATTGGAATTACATTAAAACGTAAATCACAAAAACAATAATCTTATTTTGAATTGAACTTGGAATTGAAAGGCAAGAAATATAAAAATTTTTAAATTTTAAAAATCAACATCAGACCAGTGTTAAACTAATACTTCATAGGGGCCCAAAACACATCTTAAGCGGGGCAACTGTTTGTTAACAAGAAAGAAAGGTAATGATTGCATTGTGCACACTAAATTTATCTTTGTCTTTAAATCCTTGCCTTTACTTTACACTATAAATTCATCTCACAAATTTCCCTGTGAATTTTGCTGCTTAAAATATTTTCATGTAAATTTATAATTTTCTCTAATATACTTATAAGTGATAGTTTTCCAAATTTGTCTGCCTAAATTTTATTGTTTATAAAGATTTACGTTGAACTCCACTTTAAGAAGACTCATACGAGCACGAAGAAGCGTAACTAAAACGTTAATTGGAGATGTGTATATTCATATATTCATTTGAGCGCTACTGATCTCTTTTGAAATTCAATTCACTTTCAAAAGCTATGTAAATTTTGAAGGATTATCATTATTATTTTATTTAGAAATCTAATGTTCTCATGGTCAGTAAACAAAAAAAATATTTGCATAGCGGGAGTAAAAAAAGTCGGGCTCGCTATGCTACTGTTAATCTGAACGATCTACATCTACAAGCATGCTAGAATATACTCGGGGGGTTAAACTATTCTTTTTTACGTATGTCTTGTAAAACAACTAATAAAGTTAACAATTGATTATATATTAGATCAAATAAATATACCATTCCCACCTTCAGAGCGACGTCTGTATAGTGATGTTGATGTTTTCCCTTCACATTTATTTTGAGCTGCAATCATTAAGTAAAGCATCAACAATGGAATTATATCTTCAAATCTATTTGTCATTTCTTAGAGCCTATATGCTATTCTTAAAATTGATTTTCTTTCAAAAGAAAAGATAAAACTTTCAGTTACTTATTAAAATTTACGAATTTGTATGAACACCTAAACTGACAAAACGCGAATGGTTAGCAAGATAAGTCATATATATTTTAATGTGTTCAGACTTTAATAATTCATTGCGTTGATATTAAATATTTAACATGTGATTATCTTAATAGAAATTTGACAAGATCATAATTTTAACACAAAACATTGTTCAATTGGGTTTTTTCATTGGAAGAAACTGATGTGGAATTAAGGTAAATAAAAAACAAAATGCAAAGAAAAAACATTTTAAGTATTAAAAAAGGTAATATCTAAAGAAGTAAATCAAGTTTTATTTATTAAACTTCGAAAAGTGCAAGGACAATTATAATATCAACAATACCAGCTTGAAAAAGCATTATTCTGGTTTAAGTAGAAAAGAAAGGGAAGAAATTACACAAATCTTATTTATATAGCTATTTAGTTAAATTTTTAGCTGCATAATTGTGGATGGCATATAAAGGCGTTCAATATGACAGAAAAATTTAAAAAAGGAGCCAAAGTTATTCACACCTGCATCAATTTTACAAAGTAGCAATTATCATGCAAGACAAAGGAGGGCAAAAGAAAGCATTCAGCGACTTAAAAAAAATTTTTGATTAAAAAATTACAGAAATTGCAATGTAACATTCAAATTTTTTTGTTTGAAAGGTTTCAGTTTTTTGAGATTGCATTAAATAAAATCTTTTTGTTGAAGGGAAACCTCTTTGGTAATTGTTTTCGCACAACGCTTTCTCAATTACTTTAGACAGTGATAAAAGTGCTTCTAAAGGAGGATATTGGTTGAATGTGTTTATTCAATGGTACTTTTAAAGAATATGTTTTTCTTTTCAAAACTCCTCCTATAAACAATTATTAAAATCAATTTGAGAAACGTCTTTATTTCTTTATTTTCAAACACCTACAATGCAATTCCATACTTTCTTGAATTTAATGAGTTGCATATTTACTTTTTTGTACACGCAATGCTAAGAGTTAAAAGTAGTTACATCTGTTCTTAGACAATTATCAACTTAAATAACTATAAGTTAATAGGTTTATGTTTTGCGCAAGTTAGCTATAAATTTGAAATGCTTGTTTACTTGTGTTAAACAAAATTATACTAATTTCCAAATAAAATGTCACGAAAGTTAAAACTAAATTTTGCTACAGTTGTAGCTGAAAGCAAAAGGTACGTTTTGAGTAAAAATCACATTTCTGTAATACAAATCTTAGCAATCTCACTCCTCTCTCCTGTTTAAGTGCCATCTCTAAAAATAGGGATGACATTGCCTTTTTAACGTTATAAATATAGCACGGTTTGGAGGTTCTCATTTAGCAGATGCTGACACCTGACGAGTAGTCTGCCGAAATGCGTAGTGTCTCTTTCTAGCTGTAAAAACGGTTCCTTTGAATTGTTGGGTTAGTGTTCTGGTTAAAACAGTTTTTTTAAGAGCTATTACATTGTTATTATCACCATTCACCAATGTATTTGCTATTTTGAAATCCATCTTTAAGTTTATCACCACGACAAAGTCTCTGTGAAAACTTTCTATATCGACTCTGTCCATTTACATTTTGAATCTCGATTTTATAGGTTCAACTTTCGATAAAGACCTCATTTACATAAGAGTGGAACAAAGCCAAACCGGTACTAGCTCGTGTCTGTGATAGTGTTATATGTAGTGGTTGTTTAAATAAAAACGGGAAAGAAAATGACTGAGAGCCGTCTGACTGAGCTCAGACTGAGCTCAATTTGGAATAAATTGAAACGATTATAAGTTTGTTATATACACAAACATAATGTAAATATGTACAACTTTTACGTAAATTTACACCAGTGAAGTAAATTTACATTTTAAATTCATATAAAGGCAAGAATCTAAACATTTATGCAAATTTACGTGCAGAGTGTTAATATACACTTACTAAAGCATAAACTTGCACTAGTTGAGTAATACGGAAAGTATTAAATGTATTTTTACATTGAGTTTAAAATCTGACTAAACAAAACAGGAAAAGTAAAGTAGCATGATAATATATTTCAGCAAGAAATTACCGAGTTTAATTTTTATCACAAATTATGTCATAGCAATATATCCATAACTGAGCTGACAACTGTTAAATGTAACCTATTTGTTAAACTTGTCATATTTCGCTGAATTAAGAGTCTCGTACGCAGATCACAGAAGAAACAAATCCAGTTTTTTAACACTGTTTTCAAACTTCAACTTCCTAATTTTGTCGTCAATACTCAGTACGCACATCCTGTCACTAATCCCTAAGATTTTTTAACAATTAAGTTTTAGCTTTGGTTCTTTAGAAAACTTGCTGTCCAATTAATCAGAACTAGGCGGGTTTTTATGCTTTTGTGGTTTTGCATTAAAATATTTTGATCATACAATTCTGTCGAAAGCTTTAGAATCGTCTAATATATATGTAAGCCTGCAGGTACCGAGTTTGCCCATATTTTCATATCATTCATGGAACAAATAAATGACTTAGAGTCAACGTGCCAGGTATGTCCATATATTCATACCATTTATAGAACATACAAATGAATACCAATTTAGAGTTAAATTGCCTGGTGTGTCCCTTTATCCATACCATTTATGGAACATATAAATGAGTACTAATTTCGAATTAAGGTGCATGGTGTACGTGTCCATATATTCATACCATTTGTGAAAAATATAAATGAGTACAAATTAAGAATTAAGTCATTTAATCCCAAAAATTGCTTATTGTCAATTAGATTGCTGATTGATTGTAGCAGTCATTTATTGGGAAAGGACTCTAAAATTTGTTAGAAAGGATGTTAGGGAAATTGGTCTAAAGACCAAAGTCTTAGGAGTGCGATTTTAAAGATTTATGTGCACTTTTAATTTCATTAAATCTTGATTTCAGGTGTTCATCCATTTTACTGATGTATAATCTTAAACGTCCATTTTTATAGAAATGGCTCGCTTTGTTTTTGCTAAAACAAACGGTAACTTAGTTTTCTCAACACCCAGCGGCTTGGCGCTTGGACATTTTTTTATGTTTAGGTGTTATTAAAAGTTTCTCGCTACTATTAATTTCTACTCGTCTTTTAAAACATGATGGTCAAATATTTTAGTAATAAACTCTTAGCTTGGGTAGTATACACGACTCTAATAAATTAAGCATGCATGAATGGCGAGTGTGCGTCAAACCTCTTTACTTAATTCCCTTGAACGCGATCATAGGTGACCTACTCTTTTTCAGTCAATCGATGCATTTGGTGATCTGAATGAGATCTGTTGTAGTTACAACAGTATAAGTTTCAAATAGCGTCACTATCTTGACAGATCCTCAATCTCGTTGAAGTTCAGTAACATTTATTTCTATACCATTCATCTTAATTAGAAAAATTTAACTCTCTTTTAAATTTCAGTGTGGATTTTCTTACTAGTTGCCAGCACATCAATAGTGGTGACGTAGCTTTCTATAAATATCTCTTTCATAGATCATCATGAATTATTGTAATTTTTGTAGGAGACTTCACAAGAAACATCAATATATCAAGTATTCTATATAATGCCATTAAAACAGTAAATTTAACCTACTTACATCATGGAGCTGTCGTTATATGTTAACTTAACATAAAAATTTATTAAAACAAAGTTAAATCTATAGAAATATCTACAAGTTGTAATAGTATATCAGAAAAGAAACGGAATAAAGCTGTGATGTTTATGTGGAGCAAGTTGGCACAACACGATTAGTAGTATTAGTAAATTCAAAGTCATGGTAACCAATACTGTATCCACTTAAATATGCATTGCAGTTTTTTGCCAGTAGCTTTATCTCATCAATTGACAAAACTTTGTCCCATATGTATACAGCATCTATAATTCCTTTGAAACAGTTACGAATCTGAAATCCTCCACCAAAAGTGTCTTGATCTTGTCCAACCACCCATACTCCTCCTGCTAGAAGAGTTCGATCTTTTGCAACAATTTTTGAATATTTTTGTTCGCCGTCTTTGTAAATGATCAATTGTCCATCAACCTTTTGCCACGTGATCATAATATGATGTTGTTTTCCATCAAATATATCACTAATGTCAGTTCTAAAACATGTACAAAAATTTATAATACTTCAAGTCGAAAATTAACCATAAAAAGATGGAAAGCATTTCATGTCTTTTAGCTTCCGTTTCTTAAAGTCTTTTTTGTTATACCAATAACATTAATCGTTAATTAGATAATAAAGTGTTTGGAAAAAATCAAAAGATGTCAAAGAATCATGAAAATGGAAAAGGTGCATTTCTATTTCCTTCTGCATCTCGAAGTAATTTTTTAAAAAATCAATTATATTTTTGGTGAAAAGTAACATCTGTATACCTAATATCTGGGCCAAGGAAAAACATAGACAACTTCTTGTTTAAGATAAGAAATAAAGGAGCGTTTGAATTGACTTGGCCTTTTTCTTTAAAAGCATAGGATATTATCGATGCATGTTGGGTCTCGTAATAAACATCATCAGACATTGTGATCCAAAATGATATTGAAAATGCATCAAATTTCTTCGAAGAGTTGAGATATATTCCATATTGATGTGTATTGCCACCATCAAACTTGCTTGCACGTCGTGGACCTGCAAGAAACTACTAATTCAACCAAAAGTACATTTTTAAAACACTTTTTTATGGAAAAAAGATGACATTAGGAGAATCAGGTGCCTAGAGCTTAGTCGGGTAGCAACGTACAAAATGATACTGCCAATTTTCCAATGCCTCTCAAAGTTAAAGAAGTACTATACATACACAAATTCGAAGCTAACCTGAACAAATAAATGTAGCTCTTTAACGCTATTCTCAAACTTTGAGTTCTTTACTTTTTCAATAAAGCGCAAAGTGCACATTTTGTCACTAGCCGCTAAGTATTTTTAAGAATTGGGTTATATAAATGCTCTAACTTTTGTGAAAGCTCCGTATTGTATTTATCTCACGTTGTAATTAACTTCCTTATTTACTCTGAGTTGTTTTTGTATTAATGATGTCAATATGTTAAATCTAGGCAATACTTATTTAATAGTTATTAGTAATATATAGTTAGTTACTATTTCATAAGCCAATATTTATTATTTTATTCATAATATTAAACAAAATCATTATCTCGTTTATATTTCAACGTGAATGTGTGAACAAGTTTGTGGGGAATTGCAGAAGTGAAAAATCACGCAATTGATTATTTAGGTGGAAAAAAAAGCTTTCGAGCTTAAAGGTACATTTATTGTGTATCTTACATTATTTATTAATGATAAAGTAAACTAAGATTACCAATTTCACAAAAATCCCCTACGTATGCCAATGGACATTGGCATTTATAAGGATCTGAATTTGGTGCATATTTGGCATTAAGAACTGCCCAACCTCCATTTTTGCAGTGTTTCTGCTTAATACTTGACACCTAAAGAAAAGTACATACCTTAGGAAATTGACAATTATTGAAAAGCATTAATTGTTTTTAATAGCTAACATTTTTTTAAGCTTCAACTACTATTTACTTTATAATTTGTTACATTCATTTTTTTCTAAACAAACGGTATATCCAACTACATTTTCACTGACTTTTTTATGCGAAATGCAAACTTGAAGGAAAACATGCCTCATAAAACTGTCAAATAGTTACGAGAAAGTATTAATTTTAAAAATTGCATACGAAACAATTATGCTACACTTATAAATCAACCATTCCAGTTTGCACCAATTTTTACATTCCATGCTCCTCTTTAACTTATAAGAAGTCATTTTTAATTTGATTTGTTGTTAAGTTGCAAAGAGGTGAAAGCAGTGCTAACACAAACGTATGAGGAAAGTACACTAATAATGAATTATGTTTAGTTTAACAAATATTTAGTAATAAAAGATTTCAAATATTATGATTTTACTTAATATTTTTGTAAATTGTACAAGAGTCATATGGATCTAATATTTTTTCTTAAATTTTTCTCCTCCTAATTGTAGGTAATATTTTTTAGAATAAAAATACATAAGCCATGTTCATACCTGTGGGTCAGTTGTTAATTTCTGATAAAAATTCCATTTCCTCTCGTGACAATTTTCGTGTTCGTGCTGAAGTGACGATGTCAACTGACAGTTTATATTTTTCTTGGAATAATTGATGAAGTTGATTCCAATGCAAAGTACTTCTTGATGACATTTAAAGGTACAGTCCTTTAACGTCTCAAAACTTTCTTCTTTAAGGATGTGTTTCACTAATGGACATGTATCTGTTGGAAAATTTATATCATTTATAATGTTGCCAACAAATGCAGGATTGTTTTAAAAAAGACATGAGGATGAAAATTTGAGTTTGAGGTTTAAGGGACGAGAGAAAAACATAACAGTTGAAGATTAATAAAATGTTTAGAAAAATAATCGTGAGTTGAAAATATAAATCCAAGAGGCAAAACATAAATGTGTAAAGTGGAAATAAAAAGTAGAAAAACCACATTTGTATAGCAAATTACTTTTTCGTGTTATGTTATAATAGAATAAACATAGAAACACTATAAACATGTTTTGAATATTTAGAACGCTTAAATGAATGTAGCAATTATCGTTCTCTAACCAGCCTGAAGTAAATCCTAATATAACTGGTTCCGGGTTTTCGTTGCGGCTGATATCTGAAAGTTTTGTAAGAGAAGCTATTAAGCGTTTAAAACCCAATAGGGCTACTGGGTTAGATAAAATCATTGCCCGCCTGGTTAAGGACTCTGCACACATTATTGCACCTTTTGACGTCACTATTCAATCTATCGCTAAAACAGGAACTTTTCCTTCTGTTTGGAAAAACGCGAGGGTCATACCCCTTTTTAAGAAAGGTGACAAACAGGACGCGTCCAACTACAGGCCAATCTCAGTACTGCCAACGCTAAGTAAGATCTTAGAAAATGCTGTTCGCACTCAATTCTATGGCTACCTAACAGAAAATAACCTAATCTCGTCAAAACAGTTTGGTTTTCGACTGAAATCCTCGACGGTCACAGCTTCTGCACAGTTTATTGACCAGTTACTCCTCGGCATGGACAACGGCACTGTTACAGGGACCGTCTTTTAGATCTGACAAAGGCGTTCGACACCGTGAATCACTCCATCCTGCAACTTTCTCGCTTTGGTGTAGATGATACAGCACAGAACTTGTTTGATTCTTTCCTTTCCAACAGAAACCAAGTTACTTGCTATGGCAGAGCTCAATTGACCCAGACACAGTATCTGTCGGAGTTGCCCAAGGCTCAATCTTAAGCTCGCTATTGTTTATAATTTATATGAATGACTTAACAAACGTCCTCGAATTTTTAATATTACTTTGTACGCTGATGACACCGTTTTATATTTTTCCTCCAAACTTATTTCAGATATCGAAACTAAGATGAACTTAGACCTCAGACAACTATGTGATTGGTTGAAACTAAATCAACTTACTTTTAACATCAAGAAATCCCAATTTATGCTAATAGGTTGTAACTCGAGACTACGTAGAATCGATTCCATTGTTATTTCAGCCGATGGTAAGTAACTTAAGGAAGCAGAATGCTTTCCCTACTTAGGATTAATTATCAATCACTTGGGAGGATCATTTTGAACACATGCGTAATAAGATAAACAAGAAGCTAGGCATTTTGCGGCGCATCAAGTCGTGTCTCCCACTAAGCGCTAGGATAACTTTCTTTGATTCTTTTGTTCTGCCCCTTTTTTACTACGGTGATATAATATGGGGAGACCGGGGCAACAATACACTTATGACAGAGCTACAGATCCTTCACAATAAGGCTGCGCGAATCATTTTAGATCTCCCCCCTACTGCTTCCGCGAGCGATGCACTTTCAAAGCTCCATTGGAAACCTCTAGAAAGGCGGAGATCCGAGCATCGTGCTATTTTCATGTTACATGCACACTTTTCACTGCTGTTTTAACAGTAACTGTCATAACTATAATACATGATCAAAGCGAAATATCCGCAAATCATTCGCGCACAGAAGATGGGGCACTGCATAACAATAAATATTGCAGCAGACGTTTGGAATGTCTTACCCCTTTCCATAAGAAATGTGCCCACATTAAGCCAATTTAAGCGTGGTATCAAGAAAGCACTATTTTAATTAGTTTCGATTTTAGCATGTTAATTTTCAAATGATGTAGTTTTATCTTCATATTTTTCGATTTGTATTCTCTTTCTTTTATTTTTAGGCAGCTATATCGTATTTAGTTACTTTTGGAGGACCCCTCTGTAAACCACTTTTTAGTGATGTTGGCATCCTCAATAAAGATTAGCTATTATTATTATTATTACAAATAAAGTAAATGGTTTAAACCAGGGAGTATCGTTACATGTTTGTAAATGATGATCGTCCAGGTTAATAACAAAAACAGTCCTTTTCAGGACATTTTTAACCTGGACGATCATCATTTACAAACATGTAATTATTACAAATATCCGATCGTGTTATGTTCAGTTAGAATTTTCTATAATGTACTATAATAAAATAACAAACGGTGAATAAATTTCATATTACCAAGTGTTCTGTGAACACCAAACTTTTGTTAATTCTTGACTCTGTGTTAACACCAAAGAGAGATAAGTTTATAACTTCTTAAGTTTAGATTTGGTGTAATTTGTTGTAATTTGGTGTGCACTAAGATAATGTAAACATAGGAGGGTGGGGGCTAATACTCAAACATCCATGATAAGAAATGTTAAGCTATTTTGAAATCCATTATTTTTTCTAATGATATCAACATAAATAATTGAATAAGAGCCCCTCACACAATTTATGATCTTTTTACGGCCATGATTGTAAATATAAATTTTACGTAAATATACAGCAGTGAGGATAATTTAGACTTTAATTATATTTCTAAAGGCAAGATTGATTATACGAAACTGATAAAAACTTACAATAATGGTAGTATACCCTTATTAAAGCGTAAACATACTTTAATTCAATCATACATAAAGCAGCAAATGTATTATTACTTTGGGTTGAAAATGTAACTAAACAAAACTGGAAAAGGGAAGGAGTAAGAAAATATATTTAACAAGAAAAGAGAGTTTAAGTTTTAACACAAACAACAGACAACTGTAAAACGCAAGCCATCTGTTAAAGTTAGTACAGTTCCCTGCATTAAGTTTCTCGTATGCAGAACAGGCTACTAATCAAGACATGTGACAGGATTAATAAGTTAAGCATGTTTCACTACGTGTATCTCGATTTTCTCATTTTAAACGTCAATGATCAGGATGAGAAACTATTTACTTCTTATATGTTTTAAAATATTACGATAGCTCATGATCACACTTTCAAGATAAATGCCTATTTGATTTGTGTTGTTAGTCAAATTGACCAATGTCATCATGCCCAATTTAAAGTGCCGATGTTAGAAAATGCGAGTTCATCTCATTGAAAGTATCGTAAAACTTAGATTAAGTTAATAAAATTCAAAATTTTTAAATTTAAAAAATTTACAGCAAATAAGTGTTAAACAAAAACTTCATAAGGACCCAAAATACACCTTAAGTGGGTGTAAATTTTTTGTTGGCAAGACAGACAGATTATGTAAACTCACACCTACAGCAGGTTTGCTGTCCACATCTGACAATTTTTAAAACATCTTAACATGAACCAGAAAAAGATGTTTTGTGTGCGCATTATTGCACATATCTGACAAAACCAAGAAACAAGACATGTTGCTGAATATAAACATTGACCATTATTGTATTAATGTTCAAAATAAGCGTTGGAGATAAAAAGCACGACTTGCTTCTGCACGATCAAAATCTTGAACTTGTTAAAAATTTATCCAGTAAGAATATTGTGTCAAAAGCACAGATCGGAAATCAGTGTCAAATTTCGTTTTGTTTAGTTTGGTAGGTCTTAAACAGCCTTAAAATAACGTAGGGTACAGTTTTACCCTGTGCACAAGCTTAATAATCGCTTAAGTCAAGTCTAGAAATCTATAAATAACACAAACTCATTTTAAAAGGCGTTCTGTATTCTTTTTTAAGAGGTTCATATCTTGCAATATAGCTAATGCTTGCATTGTGCACACTAAATTTAACTTTGTCTTTTAATCCTCGTCTTTACAAATTTTCCTATGAAAGTTGCTGCTTAAAACATGTTCATATAAGTTATATTTTTTTAATATACTTATAAGTGATAGGTTTCCAATTTGTTCACCTAAATTTTATTGTTTATAAAGATTTATGTTGTATGAACTCCACTTTAAGAAGACTCATACTAGCACGCAGAGGCGTAACTAAAACGTTAATTGGACATGTGTATATTCATATATTCATTTGCGCCCTACTGATCTCTTTTGAAATTCAATTCACTTTAAAAAGCTATGTAAATTTTGAAAGATTGTCATTATTATTTTATTTAGGAATCTAATGTTCTCGTGGTAAATCTATTTGCATAGTGGGAGTAAAAAGTCGGGCTGGCTATGCTACTGCTAATCTAGACGATCTACATCTACAAGCATGATGCAATGTACTCCGTGGTTTAAACTATTCCATTCTTACACATGTCATGTAAAACAACTAATGAATTAAAATATGGTTATATCTTAGATCAAATAAATACACCCTTCTCACCTTGAGAACGACGTCTGTATAGTGATGTTGATGTTTTCCCTTCACATTGATTTTGAGCTGCAATCATCAAGGAAAGCACCAACATTGGAAGTATATCTTCAAAATTATTTGTCATTTTGTTGAGGCTATATGCTATTTTAAAACTGATTTTCGTTCAAAAAGAAAACATAAAATTTTAAAGTATTTGTTAAACTTTAAGAATTTGTATGAACACCAAAACTGACGAAACGAGAATGGATAGCAAGATAAATGGCATTTATTTTAATGCGTTCAGTCTATACACAATTCGTTGTATTTATATTAAATATTAAATAAGTGCATTTTAATTGCCTAAATAAAAAATTTGACATATTCGTAATTTTAACACAAAACATGTTCAGTTGGGTTTTTCCATTTGAGGAAACTGGTGCATAATTAAAATAAGTAAAAAAGTCAAATGCAAAGAAAGAACTTTTTAAGTATTTAAAACGTAAAAACAAGTAAAGTAATGTTTATTTATTAAACTTCCAAAGGTGAAAAAGCCTTGTTCTTGTTTAAGTAGGAAAGAAATGGAAAAAATAATGAATTCTCAGTTATATAGCTATTCAGTTGAGATCTTTATTGCATAATTTTTGCATGGCATAAAGGTGTCTAAACAACAATTTTATAAATTAATTCTGAAATTTTTTAATGACATAAATATCTAAAAATTTTCTTCTTTCACTAATTTTCAATTTCGATGGAGTTGAAACTGTCTTTAAAGAAAACATTCTCGGAATCTTTTTATTTAATAATACATTTAAAGAATATGTTTTTCTTTTCAAAACTCCTCTTATGTTTTAGATACACAAAGTTAACACAGAAATTACCATTTATTTAAAAACGTGCAGTTAGTCCACAACACTGAGATGATGTAAACAAGTATTTAAATCAATTTGAGAAACGTTTTTATTTTTTCATTCTTAAACACCTGCAATGCAATTCCATATTTCGTTAAAGAACATTATTTGCTTATTCACTTCTGTGAGCACGCAATGTTGTCAATTAAGAGCAATTGCATTTTCTCTTATATAAAAAACTTAAATAAATATTAGTTAATGGGTTAATGTTTTCCATGAGTTAGGTATAAATTTGAAGTCTTGTTTACTCGTGCTTGACAAAATTTTCCAATACTAAACTCTAAATTAAATGTCACGAAAGTTAAAAACCAAAACTTTGCTATAGTCGTAGCTAAATACAAAATATAAGCTAATTGGCAAAGAAAATATTGTTAAAGAAACATTTAATGTGTATCAAAGTGAAATCACAAAATTATAATTTGTTTTATGACAGCACAAATGTTCATCATGTTCTTTTGAATAAAATTGAAACATTTCAAAGATAAGAACTGAATGTTGAAATGCGTGCAAACTCGTTTCATCCAATAAATATTTAGGTGGATAAATATGTATATGCAATAACATATTTTTTATGCTTTCATATGTCATCCTAATTACCGATTTATAGGCTAAATTCCTTGCAATTGCATTTTACGCTATGGCGCAAAATACTCGCACTATTACCCGATGACGCATGTGTAACTGTGTAATTATTTGAAACCACTGTTTTTTAAGAATCCTTTTCTTTCTCCTTCAACCAAGTAAATAGATAGAATTTACGGTGTTTTTTTAAGCATTGGAGAAGTAATTATCTTTTGTTGACAGCATCCGTGTTTCTCTTCTCAACAAACAGGGTAGCAGTGCAATTTCCATAAAGTGGAATAGACTTTACAAATAAGAGCAAAATGCCCCCGAGCATTTTCGTTTATGCTTAAAATAAAGCTGCATGAAAATTAGCCTTTAGTTAATGTGATAGAGGTGTTGATATCTTTTCATTTTTTTAAAAAATATTTTAAATTTCTTGTCTCACAGTGGAAACCTTTGTGTCATCAAAATATATTGATTAACTCAAAGTTAATGGCATTTTCTCACGTCATCATAATTACCACCAGGTAAAACTCGTTCAGCTTTTGGTATCTTGTAAACTCTTTTGGAAAAATATTTTAAAGCTCTTTTATCTTAAATGAAACCATGCCTAATTTACATAAGAATTGAGCGAAATCAAACCGGTTTAAAATCGTGTCGGTGATAGTTTTATACACTTTAAATTTTTGGGGGTAAAAATTATCCTAAAATTATGAGTTAAATGAGTGCCACAGAGTAAAATCCCCTGGAAGCGAGTGAAAGCTTGTAGAAAGTAGAGCATTTTTGCGTTAATTAATATGCATGTTGTCATGTAGCATTATTTCACTAAAGTCTAAATATGCCTGATTTTTAAGTAGTTAACACGCTGCAAAATACTTGTCTTTAGTACCATCTTAACGATCGTCTTCTGAGGATTAAAAATATATTTTTATTATCCTGGCTCAAATTCGTGGAGCAATTCTACAGCTTAGAAAATACTTATGACTTTTGCGTTAATTAATATTCACGGTATTAACTGACATGAAGGCTGTTGCTGATATTTTTGTAGAATAAACGAACAAAATGTAGCATTTAGCTGATAAAAAGTAATTTCCAAAGTCAGCATACATGACATTGACTGGAAAATGTAAAAACTTTGTGATGTATTTTGTTGTTCAACGATGACGACAAAAAGAAATTTAATATTGGTTTTGCAGAGATTGAAGAAACAAAATACGGTAAACTGATTTTGTTCTTATTTTTCATGTTTCGAAGAGCGAGTAACCCTTGGTGCACGCAATTGTATAATATGCAGTACGCGCATCTTGATACTACTCCCTAAGATTTTTGAACAATTAAGTTTTAGCTTCAGTTTGTAAGAAAATTTGCAGTCCAATTAATCAGATTTGTGTGGACTTCCATGCTTTTGTGGCTTTGCATCACAATATTTTGATCATGCAATTCTGTCGAATGCTTTAGAATCGTCTAAGGTACATGTAAGCGTGAAGGTCCCGAGTGTGCCCATATATTCATTCTATACATGGAAAAAATAAATGACTACCACTTTAGAATCAAGGTGTCTGGTGTTTCCATATACTCATACCATTTATGGAACATATAAATGAGTAAGAATTAAGTCATTTAATCCAAAAAAATACTTATTATCAATCAGATTGCTCATTGACTGTAACAGTCATTTATTGAGAAAGGATACTAAAATTTTGTTAGAAAGGATTTTAGGGAAACTGGTCTGAAGTCCGGTTTCTTAAGTGTGTGATTTTAATATTTATTTGCACTTTTAATTTCATTAAATCTTGATTTCAGGTGTTCACCAATTTTACTGATGTATTATCACAAACGTGCATTTTTATAGATATTGATACCTTTGTTTTCGCTTAAACGAACGGTAACTTAGTTTTCTCAACTCCAAGTGGCTTGGTGTTTGGTTTTTTTTATGTTTAGGTGTTATTAAAAGTTTCTCGCCACTGTTATTTTTTACTCGTTTTAATGAATTATGATGGTCGAAAATTCTATTAATAAACTCTTAGCTGGGGTACTATACACAACTCTTATAAACTAAGCATGCATGAATGGCGAGCGTGCGTCAAATTTCTTCACTTAACTCTCTTGAACGAGATCAAAGTTTCCCTACTCTTTGTCAGTTATTGATGCATTTGGTGATGTGAATGAGGTCTGTTGTAGCTACAACAGTATAAGTGTCAATTAACGTCACTACCTTGACAGGTCATCAATCTCATGCACGTTCAGACCAATAGTAATGTATATCATACCATTCATCTTAATTAAACAAAAATTTAACGCCCATTTGAATTCCAGTGTCGATTTTCTTACCGGTTGCTTACATATTAATAATGGTGACGTTGTGTATAAATATCACGTTTCATACATCATCATGACTTATTGTAGTTTTTGTAGCACATTTCACAAGAAGCATCATTATATGAAGTATTCTATATAATGCAATTAAAACGGGAAATTTAACCTACATACATCATGGAGCTATCGTTATATGTTAACTTAACATATAAATTTATTAAAACAAAGTTAAATCTATAGAAATGTCCATAAGTTGTAATTGTATATCAGAAAAGAAACGGAATAAAGCTGTGATGTTTATGTGGAGCAAACCGGCTCAACACGATTAGTAGTATTAGTAAATTCAAAGTCATGGTAACCAATACTGTATCCACTTAAGTATGCATTGCAGTTTTTTGCCAGTAGCTTTATCTCATCAATCGACAAAACTTTGTCCCATATGTATACAGCATCTATAATTCCTTTGAAACAGTTACGAATCTGAAATCCTCCACCAAAAGTGTCTTGATCTTGTCCAACCACCCATACTCCTCCTGCTAGAAGAGTTCGATCTTTTGCAACAATTCTTGAATATTTTTGTTCGCCGTCTTTGTAAATGATCAATTGTCCATCAACCTTTTGCCACGTGATCATAATATGATGTTGTTTTCCATCAAATATATCACTAATGTCAGTTCTAAAACATGTACAAAAATTTATAAGACTTCAAGTCGAAAATTAACCATAAAAAGATGGAAAGCATTTCATGTCTTTTAGCTTCCGTTTCTTACAGTCTTTTTGTTATACCAATAACATTAATCGTTAATTAGATAATAAAGCGTTTGGAAAAAGTCAAAAGATGTCAACGAATCATGAAAATGGAAAAGGTGCATTTCTATTTCCTTCTGCATCTCGAAATAGTATTTAAAAAAATCAATTATTTTTTTTGGTAAATTGTTATATCTGTATACCTAAAAAATGTACGAAAAAAATATGAAGACAACTTCTTGTTTAAGATAAGAAATAAAGGAGCGTTTGCATGGACTTGTCCTTTTTCTTTAAATGCATGGGATATTATCGATGCATGTCGTGCCTCGAAATAATAATCATCAGACATTGTGATCCAAAATGATATTGAAAATGCATCAAATTGCTTGGAAGAGTTGAGATATATTCCATATTGATGTGTATTGCCACCATCAAACTTGCTTGCCAGTCGTGGACCTGCAAGAAACTACTAATTCAACCAAAAGTACATTTTTAAAACACTTTTTTATGGAAAAAAGATGACATTAGGAGAATGCAGTTGCCTTGAGCCTAGCCGGGTAGCAACGTACAAAAATGATACTGCCAATTTTCCAATGCCTCTCAAAGTTAAAGAAGTACTATAAAAGTGCAGTTGTTTAGCACTATTTTTAAACCTTATTTTTTTATCAAAACACAGAACGCACATTCTGGTACTAACCGCTAAGTTTTTTTTAATAATTATGTTATATATATGCTCTAAATTATTTGACTAATAATTAATAGTTAGTTACTATTGTCATAAGCCAATATTCATTATTTTATTTATAATATTAAACTAAACAACTATCTCATTTATATTTTAACGTGAATGTGTGAACAAGTTTGTAGGGAGATGTACAAGTGAAAAATCACGCAACTGTTTCTTTAGGTGAAAAAAGTTTCCAGCTTAAAGGTACATTTATTGTGTACCTTTGCATTACTTATTAACGATGTAGTAAACTAAGCTTACCAATTTCACAAAAATCTCCTACATATGTCATTGGACATTGGCATTTATAAGGATCTGATTTTGGTGGAATGTTGTCATCGAGAGTTGTCCAACCTCCATTTTTGCAGTTTTTCCGCTTATTGCTTCGCACCTAAAGAAAAGAACATACCTTACAAGATTGGCAATTATATAAAAGCTTTAATTGTTTTTGATGGCTAAACATTTTTTTAAGTTTCAAAGACTATTTAGTTTATAATTTCTTATATTCATTTTTTTCTAATCAAACGGTATTTTCCAACTCATTTTTTTACAGATTTCTTCATATGAAATACAAACTAGAAAAAAGGCATTTCTTATAAAACTGACAATTGGGTAACAGAAAGAATTAATTTTAAAAGTTGCATACCAAACATCTATGGAATATATTTTTCAAAATAATTACATTGCATTCTGCTCTCTGACTTATAAGAAGTCATTTTTAGTTTGATTTGTTCTTAGGTTGCACAGGTGCGAAAGCTGTGCTAACACAAACGTATGAGACAAGTAAATTAATATTGAATTATGTTTAGTTTACTAAACATTTAGTAATTAATGTTTTCAAGTATTATGATTTTACTATATACTTTTGTAAATTTTACACAATTCATAAATATCTAATACTTTTTTCTTAATATTTTTTGCACCCAATTGTAGCTAACAATATTTGAATTAAAATACATAAGCCATATTCATACCTGTGGGCCAGTTTTTAATTTCTGATAGAAATTCCATTTTCTCTCGTTACAATTTTCGTGTTCGTGCTGAAGTGACGATGTCAACTGACAGTTTATATTTTGCTTGGAATAATTGATGAAGTTGAATCCAATGCAATGTTCTTCTTGATGACATTTAAAGGTGCAATCCTCCAATGTCTCAACTATTCCATCTTTGAGGATGTGTTTTACCAAAGGACATGTATCTGTTAGAAAATTGATATCATTTATAATGTTGCCCACAAATGCGTCATCTTTTTATTGGTCAATGACCAGATCAGTGGACAGTCTGGAATTGTCTCGAACGATAAAAGGGTGGCCGGACGTACAAGGGAGTCCAATTGCCATCTTACAATTGGTTCCTTTGAATTTTTGTTTTATTGTGATTGGTTTGACCGATTTCGACTAAAAGCCAACTGAACTAACATAGTCAAGCTCAGTGTCTGAATTGAATGTTTGATCGTTTCATAGTAATTTTCTAAAGCTTGGTAGAAACTAAACTACAATCAGATGTAATTTATGGACATCGTTTACAAATTCATAAATTGACATGAATGCTGCTGTCCAAAGTGTGAATTTTTGTAAGAGGGTGAAAAATTTATGAATAAATTGTAAATGCTTGGCAAAGACGATATCGCCAACATTGTTTTGAGTTTTATCAGCAGAAATTTACATGCAAAATTGTAAGTAAAGGACAAGTGAAGTGTATGCCTGAATGTGATATATCAAAGTCAATTTATGCGAGTGTGTGATGCGATTTATGTCAATATGGCGAATGGTAAGTATATTGATGCTTCTAAAATTGTTGATGCCGAAGGACTTTTAGCTATGATTTCTTTAGTGCTTGGACAAACATGTAACTATAAATTCATCTTACAAATTTCCCTGTGAATGTTGATGCTTAAAAACATTTTCATGTAAATTTATATTTTTCTTTAATATACTTATAAGTGTAGGTTTCCAAATTTGTCTACCTAAATTTTATTGTTAATAAAGATTTACGTTGTATGAACTCCACCTTTAGAAGACTCATACGAGCACGCAGAAGCGTAACTAAAACGTTAATTGGACATGTGTATATTCATATATTCATTTGCGCCCTACTGATCTCTTTTGAAATTCAATTCACATTCAAAAGTTATGTAAATTTTGAAGGATTATCATTATTGTTTTATTTAGAAATCTAATGTTCTCATGGTCAGTAAACAAAACAAAAATTTGCATAGCAAGAGTAAAAAGTCGGGTTGGCTATGCTACTATTAATCTGGACGATCTACATGTACAAGCATGCTAGAATATACTCGGGTGCGTGAAACTATTCTTTTTCTTATTTATGTCATGTAAAACAACTAATAAGTTAAAAATTGATTATATTTTCGATCAAATAAATATACATTCCTACCTTCAGAGCGACGTCTGTATAGTGATGTTGATGTTTTCCCTTCACGTTGATTTTGAGCTGCAATCATTAAGTAAAGCATCAACAATGGAATTAAATCTTTAAACGTATTTGTCATTTCGTTGAGCCTATATGCTATCCTTAAAATTGAATTTCTCTCAATAAGAAAAGTTAAAACTTCCAGTTATTTATTAAAATTACCAATTTGTATGAACACCTAAACTGACAAAAAGAGAATGGTTAGCAAGATAAGTCATATTCATTTAAATGTGCTCAGACTTTAATAATTCATTGCGTTGATATTAATTACTTAACACGTGATTATCTTGATAGAAATCTGACAAGATCTTAATTTAAACACAAAACATTGTTCAGTTGGGCTTTTCCATTGGAAGAACTGATGGAGAATTAAAGCAAATAAAAAAAATGCAAAGGCGAAAAAAATTTTAAGTATTAAAAAAGGTAAAACCTAAAGAAGTAAAATCAAGTTTTATTTATCAAACTTCAAAAAGTGCAAGGACAATCATAGTAAAAAATTGAAAAAGCCTTATTCTCGTTTAAGTAGAAAAGAAATGGAAAAAATTACACAAATCTGCTTTATATAGCTGTTTGGTTAAATTTTTAGCTGTATAATTTTTTGATGGCATAAAGGCGTCCAATATGACAGAAAACGTGTCAAAAAAGTTGTCAAAGTCATTGACACCTGCATTAATTTTACAAAGTAGCAATTATGATGCAAGACGAAAGAGGGCAAAAGAAAACATTTAGCGAATAAAATAATTTTTTGATTGAAGAATCTAGAACCCATTTTACTTATTATAAGCTACAGAAATTGCCAAGGTAACATTCAAATCTTTTTTGTTTGAAAGGTTTCAGTTTTTTGAGATTGCATTAAATAAAATCTTTTTGTTGAAGGGAAATGTGTTTTGTAATTGTTTTCGCAACTAACGCTTTCTCAATTACTTTAGACAGAGATAAAAGTGCTTCTGGTTGAGGATATTGTTTGAACGTGTTTATTCAATAGTACTTTTAAAGAAATGTTTTTCTTTTCAAAACTCCTCCTATAAACAATTATTAAAATCAATTTGAGAAGCGTCTATATTTCTTTATTCTTAAACACCTACAATGCAGTTCCATACTTTCTTGAACTGAATGAGTGGCATTATTACTTTTTTGTACACGCAATACTGTGAGTTGAAAGTAATTACATCTGTTCTTATACAATTATCAACTTAAATAACTGGAAATTAATGGGTTTATACTTTTTCGTGAGTTAGCTATGAATTTGAAATGCCTGTTTACTTGTGCTAAACAAAATTATACTAATATCTAAATTAAATTTCACGAAAGTTAAAAACCAAAATTTTGCAACAGTTGTAGCTGAAAGCAAAATGTACGTCTTGCACTAGAAAGAAATATTCAAAAACTAGAAACATATTTCGTATCTTTAGAACACTTAACTTATTGCTGCCAGCATCCGATCGAGTTATATAAAATTAGAAAGCCTAATAATGACATATGATATAATAACAAACAATGAGTACACTCTGAATTACCAAGTCTGTAATGAACACAAAAAAACTTTGTTCATTCTTGACTCTGTACGAACACCAAACATTTGTAAGTTTATAACTTCTTAAATGTAGACTAATGAACGTTGAATTTTAAAATAAAACCAATTTGGTGTGAATATTATAACCTCTATATATACACAAACATAATGTAAATATATACAACATCTACGTAAATGTACACAAGTGGAGTAAATTTACATTTTAAATTCATATAAAGGAAAGAGTTTACAAATTTATGCAAATTTACGAGCAGAAAGTTAATATACACTTATTAAAGCATAAACTTACACTATTTGAGTCATACAGAAAGTAGTAAATGTATTTTTGACATGAGTTTAAAATCTAACTAAACAAAACAGGAAAAGTAAAGTAGCATAAAAACATATTTCAGCAAGAATTTACCGAATTTAATTTTTATCACAAATTATGTCATACCTGTGTATCCATAACTTAGCTGACAACTGTTAAAGTGGTACTATGACGAAAATTTACCTCTCGTTTTTTTTCCATAGATTAATAGTATATGTAAAAAAATGTCTTCTGGCGAAATTTTAGCGCAATGTATTTCATGCTGCTCGAGTTACGTAGCGATAAAACTTGAACTTTAAGAGCCGCCATTAAAATGCGCCATATTTGAATTTTCAAGAAGGAAGGTGCTTGTGACGTCATAGTCTTAACTCGCGGCTGTTTACAATATAACACTATATACAAACAGAGATTTCAAAGGTTGTATAATTCAATTTTTTTAACATGCCTTCAACACGCTGTGTCGTGCAAGATTGCAGTAATAAGTCTGATAGAAGTACAGGCATTTCATTACATAAAAGCCCAAACGACGAGTCTTTGAGAAGAATTTGGGTTCGCGCGAAATTCGATTTATGATTTGTTCGAATCACTTCTCGGATGATTGTTTTGAGCGTTTATTCCATTTGGGTGGTATGACTAGACGGCTCAAACCTTGTGCCGTACCTACTATTTGGAAGAAATCACAAACACCAACAACGTCAAGAGAACGGCATCAGGTTAGCACAAGTTGCAAATATTATACACTTACACATATTGCAGATGATAAATTTTCACAATTTGCGAGAACCAATAATACATCCAGGCAAACTTTCAACATATAATATACATTTATACTAAGGTTTTAAAGGAAATACAAAATGAAGTGTCTGTATCATGCGATGACCTTTGGTCTTTAAACCTAACGAGGCTGCTTGAAGAACAAATTCGTTCAGGCAAACTTCGTTAAAGCCAGGGTGATCCAAAATGCATTTCCTTTCATAGATTACGAGCTGATACATTTTACCACGGCATTGCTCTATTTCCATGCAGCATCGGCACTCTTGAGGCACTCTTGAGACAACAAGATCCAACGAACAATGGCCACATTCACACCTTTTAATATTGGCCAAATTGTATGTTTCCATAAAGTTATCATTGCTAACGGCAGACGATTTAGATCAAAGAAACACACTAAGAATGACATCTTACCATGAAGTAACATCAACACGGGCATCAAAACTATCTTGCAGCATGTCTTCAACCCGCCGTTCTTCTGCGACTGTAGCTTCGTACTCAGCAATTTCATCGGGCGAAGCAAGCGGTTGAATATTATCGACAAATGGCAAAATTTCCGAATTAGATTCGTTCGAATTTGCCGTCACAAATTCCGACGAAGAAATCGATGCGTTTGTCTTGATCGAAGACTCAGAGAGCGAGCTAGATCTCGATGAATTTGACATTTTTTTTGCTCCATTTATGTATTACTTTGTATACTTTCCAATGTGCGCTTCTTGCCGTGTTAAGACTATGACGTCACAGACCTTTGCTGGTTGCAAATATTCAAAATGGCCGATTTTAATGGCGGACAAGAAAATTAGACATTTCAAATGCTCATAACTCCCTAGTTATATTATTATTTTTGCTTACATTTAACGAAAGCAATAATTGATATGTGTTTAAACTATTGAATGCTAAAATCGATGATTTTTTAACGTTAAGTTGTCGTCATAGAACCACTTTAAATGTAACCTATTTGTTAAACTCGTCATAGTTTGCTGCATTAGGGTGTCTCGTACGCAGATTCCGGTCGTCGGTCCTATTGACCAATGTTGTATTGGTCTGCTGACACACAACGTATTAGTATGACAATTATATATAATAGCACAAAATAAATCAGAAAGTATTTTTTGTTTTTTCCTCATATTTTTATAAGTGCGCTATTGACAAAACAAAGAAACACACCATGTCGCTAAAATAAAACATCAACCATAATTGTATTATTGTTCAAAAATAAACGTTGGATATAAAAAGCATGACTTGCTTCTAACACACCAAAATCTGCACATTGTTAAAAGTTTATCCAGAAAGACTGTTGTATCAAAAGGACAGATCGGAAGTCATAGTCAAACTTTGTTTTCCTTAGTTTGGTAGGGTAATGTGTGTAGTAAACGTTCACAAGAAAAAAGGACAAAATAGTTGTAAAAGAATGTTGAGTAAAGTCTAGAGATCTATGGTTAATACAAAAGCACTGTGTGAATGTCCTGTAGTCTTTTTAAAGAGGTTCTTTTTTTACAATATAACTAATGCTTGCATTGTGCACACTAACTTCACCTTTGGCTTTCATTCCTCGCTTTTAATATACACAATAAATGCATTTTACAAATTTCCCTGTAAAAGATGTTACTTATAACGTTTTCATGTAAAGTAATATTTTTGATTAATCTACATATAAGAAATAGGTTTCCAAATTGTTCGCCTGAATTTTCATTGTCTATCAAGTTTTACGTTTTATGAACTTTACCTTAAGAAGACTTGTATCAGCACAAAGAACGATTGTGACAAACTAGTCAACAGTTACAACAAGAAACAGAATCAAAGAGAGAAAAACTGAGAGAACTTAATACAAAAAGGTAAGTTACACCTTACATTCTCCGATTATATCTATTGCAGACAAAGGAGCAAACAAGCACCTTACTTCGGACTAAACCACGATGACAATACACAATTTTTAATACCACACACACAAAAATTTTCCGTGCACTAAATACGTTGACGTGTGAACAGTGGCAGATTACTAATTACGGGGCCCGACAGCTAAGACAAAGTTGTGGGCCTTTAAGCGATATCCATTACTTCTATTAATTCTAGTTTTTCTTTGCTTTTGCAAATGTTGTTTGTAACCCCACAGGGTAAAAACGGGAAAAAGTTATTTTTAAATTTCAAACGAAATTTTATAAATCATTAACATGGTCAAGGAAATAAGAAAAGCCATGCAATACTTCATGAGTACTGAACACCGCGCATTTGAACAGTAAATGGTATGAAAGCCATGTTTCCTCTGCATTCAATTGCACATATAAGTTTTCATCATCATAAATGATCTAAGTTAAGTACATTTAGCTAGCCTGCATTAGCAAAACCATCCAAATCCTAATCATATCTAGATACAATGGGCCTCCTGAAAGCCTAGGCCAGTAGGCTTAAGCCTACTTAGCCTACTGGCTAACCCGCACTGCGTGTTAACCAGACCACAAATGTCAAATGCAAAGAAAAAACTTTTTAAGTATTCAAAACGTAAAAACATGTAAAATTATGTTTTATTTATTAAATTTCGAACGGTGCAAGGACTGTTACCTTACAACAATATAAGCTTAGCCTCATTCTGTTTTAAGTAGGAAAGAAATAGAAAAATTTACAGATGTCTCAGTTATATAGCTATTTAGTCGAGTTCTTTATTGCATAATTTTTATTGAATTGTACATTTAAAGAGTATGTTTTTCTTTTTAAAACTCCTCTTATGCTTTGCAAACACAAAGTAAATACAGAAACTACCATTCATTTAAAAACGAGCAGTTTTTCCATAAGACTGAGATAATGTAAACGATTATTAAAATCAATTTGAGAGATGTTTTTATTTCTTTATTCTTAAACACCTGCAATGCAATTCCATATTTTGTTAAACAGCATAATTTGCTTATTTATTTTTGTGCGCACGCAATGCTGTAAATTGAGAGTAATTGTATTTTTTCTTATACAAATAACTTAAATAAATATTGCTTAATGGGTTGATGTTTTGCATAAGTTAGCTATAAATTTAAAGTCCTAGTTTACTTGTGCTCAACAAAATTTTGCTATACCCATTTCTAAACTAAATGTCACGGAAGTTAAAAATTAAAATATTCCTACAGTCGTAGCTAAACACAAATGTAATTTTATTGGCAAACAAAATTTTGTTAAAGAAACATTTAACGTGTATCAAAGTGAAATTAAGAAATAATAATGTGCTTTATGCCTGCACAAATGCTCATCGTGATCTTTTGTGTAAAACTGAAACATTTCAAGGATAAGAACTGAATGTTAAAATGCGTGCTAACTCGTTTCATCCAATGAATATTTATGTGGATAAATATATACATGCAACAAAATATTTTTTTGTTTGCCTTCCTATGTCATCATAATTACCGATTTATTGGCTAATTTCCATGCAGTTGCATTTTACGCTACAGCGAAAAATGCTTGCACTATTATCCACTGACGCATGTGCTACTGTGTAAAGTTCAAAATATCAGTAATACGTTAGTGCTCTCATTTATTAAACATCGAACGGTGCAAGGACAATTTCAACAATATAACCTTGAAAAAGGTTAATTCTGCTTTAAATAGAAAGAAATAGAAAAAATTGTAGAAATCTTATTTATATAGCTATTTATTTAAATTCTTAATTGCATAATTTTAGATGGCATATAGGTTTCCATTAAGACAGAAAAACTTTACTAATATTGCAAAAGTTATTGACACCTGCATTAATTTTACTTAGAAGCAATTATGACGCAGAAGCTCAGAAAAAGAAAGCATTTAGAGACCTCAAAAATTTTTGTTCAAGCAAGCTAGCCCACATTTTACTTATTATAAGCTACAAAAGTTTTTTGGGAATGCATTCGATGACATCTTCCTTTTTAAGGTAAACCTGCTCCGTAGATGTATTTGCCAACATTGCTTTCAATGGCAGCGAATCTTTGAGCGATATTCTGATAAAGAGGGACTTTCACTAAATAACAATAACTTCTAAAATTTGTTAATAATAAAAAATTTTTTCTTACACCTATTTTTAAATTTCTCTACACGGAGATAAAATTGCTTTTAAAAAACAACATTTGTTGGTTCTGTTATTCAATGGTGCGTACAAAAAATATTTGTTCTTTTCAAAACTCTTCCTTTAGTTTGGAAACACAAAGGAAACCTTAAAATTACGACTCCTCTAAAAACATGCAGTTTGTCCATAAAACAGAGGTAATATAAACAAGTATTAGAATTAATTCATAACTTTCTGGAATGCATGAGTTCCTTTTTACTTCCTTATACACAGAACGCTGTAAATTAAGAATAATTGCATCTTTCTTTATACAAACAACAAAAATATTTAGAAGTTAATGAGTTTATATTTTTCTTAATAAGCTTAAAATTTGAAATGTTTGTTTAATTGTGCTAAACAAAATCATACTTCATACACTATACTAATTTCTAAATTAAATATCACGAACGTCAAATACGAAAATTTTGTAATGTTAGCTGAATGGAAAAAGTAAGTGTTTTCATTTTAGTAAACCTTTATTGATAAATTGTTAAAGAAACATTTGACGCGTGTCAAAGTAAATTTGTTTTATGTGTTTTATAACAACACAATTATTCATTATGCTCTCTTGAGTAAAACTGAAGCATTTCAAAGAAAAGAGCTGAATGTTAAAATTCATGCAAACTCGCCTTTTCCAATGAGTATTTATGCATATAAATATATATATATTTATATGCAACAACATATTTTTATGCGCTC
This sequence comes from Xenia sp. Carnegie-2017, assembly GCF_021976095.1. Taxonomy (NCBI): domain Eukaryota; kingdom Metazoa; phylum Cnidaria; class Anthozoa; order Malacalcyonacea; family Xeniidae; genus Xenia; species Xenia sp. Carnegie-2017. The sequence continues at coordinate 18,051,957 of NW_025813526.1, forward strand.
CTACGTCATCATAATTAAAATTAATGGAGAGTAATTATGATGACTTTTACTATCTTTAATGGTTTAATTTTTCAAAAAAGTATTTTAAAGTTTATCTGCCACGTTGGAAGCCATTATGCCATCAAATTTATCAGTTAAGAATTTAACTTAAGTTAAAGAGTTTAACTTAAGTTAAATGACATTTTCCTACGTCATCATAATTACCGCGATGAAAACTGACTCAGCTGTTGACACCTTTTTTAAATTTTTTTGAAAATAATTTTAAAGTTCTTCTATCATAAAATAAAACCATAACGCGTTATATAAAGCCATCAAAGCAGATTTCTAGTAACGGATTGTTATTTTAGTATATAGTATATTGCAAATCTTTCGTGTTAATAAAACTATACCTGATCAATACATTGCTGATTTTTTTAACGCGTAGCTTATATTTATTCAAGAATATGTTTTTAACATGTCTTTTTATCTTTTTTTTTTCTTCAAGTGAAAGAACGTACAGAAAGAGTTTGATTCACAAATGTGAAAACTTTCTATATCGACCCTGGCCATTTACATTTTGACTCTCGATATTATAGGTTTAACTTTCGATAAAGACCTCATTCACATAAGAGTGGAACAAAGCCAAACCGGTACTAGCTCGTGTCTGTGATAGTGTTATATATAGTGGTTGTTTAAATAAAAACGGGAAAAAAATGACTGAGACTGTCTGAAATTTTACTGTCTGCTGAACCACTCAGACTGAGCTCGGTTTGGAATAAATTGAAACGATTATAAGTTTGCATATATACACAAACATAATGTAAATATGTACAACTTTTACGTAAATTTACACAGTGAAGTAAATTTACCTTTTAAATTCATATAAAGGCAAGAGTCTAAATATTTACGAAAATTTACGTGCAGAGTGTTAATATACACTTATTAAAGCATAAACTTGTACTAGTTGAGTAATACGGAAAGTAGTAAATGTATTTTTACATTGAGTTAAAAATCTGACTAAACAAAACAGGAAAAGTAAAGTAGCATGATAATATATTTCAGCAAGAAATTACCGAGTTTAATTTTTATCACAAATTGTGTCATACCAGTTTATACATAATTAAGCAGATAACTGTTAAATGTAAGCCATCTGTTAAAGTCGTCATATTTCGCTGCATTAAGTGTCTCACTCTCAAATCCCAGAACAAACAAGTCCATATTTTTAACGCTATTTTCAAACTTCAACTTTCTACATTTGTCTTCAATACGCAGTACGCACATGCTGTCTCTAGTCCTTAAGAATTTTTAACAATTAAGTTTTAGCTTTGCTTTGTAAGAAAGTTTGCAGTCCAATTCATCAGATTTCAATGCTTTTGCGGCCAGATCACAATATTTTGATCATGCAATTCTCTCGAAAGCTTTAGAATAAGGTACATGTAAGCATGCAGGTACCGAGTGTGCCCATATATTCCTACCATTCATGGAACAAATAAATGAGTACCAATTTAGAATTAATGTGCCTGGTGTGTCCATATATTCATACAACTTATGGAACAAGCAAATGAATTCCAATTTAGAGTTAAATTGCCCGGTGTGTCCATTTATCCACACCATTTATGGAACATATAAATGAGCACTAATTTATAATTAAGGTGCCTGGTGAGTCCATTTATCCATACCGTTTATTGAACATAAAATGAGTACTAATTTAGAATTAAGGTGCCTGATGTGTCCATATACTCATACCATTTATAAAAAACAAAAATGAGTACAAATTAAGAGCTAAGTCATTTAATCCCAAAAAATTCCTTATTGTCAACTAGATTGCTCTTTGATTGCCCTTTTGTAACAACCATAAAGAGAGCAAGACTAATAAAAGCAATGTTCAAAGGTGGTCTTCTTCCAACAACAGCAAAGATGTTTATCCAACAAGCGTAAAGATTCCAAGATTAATAAAAGCAATGTTCAAAGGCGGTCTTCTTCCAACAGCAGCAAACATGTTTATCCAATAATCGTAAAGTTGGCAAGATTAATAAAAGCAATGTTCAAAGCTGATCTTCTTCCAACAGCGACAAAGATGTTTATCCAACAACCATAAAGATGGCAAGATTAATAAAAGCAATGTTCAAAGGTGATCTTCTTCCAACAGCAGCAAAGATGTTTATCAAACAATGGTAAAGATGGCAAGATTAATAAAAGCAATGTTCAAATGTGGTCCTCTAAAAACAAAGTAACAAAATGATTTTTGGTGGATGAGATTTTTTGATCTACCAAATAAGAAGGTGGCATCGCAGCACAACGAAATATATGGACATAGTCAATTGCACTCCCATCAACAAAATCTCTTGGATATATTGTACAATTGAACATTTTAGACAACGAATCCCAATTTCCTTTCACTTCAGCATCATTAGTAATTGCGTAGTATGACTGAATAGCAAAATGGATTACTGTGGACAAAGCAAACATACACATCAAGGGTGAAAAGGTGTAATTATTTGCTCTTTCCACTGCTTCTTGTAAAACTGCTGCAGTTTCATTCGCATTTTCTAAAGAGGTTAGAGCTGCATCGGATATACACATGGCAAAGGCATTTTTAAGTTAAGTGAACGCACCATTTTTATGCTGGGACTCGATGAGAGGATGGGTAGAATAGTATTTTGCATTCTCAAACATTTCAACACTAGTTAGGAATCTCAAGTAAATAGAGAGAGACTCATTTCCAACTAATGCAATAGAACATGCATTCAACAGAAAATTCCCATTGGCTAAAGTACTAAAAGAAAAATTAGTATTAAAGTATCAATGGCTGCTTTGTGATACCAAGTTATACCTGGAAACAAATCTGTTAGACGGACTATGACATTAGAATAAATAAAGGTAACCAATACTGTTAAAGATAGACTAATAATATTGAAATTGAGAAAGTTATTTTCTCTTTGTTTTAATTTGGTAACATCATGATAAAGTCAAAGTCACAGGCAGGTAGTCTAAGATTTGGAACTAGTCTAGGCATGTCGTACAGGATTCAGACGACTTATTGATTCCATCTACTATAGCATCAATATTCTATATAAATCGCGAAAGAAAGTAACAGTTATTCAAAATGATATGTTAGTTTCTTTAATCAGGGGATAACATAAAATGCCAGGAATACAAGGATAATACATTAATGATTAGGTTAAATTTTAAAAAGGACCAGCTTTGACTAATATTGAAGTAAAACATTTTTTTCAACAAACAGTAACAATTAAAATTATTTAGGCCGTACATTAGACAGACTGAGTATGCAAAATAATGACAGCTTTAGACATATATTTTACATGATACACTAAATATGAATAGCTGAAAATTAACGGATTTATCATATATTTCAGGCCAAGATGTCAAACGTAAATAAAAATATAAATTTAATACTCCAGTACATGTAAATTCTTACCTAACAGGGACATTGGGTCCTGATCTTTCAATTTGGCTTTCTGGGAACTGCAGTTTTGAAAATGAACAAATTCGTAGCATAATACTGTCAGTAGAATTTATACGACGAAGCCTTTCCTCGTTGATTATTTTAACACAGTGTTGTCTCAAGTTAGACAATTCACCAGAAATAATTTCGCAAGCGTTCTCTTGCTGAAAGGTTTGGACAAGCTTTTCAAGAACATCGATCTTTTTAGAAGTTTCCATTGATCCTAATCGCTGAGTAGAACTAGAAGTAGCGTTTTTTCAAGTCGACAAGTATCGAGCTATTGCATATGACTTGTATTTATTGCGCATTCAAAATACATTCACCGTGGCTCACCGTGGCGCACATGACCAAAACGTTCCCTGTGATTGGCTTGCAACGCTGCACCGTGGCTAAAGGTTACTATATTTAGCAACTATTGCGAAATTTTTTGAACGCTGACCGTGGCTCTTCATTCTCAGATTGCAGGCGCGAATTTACGAACATACTCCGAGCATATTCATGTCGTATTCGGCAAGATTGGAGACGCTTTCGGTGATTTAACAGTTCAGAGTTTAACTGGATGATAATACTATTTTAACAAGACGTTTAATTTAAAGTTTTTGTTCTGTTAACACAAATTTTTTGACAAAAAATTACAAAATTCATTCAATTTTTGCTTTTGATCGAATTTTGCTGTATTTGAGCAAAATTTTTAATCATGAAAAAGTCAACGCTGGAAAAGCTTAAGCGGCAGAATTCTGACCTTGGCTCAAGCCACTTTCGCCATGGCCTAGATCCACCCTGTAGCTTGGGTAGTATACACTACTCTAATAAACTAAGCATGCATAAATGGCGAGCGTGCGTCAAAGTTCTTCACTTAATTCTCTTGAACGAGATCAAAGTTTCCCTACTCTTTGTCAGTTATTGATGCATTTGGTGATGTGAATGCGGTCTGTTGTAGCTACAACAGTATAAGTGTCAATTAACGTCACTATCTTGACAGATCATCAATCTCATGCAAGTTCAGACCAATAGTAATGTATATTACACCATTCATCTTAATTAAACAAAAATTTAACGCCCATTTAAATTCCAGTGTCGATTTTCTTACCGGTTGCTTACATATTAATAATGGTGACGTTTTGTATAAATATCACGTTATATACATCATCATGAATTATTGCAGTTTTTGTAGCACATTTCACAAGAAACATCATTATATCAAGTATTCTATATAATGCAATTAAAACGGCAAATTTAACCTACTTACATCATGAAGCTTCGTTATATGTTAACTTAACACAAAAATGTATTAAAACAAAGTTAAACTTATAGAAATCTCTACAATTTATAATAGTATATCAGAAAAGAAAAGGAATAAAGCTGTGATGCTCATACGGAGCAAGTTGGCTCAACACGATTAGTAGTATTAGTAAATTCAAAGTCATGGTAACCAATACTGTATCCACTTAAATATGCATTGCAGTTATTTGCCAGTAGCTTTATCTCATCAATCGACAAAACTTTGTCCCATATGTATACAGCGTCTATTATTCCTTTGAAACAGTCACTATTCTGAAATCCTCCACCAAATGTGTCTTGATCCTGTCCAACCACCCATATTCCTCCTGCTAGAAGATTTTGACCTTTTGCAACTAATTTTGAATCTTTTTGTTCGCCGTCTTGGTAAATGATCATTTGTCCATCAACCTTTTGCCACGTGATCATAATATGATGTCCTTTTCCATCAAATATATCACTAATGTCAGTTCTAAAAGATGTAGAAAAATGTATAAGATTTCAAGTCGAAAATTAACCATAAAGAGATGGAAAGCATTTTATGTCTTTTAGCTTCCGCTTTCTAAAGTCTTTTTGTTACACTAATAACATTTTTCGTTGAGGAGATACTAAAGGGTTTAGAAAAAATCAAAAGATGTCAATGACTCATAAAAAAAATGGAAAAGGTGCATTTCTAATTCCTTCTGCATCTCAAAATAATATTTAAAAAATCAATTATTTATATGGTAAAATGTAATATCTGTATACCTAAAAAATGTACGAAAAAAAGATGAAGATAACTTCTTGTTTAAGATAAAAAATAAAGGAGCGTTTGCATGGACTTGGCCTTCTTGCTTAAATGCATAGGATATTATCGATGCCTCTTGGGTCTCGTAATAAATATCATCAGACATTGTGATCCAAAATGATATTGAAAAAGCATTGAATTGCTTGGAAGAGTTGACATATAATCCATATTGATGTGTATTGCCACCATCAAACTTTCTTGCCAGTCGTGGACCTGCAAGAAACCATTAATTCAACCAAAAGTACATTTTCAGAACACTTTTTATAGAAAAAAGATGACATTACGAGAAGAGACTGCCTAGAACTTAGCCGGGTAGCAACGTAGAAAAATGATACTGCTAATTTTCTAATGTCTCCCAAAGTTAAAGAAGTACTATACATACACAAATTCGAAGCTGACCTGAACAAACAAGTGCAGTTGTTTAGCACTATTTTCAAACTTAACTTCCTTATTTTTTTTATAAAAAACAGAACGCACATTCTGTCACCAACCGCTAAGTTATTTTAATAATTATGTTAAATCTATGCCCTAATTTACGTGATAGTTTTGTACTATATTTATCTCGCATTGTAATTAACTTCCTTATTTACCCTGACCTATTTTTGTATTAATGATATCAATATAGTTAAATCTATGTAATACATATTGAATAGTTATTAATAAGATATAGTTAGTTACAATTTTCATAAGGCAATACTTATTATTTTATTCATAATTTTAAACAAAACAATTATCTCATTTATATTTAAGCGTGAATGTTTGATTATAATTTTAGTGGGGAATTGCACAAGTAAATAATAACGCAATCGATTCTTTAGGTCAAAAAAAGCTTTTGAGCTTAAAGGTCCATTTATTGTGTATCTTACATTACTTATTAATGAAAAAGTAAACTAAGCTTACCAATTTCACAAAAATCTCCTGTATATGTAATTGGACATTGGCATTTATAAGGATCCGACTTTGGTGCATTTTTGGCATTAAGAACTGCCCAACCTCCATTTTTGCAGTGTTTTTGCATAACACTTGGCACCTAAAGAAAGGTATATACCTTACAAAATTGACAATGATTGAAAAGCATTAATTGTTTTTAATGGATAACAAAATTTTTTCAACTTCAATGACTATCAAGTTTATAATTTCTTGTATTCATTTTTTCGTAAACAAAAGGTATTTTCCAACTCCTTTTTCACATATTTCTTCATATGAAATGCAAATTTAAAGAAAATCATGCCTCATAAAAATGACAATTAGGTAAGAGAAAGTAATAATTTTAAAAATTGCATAGGAACAATTATGCCACACCTACAAATCAACCATTGCAGTGTGCACGAGCTTTTCATAATAGTTGCATTGCATACTCCTGTTTAACTTATGTGAAGTCATTTTTAGTTTGATTTGTTCTTAGCTTGCAAAAATGTAAAAGATATGTTAACACAAACGTATGAGCCAAGTAAATCCATAATGAATTATGTTTACTTTAATAAATATTTAGTAATTAAGGATTTCAAATATTATGATATTACTATATATTTTTTTAAATTGTACACGATTCATAAAGATCTAATACTTTTTTCTTAATACTTTTTGCTCTCAATTGTAGATAACAATTTTAGAAAAAAACACATAAGCCATGTTCATACCTGTGGGTCAGTTGTTAATTTCTGGTAAAAATTCCATTTTCTCTCGTGACAATTTTGATGTTTATGCTGAAGTGACGATGTCAATTGACAGTTTATATTTTGCCTGGAGTAATTGATAAAGTTGAATCCAATGCAAAGTACTTCTTGATGACAATTAAAGGTGCAATCCTCCAATGTCTCAAATATTCCTTCTTTGAGGATGTTTTTCACCAATGGACATGTATCTGTTGGAAAATTGATATCATTTATAATGTTGCCCACAATTGCTTGAATGTATCAAAAAGACGAGAGGACCGAAATTTGAGTGTGAGGTTTAAGGATCGATAGCATAAGTTAACAGTCGATGGTTATGAAAATGTTTAGAACAATAATCGTGAGTTGAAAATATAAATCCAAGAAGGAAAACTTAAATGTGCAAAGTGGAACTAAAAAGTAGAAAAACCACATTTGTAAAGCAAATTTCTTTTTCGTGTTATCTTACACTAGAATAAACATAAAAACACCAGAAACAAGATTCGAATGTTTATAACGCCTAAATTACTGCGGCTAACATCCGATCGTGCTATGTGCAGTTAAAATTCTCTATAATGTACTATAATAAAATATCAAACGGTGAATACATTACATATTACCAAGTGTACTGTGAACACCAAACTTTTCTTAATTCTTGACTCTGTGTTAACACCAAAGAGTTATAAGTTTATAACTTCTTAAGTTTAGATCGATTAATGTTTTATTTGAACTTTACACTAATTTGGTGTATTTAAGTCACCAAGATAATGTAAGCATAGGCGTAGGAGGATCGATAATTGGTGGTCTAACATGTATACATTCATTTTATGCAAAGTTAAGCTCTTTTCAGATCCATTGTTTTCTAATGATATTAACATAAATAATTGAATATGAGCCCCAATTTACGATTTTTCTACGCCATGATTGTAAATATATATAAATTTTACGTAAATATACAGCAGTGAGGCAAATTTAGACTTTAGTTATATCATAAAGGTTAGAATGATAACACAAAATTGATGCAAATTTACAACAATTGTAATATACCGTTATTAAAGCCTAAACATACACAAATTCAATCCTGCAGAAAGCAGTAAAGTATTATTACTTTAAGTTTAAAATCTAACTAAACAAAACCGGAAAAGTGAAGGAGTAAGAAAATATATTTGATAAAAAATAACCGAATTTAACTTTTATCACAAATGACGCCATAGTAGTGTATCTATAAGTGAACAGACAACTGTTAAAGGTAAGCCATTTGTTAAACTTATTACAGTTCGCTGCATTAAGTTTCTCATACGCAAAACAGGCTACTAATCAAGACATGCGACGGGATTAACAAGTTAAGCATGCTTCACTACGTGTATCTCGATTTTCTCCTTTTAAACATTAATGATCAGGATGAGAAACTATTTATTTCTTATATGTTTTAAAAGATTACGATAGCTCATGGTCACAATTTCAAGATAAATGCCTATTTGATTTGTGTTGTCAGTCCTATTGAGCATGCTTTAAATTGCCGATGTCAGAAATGCAACTTCATCTTATTGGAATTATCGTAAAACTCAGATTAAGGTAACAAAATTCAAAATTTTTAAAATTAAAAATTTACAGCAAATAAGTGTTAAACTAACACTTCATAAGGACCAAAAATACACCTTAAGTGGGGTAAATGTTTTGTTGACAAGACAGACAGATTATGTAAATTTACACCTACAACGGGTTTGCTGTCCACATTGAAATTAATGAGCATAAATGTCTGTTGTTGAGGTTTATATTATATAAATGCAAATATGAGTGTAAATTGTACCTGATTACAACTCCTTGCCTGCTGTCACATAACGTAATAGTCGGACAACATTATGTATAACAACTTAACATGAACCAGAAAAAGTGTTTTGTGTTTTTAATATTTTTATAAGTGCGCTATCGACAAAACCAAGAAACAAGACGTGTAGCTGAATAAAAACATCGACCATTATTGTATTAATGTTCAAAATAAGCGTTTGAGATAAAAAGCACGACTTGCTTCTGGATGATCAAAATCCTGACCTTGTTGAAAATTTATCCAGTAATACTATTGGGTCAAAAGCACAGATTGGAAATCCTTGTCAAAATTCGTTTTGTTTAGTTTGGTAGGTCTTAAAACAGTCCTAAAATAACGTAGGGTAGAGTTTTACCCTATGCACAAGCTTAATAATTGCTTGAGTAAAGTCTAGGGATGTATAGATAAAACAAACTCATTTTAAAACGCGTTCTGTATTCTTTATTAAGGGCTTCTATTTTGCAATATAGATAATCTTACATTGTGCACACTAATATTAACTTTGTCTTTTGATCCTCGTCTTTACTATACACTATAAATTCATTTCACAAATTTTCATGTGAATGTTGCTGCTTAAAACATTTCCATATAAGTTATATTTTTCTTTAATATATTTATAAGTGATAGGTTTCCAATTTGTTCACATAAATTTTATTGTTTACAAAGATTTATGTTGTATGAACTCCAATTTAAGAAGACTCATACGAGCACAAAGAGGCGTAACTAAACATTAATTCGAGATGTGTATATTCATATATTCATTTGCGCGCCACTGATCTCTTTTGAAATTCAATTCACTTTCAAAAGCCATGTAAATTTTGAAGAATTATCATTATTTTTTTATTTGGAAATCTAATCTTCTCATGGTCAGTCTATTTGCAAAGTAGGAGTAAAAAATCGGGTTGGATACGCTACTGCTAATCTAGACGATCTACATCTACAAACATGATGCAATCTACTCCGTGGTTTAAACTATTCATCTTCTTACGTATGTCATGTAAAACAACTAATAAATTAAAATATGGTTATATCTTAGATCAAATAAATATACCATTCTCACCTTGAGAACGACGTCTGTATAGTGATGTTGATGTTTTCCCTTCACATTGATTTTGAGCTGCAATCATGAAGCAAAGCACCAACAATGGAATTATATCTTCAAAACTATTTGCCATTTTGTTGAGACTATAGGCTATTTTTAAGACTGATTTTCTTTCAAAATGAAAACATAAAAATTTCAAATATTTGTTAAACTTTACGAATTTGCATGAACACCTAAACTGACGAAACGATAATGCATAGCAAAATAAATGGCATTTATTTTAGTGCGTTCAATCTATACACATATCGTTGTATAAATAATAAATATTAAACAAGTGTATTTTAATTGCCTAAATAAAAAATTTGACATAATCGTAATTTTGACACAAAACATTGTTCAGATGGGTTTTTCAATTTGAGGAAACTGGTGGATAATTAAAATAAGTAAAAACGTCAAATGCAAAGAAAAACTTTTTAAGTATTTAAAACGTAAAAACAAGTAAAGTAATGTTTATTTATTAAACTTCCAAAGGTGAAAAAGCCTTGTTCTTGTTTAAGTAGGAAAGAAATGGAAAAATAATGAATTCTCAGTTATATAGCTATTCAGTTGAGATCTTTATTGCATAATTTTTGCATGGCATAAAGGTGTCTAAATAACAATTTTATAAATTAATTCTGAAATTTTTTAATGACATAAATATCTAAAAAATTTTCTTCTTCCACTTATTTTTTTATTTCGACGGAGTTAAAATTGTTTTTAAAGAAGACATTCTCGGAATCTTTTTATTCAATTGTACATTTAAAGAATATGTTTTTCTTTTCAAATTCCCTCTTGTGTTTTAGAAACACAAAGTTAACACAGAAATTACCATTTTTTTAAAAACGTGCAGTTTGTCCATAAGACTCTTCATAAGACTGATGTAAACGAGTATTTAAATCAATTTGAGAAATGTTTTTATTTTTTCATTCTTAAACACCTGCAATGCAATTCGATATTTTATTAAAGAACATAAGTTGCTTGTTCACTTCTTTGCGCACGCAATGCTGTCAATTAAGGGCAATTACATTATTTCTTATACAAATAACTTAAATAAATATCACATAATGGGTTAAAGTTTTGCATGAGTTAGGTATAATTTTGAAGTCCTTGTTTACTCGTGCTTGACAAAATTTACCTATACTAAATTCTAAATTAAATGTCACTAAAATTAAAAACCAAAATTTTGCTACAGTCGTAGCTAAACACAAAATTTAAGCTAATTGGCAAAGAAAATATTGTTAAAAAAGCATTTAATGTGTGTCAAAGTGAAATCACAAAATTATAATTTGTTTTATGACAGCACAAATGTTCATCATGCTCTTTTGAATAAAACTGAAACATTTCAAACATAAGAACTGAATGTTAAAATACGTGCAAACTTGTTTCATCCAATGAATATTTATGTGGATAAATATGTATATGCAACAACATATTTTTATGCTTTCGAATGTCATCATAATTACCGTTTTATTGGCTAAATCCCTTGCAGTTGCATTTTACGCTACAGCACAAAATGCTCGCACTATTATCTGCTGACGCATATGTATCTGTGTAAAGTTTAAAATGTCAGTAGCGCGTTTGTGCTCTCGTACAGCTCTTGATCAACGCAACAAAGTTGAATTCATTTAACTTTTAAGTTTGATGATTCGATATCAAACCCCAGTCCTTAGATCCCTTTAATAAAGCAACGATTTTCTTATTTGAAATTACTGTTTTGTAAGTATCCCATTCTTTCTCCTTAAACCAAGTAAGTAAATAGAATTTACGGTGTTTTTAAGCATTGGAGAAGTAACTATTTTTTGTCGACAGCAGCCATGTTTTTTTTCCAAAAAACAGCTCAGCAGTGAAATCTCCACAAAGTGAAAAAAACCTTTACAAATGAGAGCAAAATGCAACCCGAGCATTTTCTTTTATGCGTAAAGTAAAGCTGCATGAAAATTAACCTTTATTAAATATGATAGGGGTGTTGACATCATTTCATTTTTTTAAAAAATTATTTAAAGTTCTTCTCTCACAGTGGAAACATTTGTGTCATCAAAATTTATTGATTAACTTAAAGTAAATGACATTTTCTCACGTCATCATAATTAACGTAAGTTAAAACTGGTTCAGCTGTTGATATCTTTTAAGTTATTTTGGAAAAATATTATAAAGCTCTTTTATCATAAATAAAACCATGCCTAATTTACATAAAAATGGAACGAAATCAAACCGGTTTAAAATCGTGTCGGTGATAGTTTTATATATATTAGTTGTTGTAATAAAAACGAAAAAGAAAATGACTTATAGCATTTTAAGTTTTTATCGTCTCTTTAACTACTCAAAATAAGTTTAAAGTGGAATAAGGTAAAACGATCATAAATTTGTTAACGGAACAAGCTTAAAAATCGCTTGAGTCAAGTCTAGCAATTATATCTAATGCAAGCAAACGAGCAGACAAGCGCATTAATTTTGACTATCTCTACTGATCAAGTGGCGTAGCTAGCCTGCAAATTTCTCCCAATATGTAAATTTTGAAGAATTTACTTCATTCATTTCTTCAGGACTTATACTGTTCTCACGGTCAGTAAACAAAAAAATTTCCATAGTAAAACGTCAGGCTAGCTACGCTACTGCTAGTCTGGACGATCTACGTGTACAAACATGTAACGATACTTACTGCTTTAGGCCATTAACTTCCGTACGTATGTTTTACGAAATAAATATTAAAGTAAAAAATTGATTAGTTCTTAGATTAAATAAATATACCCTTTCCACTTTGAGAGCAACGTCTGTAAACTGCTTTTGATGTTTTCCCTTCAAATTGATTTTGAGCTGCAATCATCAAGCAAAGCACAATCAATGGAAATATATCTTCAAAACTATTTGTTTTTATTTAACCTATATGCTATTTTTAAACTGATTAACTTGAAAAAAAAAGAAAGCTTTCATGTATTTGTTGCACTTTAGGAATTGGTATGAACACCTAAGTCAACGAAACGAAAATGGTTGGCAAGATAAATGGCATTTATTTTACAGCGTTCAGTCTATGATAAATTTAATGTATTTATATCAAATATGAACGACTGCATTGAAATTACCCATAAAGAAATTTGACATAATTGTAAATTTAACACAAACTATTGTTTCCATTAAAGGAAACTGATGGAAATAAAAATAAATTAGAAAAGTAAAATGCAAAAAAATACACTATGTATTCAAAAAATAAGCTCGAAAGAAGTAAAATCAAGTTTGATTTGTTTAACTTCTTACCGTGCAAGGACAGTAACATTATGAACAATAGAAATTTGAAAATACCTAGTTCTGGATTAAGTAGGAAAGAAATGGAAAAAATTACAGAAATAGCATTTACATAGCTATTTAGCTGAATTCGTAATTATTTAATTTTAGGATGGCATAAAGATGTTTATTATGACAGAAAAACGTTAAAAAATTACAAGATATTGACATATGCATTAATTTTAATATGTAGCAAGAATGATGCATGTACTATTATTTTATCGGGAGGCACGGACCGAAAACGGGATTTTTTTGTTTTCAAAATTTGTCTTTTTCTTTACAAGAATTCTTCTCATAAAAAAAAGTAGAACGTCCAACGATACTTCAAAGGTTCAAACAACTTCTGCTTTTTGAATTATAATTTAAACAAACTCTAAGCATGTTTATACGTTTTTTTACATTTTACCTTTTATAATGTAACTTTCTCATAACTCTCTCGTGATAAACGCGAGGCTCCTTACACAATATGACCCTTTCATCATGAACGAAAGCATCCATGGGCTTCATGGAAAAAATGGATTATGTGCTTTGTTAAAATAATTTCTACAAAGATGAGATTTAATAAGCTAATTTATTTGAAAATAAATGTATTTGAGTTATTATGGAAATAGCAATCGAGTAGTTCTTCATAGTCATGACAACCAACAACTGTACGTATTTGCAATATATTAGTGTCAATTAACTCACTTAGTCGCAAATTATCAAAGAAATCATCTGCGCATGCGCAGTAACGATAAAAATCATCCCACAACTTTCGTATGCCTTTAAATTTTGGTATATATATATAAAGCTAAAACTTCATATAGTAGATGTCAACTAGCAGTGGAAGCTGGGTGCGATATAGCATGCAGTGGCTTAGGAGCCCACACTTCGGGGGCGACCCCACTCTCCCTGCGTACCCTGAGCAAAGCCTATCGAAGGTGATCTCAGGGTCTGATGGGCAGAAGCTTGCTATTGGCATCTCCCAAGTAGGATAGCGTGGAGGGGCCGAAATCTCCTACCGAAACGTTAACATGCGGCGTTCTAGTGCCTTGAGCTTAAGTAGGTATCGGGAAGCATGGACCGAAAACGGGGTTTTTTTGCTTTTGAATTTTGTCTTTTTGTTTTCCTCTCATAAAAAAACCAAGCAATGTTTCAATTAACTTCTTATGACCCTGTCTTTATCTGACACTTACAATTAAAGACAACCTTAAACATGTTTTATACCAATTTTATCGCTTTATATCTTTCTGATTTAACTCTCCCATTTACTGTTTCTTATGTATCACGAGCAAACCATCCATATGCTTCGTGGCAAACAAACAAGGATCTCCCGAGCATTTAGCGTATTGAAAGTATTCTAAACTAAAGATGAAAATTAATATGAGAAATTTTGAAGAATTGAAACTAGAGAGTTTTTCAACAATAAAAATGTTAAAAATACCTGTACTAGCACTAGATTCTTCAATGTCGATGCTCTAAAATAATAGTCATTAAAACGACAATTTCAAAAAATATAAAAAAATAAGCATTTGTAACATTGGTGAAAGATACAGGATGAACATGAAACCTTCTAGGAAGACGATGGAACGAGACCATAAATATTTGATGTGAACTTCTTGCTAACAACGTTCGCGTAATCCGTTAGCATACCATGAAAACTAACTTCTGGTTTGTTCGACGCTTTACTAGCAACCTCCTCAACGTCTTCAGGACAATTAACATCAACTGAACTGGTGTCACAAGGCTCAAATGACGATGACCAACCACAAGCCATACCTAACATGTTACCACCAGAGATCTTTCTTGGGTAGATCAAGGTTTTAGGAACTTCAAACAAGGGTTGTGTTGAGCTGAGACCTAAAATAGAACAAATATGGATACATGATGAATTGGAGAAAAAGAATAGAGGTTATAGAATACGTATGGTCATTGGTGTTTCACAGGCGTATACATTACAAGATAACAATGGATCCAATCAATCTAAGCAACTAGGTACATTTAAGCAATCCATCTTTCTGATTGTAAACACACGTGTCAAAAAACGTGATCCAACTACAAAATTCGTGCTATCAAATGGTCGGACATAATAATGTTTTAGTAGAAGAGGGCCAATAAAATAAAAACATTCCCTTCGCGCATTTGTAAATATTATCTTAGAAATACAGATCGAATAATTATAAAGGCAGAAGGTGTAAGAGTGAATAAAAACCATTTTCCTTCAAATCAAAGGAAAGCTTGAATATGACCTGCAATATACAGGCATTAATATATAGAGAAAAATAAAAAAAAACAGTTTTAACGTTGTCACTGATATTACGAGCGCCGTAACAAAGTGTTGATGAGTTTCATATGCATTTGTAAAAACTAGCTTAAGAAGATAAAGAGCATTCCAAAAATATATGATTGAAAACTTGCTCAGCGCATTTACAAGCACCAACTTAAGAGCTCGCTCTGTCACAAATTAATTGAGAATCTGAGCATGTGTTGTCAACACCACAAACCCTCCAAGCTCATGGTAACGACCAATTGGATGTACTAGTACCGATTTTGGAGTAATTAGCTCGCTCAGTCACAAGTTTTAACACAAATTATCTGCGCATGCCCAGTCTGCTTGAGCATGCGCAATCAACTTGACCAGATACCCAAGTTCATGGTCGTGGCAATGACCAACTGCATCTACTAGCACCAATTTTTGAAGTAAATAGCATGCTTTGCAACAATTTAATAGAGAAATCATCTGCGCATGCGCAATCTCCTTGAGCATGCACGGTCTGCTTGAGCATGGGCAGTCAACTTGACCACATACCCAAGTTCATATACAAGGAAACAACCTGCATCTACCAGCACCAATTTTGAAGTAAATAGCATGCTTAATAGCAATTTAATAGAGAAATCATCTGCGCATGCGCTGGAGCATGCGCAGTCCACTCGAGTAGTTCTTCACAGACATGAAGGCTGTTGCTGATATTTTTGTAGAATAAACTAAAAAAATGTAGCATTTAGCTGATAAAAAGTACTTCCCATTATCAGCATACTTGATATTGACTGGAAAATGTAACAACTTTGTGACTTATTTTGTTGTTCAACGATGACGCATAGAATGTCGGTTTGGCAGATTTTAATTCAAAAAGAAATTTAATATTGGTTTTGCTGAGATTAAAGAAACAAAACATTTTATTCTATTTTTTATGTGTCTAAAAGCGATTAACCTTTGGTGCACGCAATTGTATAATACTCAGTACGCGCATATTGATACTACTCCTTAAGATTTTTTAACAATTAAGTTTTAGCTTCGGTTTGTAAGAAAATTTGCAATCCAATGAATCATGTTTGGGTGGATTTCCATGCTTTTGCCGCTTTGCATCACAATATTTTGATCATACAATTCTGTTGAATGCTTTAGAATCGTCCAAGGTACATGTAAGCGTGCAGGTATTGAGTGTGTCATATATTTATACCATTCGTGGAACATATAAATGACTACCAATTTAGAATTAAGGTGTTTGGTGTGTCCATATATTCATACGATTGATGGAGCATATAAATGTGTACAAATTAAGAATTCAGTCATTTAATACCAAAAAAATTGCGTATTGTCAATTAGATTGCTGATTGACTGCAAGAGTCACTAACTGGGAAAGGACTCTAAAATTTTGTTAGAAAGGGTGTTAGGAAACTGGTCTGAAGTCCGAACTCTTAAGAGTGCAATTTTAAAGATTTATGTGCACTTTTAATTTCATTAAATCTTGATTTCAGGTTTTCACCAATTTAACTGATGTTTTATCTTAAACGTGCATTTTTATAAAAATTGCTACCTTTATTTTCGCTAAAACGAACGGTAACTTATTTTTCTCAACTCCAAGTGGCTTGGTGTTTGGATATTTTTTTATGTTTAGGTGTTATTAAAAGTTTCTCGCTACTGTTATATTACTTGTCTTAATGAATTATGATGGTGAAAAATTCTATTAATAAACTCTTAGCTGGGGTACTATACACAACTCTTATAAACTAAGCATGCATGAGTGGCGAGCGTGCGTCAAAGTTCTTCACTTAATTCTCTTTAACGAGATCAAAGTTTCCCTAATCTTTGTCTGTTATTCCATGCATTTGGTGATGTGAATGAGGTCTGTTGTAGCTACAACAGTATAAGCGTCAATTAACGTCACTATCTTGACAGATCATCAATCTCATGCAAGTTCAGACCAATAGTAATGTATATTATACCATTCATCTTAATTAAACAAAAATTTAACGCCCATTTAAATTCCAGTGTCGATTTTCTTACCGGTTGCTTACATATTAATAATGGTGACGTTGTGTATAAATATCACGTTTCATACATCATCATGACTTATTGTAGTTTTTGTAGCACACTTCACAAGAAGCATCATTATATCAAGTATTCTATATAATGCAATTAAAACGGCAAATTTAACCTACTTACATCATGTAGCTATCGTTATATATTAACTTAACATATAAATTTATTAAAACAAAGTTAAATCTATAGTAATGTCCATAAGTTATAATTGTATATCAGAAAAGAAACGGAATAAAGCTGTGATGTTTATGTGGAGCAAACCGGCTCAACACGATTAGTAGTATTAGTAAATTCAAAGTCATGGTAACCAATACTGTATCCACTTAAATATGCATTGCAGTTTTTTGCCAGTAGCTGTATCTCATCAATCGACAAAATTTTGTCCCATATGTATACAGCATCTATAATTCCTTTAAAACAGTTACGAATCTGAAATCCTCCACCAAAAGTGTCTTGATCTTGTCCAACCACCCATACTCCTCCTGCTAGAAGAGTTCGATCTTTTGCAACAATTTTTGAATATTTTTGTTCGCCGTCTTTGTAAATGATCAATTGTCCATCAACCTTTTGCCACGTGATCATAATATGATGTTGTTTTCCATCAAATATATCACTAATGTCAGTTCTAAAACATGTACAAAAATTTATAAGACTTCAAGTCGAAAATTAACCATAAAAAGTTGGAAAGCATTTCATGTCTTTTAGCTTCCGTTTCTTAAAGTCTTTTTTGTTATACCAATAACAATAATCGTTAATTAGATAATAAAGCGTTTGGAAAAAATCAAAAGATGTCAACGAATCATGAAAATGGAAAAGGTGCATTTCTATTTCCTTCTGCATCTCGAAATAGTATTTAAAAAAATCAATTATTTTTTTTGGTAAATTGTTATATCTGTATACCTAAAAAATGTACGAAAAAAATATGAAGACAACTTCTTGTTTAAGATAAGAAATAAAGGAGCGTTTGCATGAACTTGTCCTTTTTCTTTAAATGCATGGGATATTATCGATGCATGTCGTGCCTCGAAATAATAATCATCAGACATTGTGATCCAAAATGATATTGAAAATGCATCAAATTGCTTGGAAGAGTTGAGATATATTCCATATTGATGTGTATTGCCACCATCAAACTTGCTTGCCAGTCGTGGACCTGCAAGAAACTACTAATTCAACCAAAAGTACATTTTTAAAACACTTTTTTATGGAAAAAAATGACATTAGGAGAATGCAGTTGCCTTGAGCCTAGCCGGGTAGCAACGTACAAAAATTATACTGCCAATTTTCCAATGCCTCTCAGAGTTAATAAAGTACTATAAAAGTGCAGTTGTTTAGCACTATTTTTAAACTTTAACTTTCTTCTTTTTTTATGAAAACACAGAACGCACATTCTGGTACTAACCGCTAAGTTTTTTTTAATAATTATGTTATATATATGCTCTAAATTATTTGACTAATAATTAATAGTTAGTTACTATTGTCATAAGCCAATATTCATTATTTTATTTATAATATTAAACTAAACAACTATCTCATTTATGTTTTAACGTGAATGTGTGAACAAGTTTGTAGGGAGATGTACAAGTGAAAAATCACGCAACTGTTTCTTTAGGTGAAAAAAGTTTCCAGCTTAAAGGTACATTTATTGTGTACCTTTGCATTACTTATTAACGATGTAGTAAACTAAGCTTACCAATTTCACAAAAATCTCCTACATATGTCATTGGACATTGGCATTTATAAGGATCTGATTTTGGTGGAATGTTGTCATCGAGTTGTCCAACCTCCATTTTGCAGTTTTCCGCTTATTGCTTCGCACCTAAAGAAAAGAACATACCTTACAAGATTGGCAATTATATAAAAGCTTTAATTGTTTTTGATGGCTAAACATTTTTTTAAGTTTCAAAGACTATTTAGTTTATAATTTCTTATATTCATTTTTTTCTAATCAAACGGTATTTTCCAACTCATTTTTTTACAGATTTCTTCATATGAAATACAAACTTGAAAAAAGGCATTTCTTATAAAACTGACAATTAGGTAACAGAAAGAATTAATTTTAAAAGTTGCATACCAAACATCTATGGAATATATTTTTCAAAATAATTACATTGCATTCTGCTCTCTGACTTATAAGAAGTCATTTTTAGTTTGATTTGTTCTTAGGTTGCACAGGTGCGAAAGTTGTGCTAACACAAACGTATGAGACAAGTAAATTAATATTGAATTATGTTTAGTTTACTAAACATTTAGTAATTTATGTTTTCAAGTATTATGATTTTACTATATACTTTTGTAAATTTTACACAATTCATAAATATCTAATACTTTTTTCTTAATATTTTTTGCACCCAATTGTAGCTAACAATATTTGAATTAAAATACATAAGCCATATTCATACCTGTGGGCCAGTTTTTAATTTTTGATAGAAATTCCATTTTCTCTCGTTACAATTTTCGTGTTCGTGCTGAAGTGACGATGTCAACTGACAGTTTATATTTTGCTTGGAATAATTGATGAAGTTGAATCCAATGCAATGTTCTTCTTGATGACATTTAAAGGTGCAATCCTCCAATGTCTCAACTATTCCATCTTTGAGGATGTGCTTTACCAAAGGACATGTATCTGTTAGAAAATTGATATCATTTATAATGTTGCCCACAAATGCGTCATCTTTTTATTGGTCAATGACCAGATCAGTCGACAGTCTGGAATTGTCTCGAACGATAAAAAGGGTGACCGGACGTACAAGGGAGTCCAATTGCCATCTTACAATTGGCTCCTTTGAATTTTTGTTTTATTGTGATTGGTTTGACCGATTTCGACTAAAAGCCAACTGAACTAACATAGTCAAGCTCAGTGTCTGAATTGAATGTTTGATCGTTTCATAGTAATTTTCTAAAGCTTGGTAGAAACTAAACTACAATCAGATGTAATTTATGGACATCGTTTACAAATTCATATATTGACATGAATGCTGCTGTCCAAAGTGTGAATTTTTGTAAGAGGGTGAAAAATTTATGAATAAATTGTAAATGCTTGGCAAAGACGATATCGCCAACATTGTTTTGAGTTTTATCAGCAGAAATTTACATGCAAAATTGTAAGTAAAGGACAAGTGAAGTGTATGCCTGAATGTGATATATCAAAGTCAATTTATGCGAGTGTGTGATGCGATTTATGTCAATATGGCAAATGGTAAGTATATTGATGCTTCTAAAATTGTTGATGCCGAAGGACTTTTAGCTATGATTTTTTTAGTGCTTGGACAAACATGTAACTATAAATTCATCTCACAAATTTCCCTGTGAATGTTGATGCTTAAAAACATTTTCATGTAAATTTATATTTTTCTTTAATATACTTCTAAGTAAGAGGTTTCCAAATTTGTCTTCCTAAATTTTATTGTTAATAAAGATTTACGTTGTATGAACTCCACCTTTAGAAGACTCATACGAGCACGCAGAAGCGTAACTAAAACGTTAATTGGACATGTGTATATTCATATATTCATTTGCGCCCTACTGATCTCTTTTGAAATTCAATTCACATTCAAAAGTTATGTAAATTTTGAAGGATTATCATTATTGTTTTATTTAGAAATCTAATGTTCTCATGGTCAGTAAACAAAACAAAAATTTGCATAGCAAAAGTAAAATGTCGGGTTGGCTATGCTACTATTAATCTGGACGATCTACATGTACAAGCATGCTAGAATATACTCGGGTGCGTGAAACTATTCTTTTTCTTATGTATGTCATGTAAAACAACTAATAAGTTAAAAATTGATTATATTTTCGATCAAATAAATATACATTCCCACCTTCAGAGCGACGTCTGTATAGTGATGTTGATGTTTTCCCTTCACATTGATTTTGAGCTGCAATCATTAAGTAAAGCATCAACAATGGAATTAAATCCTTAAAGGTATTTGTCATTTCGTTGAGCCTATATGCTATCCTTAAAATTGAATTTCTCTCAATAAGAAAAGTTAAAACTTCCAGTTATTTATTAAAATTACCAATTTGTATGAACACCTAAACTGACAAAAAGAGAATGGTTAGCAAGATAAGTCATATTCATTTAAATGTGCTCAGACTTTAATAATTCATTGCGTTGCTATTAATTACTTAACACGTGATTATCTTGATAGAAATCTGACAAGATCTTAATTTAAACACAAAACATTGTTCAGTTGGGCTTTTCCATTGGAAGAACTGATGGAGAATTAAAGCAAATAAAAAAAATGCAAAGGCAAAAAAAAATTTTAAGTATTAAAAAAAGTAAAACCTAAAGAAGTAAAATCAAGTTTTATTTATCAAACTTCAAAAAGTGCAAGGACAATCATAGTAAAAAAATTGAAAAAGCCTTATTCTCGTTTAAGTAGAAAAGAAATGGAAAAAATTACACAAATCTGCTTTATATAGCTGTTTGGTTAAATTTTTAGCTGTATAATTTTTTGATGGCATAAAGGCGTCCAATATGACAGAAAACGTGTCAAAAAAGTTGTCAAAGTCATTGACACCTGCATTAATTTTACAAAGTAGCAATTATGATGCAAGACGAAAGAGGGCAAAAGAAAACATTTAGCGAATTAAATAATTTTTTGATTGAAGAATCTAGAACCCATTTTACTTATTATAAGCTACAGAAATTGCCAACGTAACATTCAAATCTTTTTTGTTTTGAAAGGTTTCAGTTTTTTGAGATTGCATTAAATAAAATCTTTTTGTTGAAGGGAAATGTGTTTGGTAATTGTTTTCGCAACTAACGCTTTCTCAATTACTTTAGACAGAGATAAAAGTGCTTCTGGTTGAGGATATTGTTTGAACGTGTTTATTCAATAGTACTTTTAAAGAAATGTTTTTCTTTTCAAAACTCCTCCTATAAACAATTATTAAAATCAATTTGAGAAGCGTCTATATTTCTTTATTCTTAAACACCTACAATGCAGTTCCATACTTTCTTGAACTGAATGAGTGGCATTATTACTTTTCTGTACACGCAATACTGTAAGTTGAAAGTAATTACATCTGTTCTTATACAATTATCAACTTAAATAACTGGAAATTAATGGGTTTATATTTTTTCGTGAGTTAGCTATGAATTTGAAATGCCTGTTTACTTGTGCTAAACAAAATTATACTAATATCTAAATTAAATTTCACGAAAGTTAAAAACCAAAATTTTGCAACAGTTGTAGCTGAAAGCAAAAGGTACGTCTTGCACTAGAAAGAAATATTCAAAAACTAGAAACATATTTCGTATCTTTAGAACACTTAACTTATTGCTGCCAGCATCCGATCGAGTTATATAAAATTAGAAAGCCTAATAATGACATATGATATAATAAGAAACAATGAGTACGCTCTGAATTACCAAGTCTGTAATGAACACAAAAAAACTTTGTTCATTCTTGACTCTGTACGAACACCAAACATTTGTAAGTTTATAACTTCTTAAATGTAGACTAATGAACGTTGAATTTTAAAATAACACCAATTTGGTGTGAATATTATAGCCTCTATATATACACAAACATAATGTAAATATATACAACATCTACGTAAATGTACACAAGTGGAGTAAATTTACATTTTAAATTCATATAAAGGAAAGAGTTTACAAATTTATGCAAATTTACGAGCAGAAAGTTAATATACACTTATTAAAGCATAAACTTACACTATTTGAGTCATACAGAAAGTAGTAAATGTATTTTTGACATGAGTTTAAAGTCTAACTAAACAAAACAGGAAAAGTAAAGTAGCATAAAAACATATTTCAGCAAGAATTTACCGAATTTAATTTTTATCACAAATTATGTCATACTTGTGTATCCATAACTTAGCTGACAACTGTTAAAGTGGTACTATGACGAAAATTTTGCCTCTCGTTTTTTTTCCATAGATTAATAGTGCATGTAAAAAAATGTCTTCTGGCGAAATTTTAGCGCAATGTATTTCAGGCTGTTTGAGTTACGTAGCGATAAAACTTGAACTTTAAGAGCCGCCATTAAAATGCGCCATATTTGAATTTTCAAGAAGAAAGGTGCTTGTGACGTCATAGTCTTAACTCACGGCTGTTTTCAATATAACACTATATACAAACAGAGATTTTAAAGGTTGTATAAATCAATTTTTTTAACATGCCTTCAACGCGCTGTGTCGTGCAAGATTGCAGTAATAAGTCTGATAGAAGTACAGGCATTTCATTACATAAAAGCCCAAACGACGAGTCTTTGAGAAGAATTTGGGTTCGCGCAAAATTCGATTTATGATTTGTTCGAATCACTTCTCGGATGATTGTTTTGAGCGTTTATTCCATTTGGGTGGTATGACTAGACGGCTCAAACCTTGTGCCGTACCTACTATTTGGAAGAAATCACAAACATCAACAACGTCAAGAGAGCGGCATCAGGTTAGCACAAGTTGCAATTATTATACACTTTCACATATTGCAGATGATAAATTTTCACAATTTGAGAGAACCAATAATACATCCAGGCAAACTTTCAATATATAATATACATTTATACTAAGGTTTTAAAGGAAATACAAAATGAAGTGTCTGTATCATGCGATGACCTTTGTTCTTCAAACCTAACGAGGCTGCTTGAAGAACAAATTCGTTCAGGCAAACTTCGTTAAAGCCAGGGTGATCCAAAATGCATTTCCTTTCATAGATTTCGAACTGATACATTTTACCACGGCATTGCTCTATTTCCATGCAGCATCGGCATTCTTGAGGCACTCTTGAGACAACAAGATCCAACGAACGATGGCCACATTCACACCTTTGAATATTGGCCAAATTGTATGTTTCCATAAAGTTATCATTGCTAACGGCAGACGATTCAGATCAAAGAAACACACTTAGAATGACATCTTACCATGAAGTAACATCAACACGGGCATCAAAACTATCTTGCAGCATGTCTTCAACCCAATTATATATAATAGCACAAAATAAATCAGAAAATATTTTTTGTTTTTTCCTCATATTTTTATAAGTGCGCTATTGACAAAACAAAGAAACACATCATGTCGCTAAAATAAAACATCAACCATAATTGTATTATTGTTCAAAAATAAACGTTGTATATAAAAAGCATGACTTTTTTCTAACACACCAAAATCTGGACATTGTTAAAAGTTTATCCAGAAAGACTGTTGTATCAAAAGGACAGATCGGAAGTCATAGTCAAACTTTGTTTTCCTTAGTTTGGTAGGGTAATGTGTGTAGTAAACGTTCACAAGAAAAAAGGACAAAATAGTTGTAAAAGAATGTTGAGTAAAGTCTAGAGATCTATGGTTAATACAAAAGCACTGTGTGAATGTCCTGTAGTCTTTTTAAAGAGGTTCTTTTTTTACAATACAACTAATGCTTGCATTGTGCACACTAACTTCACCTTTGGCTTTCATTCCTCGCTTTTAATATACACAATAAATGCATTTTACAAATTTCCCTGTAAAAGATGTTACATATAACGTTTTCATGTAAAGTAATATTTTTGATTAAACTACATATAAGAAATAGGTTTCCAAATTGTTCGCCTGAATTTTCATTGTCTGTCAAGTTTTACGTTATATGAACTTTACCTTAAGAAGACTCGTATGAGCACAAAGTACGATTGTGACAAACTAGTCAACAGTTACAACAAGAAACAGAAACAAAGAGAGAAAAACTGAGAGAACTTAATACAAAAAGGTAAGTTACACCTTACATTCTCCGATTATATCTATTGCAGACAAAGGAGCAAACAAGCACCTTACTTCCGACTAAACCACGATGACAATACACAATTTTTAATACCACACACACAAAAATTTTCCGTGCACTAAATACGATGACGTGTGAACAGTGGCAGATTACTAATTACGGGGCCCGATAGCTAAGACAAAGTTGGGGGCCTTTAAGCGATATCCATTACTTCTATTAATTCTAGTTTTTCTTTGCTTTTGCAAATGTTGTTTGTAACCCCACAGGGTAAAAACGGGAAAAAGTTACTTTTAAATTTCAAACGAAATTTTATAAATCATTAACATGGTCAAGGAAATAAGAAAAGCCATGCAATACTTCATGAGTTCTGAACACCGCGCATTTGAGCAGTAAATAGTATGAAAGCCATTTTCCCTCTGCATTCAATTGCACATATAAGTTTTCATCATCATAAATGATCTAAGTTAAGTACATTTAGCTAGCCTGCATTAGCAAAACCATCCAAATCCTAATCATATCTAGATACAATGGGCCTCTTGAAAGCCTGGGCCTGTAGGCTTAAGCCTACTTAGCCTACTGGCTAACCCGCACTGCCTGTTAGCCAGACAACAAATGTCAAATGCAAATAAAAAAGTTTTCAAGTATTCAAAACGTAAAAACATGTAAAATTATGTTTTATTTATTAAACTTCGAACGGTGCAAGGACTGTTACCTTACAACAATATAAGCTTAGAAAAGCCTCATTCTGGTTTAAGTAGGAAAGAAATGGAAAAATTTACAGATGTATCAGTTGTATAGCTATTTAGTTGAGTTCTTTAATGCATAATTTTTATTGAATTGTACATTAAAAGAGTATGTTTTTATTTTTAAATCTCCTCTTGTGCTTTGCAAACACAAAGTAGATACAGAAATTACCATTCATTTAAAAACGTGCAGTTTGTCCATAAGACTGAGATAATGTAAACAATGTAAACAATTATTAAAATCAATTTGAGAGATGTTTTTATTTCTTTATTCTTAAACACCTGCATTGCAATTCCATATTTTGTTAAATGGCATAATTTGCTTATTTATTTTTGTGCGCACGCAATGCTGTAAATTGAGAGTAATTGTATTTTTTCTTATACAAATAGCCTAAATAAATATTGGTTAATGGGTTGACGTTTTGCACGAGTTAGCTATGAATTTGAAGTCCTAGTTTACTTGTGCTCAACATAATTTTGCTACACTAATTTCTATACTAAATGTCACGGAAGTTAAAAATTAAAATATTGCTACAGTCGTAGCAAAACACAAATGTAAGTTTATAGGCAAACAAAATTTTGTTAAAGAAACATTTAACCTGTATCAAAGTGAAATTAAGAAATAATAATGTGCTTTATGCCTGCACAAATGCTCATCGTGATCTTTTGTGTAAAACTGAAACATTTCAAGGATAAGAACTGAATGTTAAAATGCGTGCTAACTCGTTTCATCCAATGAATATTTATGTGGATAAATATATACATGCAACAACATATTTTCTTTGCCTTCCTATGTCATCATAATTACCGATTTATTGGCTAATTTCCATGCAGTTGCATTTTACGCTACAGCAAAAAATGCTTGCACTATTATCCACTGACGCATGTGCTACTGTGTAAAGTTCAAAATATCAGTAATACATTCGTGCTCTCATTTATTAAACATCGAACGGTGCAAGGACAATTTCAACAATATAACCTTGAAAAAGGTTAATTCTGCTTTAAATAGAAAGAAATAGAAAAAATTGTAGAAATCTTATTTATATAGCTATTTATTTAAATTCTTAATTGCATAATTTTAGATGGCATATAGGTTTCCATTAAGACAGAAAAACTTTACTAATATTGCAAAAGTTATTGACACCTGCATTAATTTTACTTAGAAGCAATTATGACGCAGAAGCTCAGAAAAAGAAAGCATTTAGAGACCTCAATAATTTTTTGTTCAAGCAAGCTAGCCAACATTTTACTTATTATAAGCTACAAAAATTACCATTGTAACAATAAAATCCTTTTTGTTTGAAAGATTAAAGTTTTTTAGGAATGCATTCGATGACATCTTCTTTTTTAAGGAAAACCTGCTCCGTAGATGTAATTGCCAACATTGCTTTCAATGGCAGCGAATCTTTGAGCGATATTTTGATAAAGAGAGACTTTCACTAGATAACAATAAGTTCTAAATTTGTTAATGATAAAAAATATTTTCTTTCACCTATTTTTGAGTTTCTCTACACGGAGATAAAATTGCTTTTAAAAAACAACATTTGTTGGTTCTGTTTATTCAATGGTACGTACAAAAAATATTTTTTCTTTTCGAAACTCTTCCTTTAGTTTGGAAACACAAAAGAAACCTTAAAATTACGATTCCTCTAAAAACATGAAGTTTGTCCATAAGACAGAGGTAATATAAACAAGTATTAGAATTAATTCATAACTTTCTGGAATGCATGAGTTCCTTTTTACTTCCTTATACACAGAACGCTGTAAATTAAGAATAATAGCATCTGTCCTTATGCAAACAACAAAAATATTTATAAGTTAATGAGTTTATATTTTTCTTAATAAGCTTAAAATTTGAAATGTTTGTTTAATTGTGCTAAACAAAATCATACTTCATACACTATACTAATTTCTAAATTAAATATCACGAACGTCAAATACGAAAATTTTGTAACGTTAGCTGAATGGAAAAAGTGAGTGTTTTCATTTTAGTAAACCTTCATTGATAAATTGTTAAAGAAACATTTGACGCGTGTCAAAGTAAATTTATGATCATTTGTGGTTTCTCAATGTGTTTTATAACAACACAATTATTCATTATGCTCTCTTGAGTAAAACTGAAGCATTTCAAAGAAAAGAGCTGAATGTTAAAATTCATGCAAACTCGCCTTTTCCAATGAGTATTTATGCATATAAATATATATATATTTATATGCAAAAACATATTTTTATGCGCTCCTACGTCATCATAATTAAAATTAATGGAGAGTAATTATGATGACTCTTACTATCTTTAATGGTTTAATTTTTCAAAAAAGTATTTTAAAGTTTATCTGCCACGTTGGAAGCCATTGTGTCATCAAATTTATCAGTTAAGAATTTCACTTAAGTTAAAGAGCATTTTCCTACGCCATCCTAATTACCGCAATGAAAACTGACTCAGCTGTTGACACTTTTTTTAAATTTTTTTGAAAATAATTTTAAAGTTCTTTTATCATAAAAACAAACCATAACGCGTTATATAAAGCCATCAAAGCAGATTTCTAGTAACGGATTGTTATTTTAGTATATAGTATAATGCAAATCTTTCGTGTTAACAAAACTAGGTTTCCAAATTGTATACTAAAATAACAATCTAACAATACCACTGCTTCTTGTAAAACTGCTGCAATTTCATTCACATTTTCTAAAGAGGTTAGAGCTGCATCGGATATACACATGGCAAAGGCATTTTTAAATGTAGTGAACGCACTATTTTTATGCTGGGACTCGATGAGAGGATGGGTAGAATAGTATTTTGCATTCTCAAACATTTCAACACTAGTTAGGAATCTCAAGTAAATAGAGAGAGTCTCATTTCCAACTAATGCAATAGAACATGCATTGAACAGAAAATTCCCATTGGCTAAAGTACTAAAAGAAAAATTAGTATTAAAGTATCAATGGCTGCTTTGTGATACCAAGTTATACCTGGAAACAAATCTGTTAGACGGACTATGACATTAGAATAAATAAAGGTAACCAATACTGTTAAAGATAGACTAATAATATTGAAATTGAGAAAGTTATTTTCTCTTTGTTTTAATTTGGTAACATCATGATAAAGTCAAAGTCACAGGCAGGTAGTCTAAGATTTGGAACTAGTCTAGGCATGTCGTACAGGATTCAGACGACTTATTGATTCCATCTACTATAGCATCAATATTCTATATAAATCGCAAAAGAAAGTAACAGTTATTCAAAATGATATGTTAGTTTCTTTAATCAGGGGATAACATATAATGCCAGGAATACAAGGATAATACATTATTGATTAGGTTAAATTTTAAAAAGGACCAGCTTTGACTAATATTGAAGTAAAACATTTTTTTCAACAGACAGTAACAATTAAAATTATTTAGGCCGTACATTAGACAGACTGAGTATGCAAAATAATGACAGCTTTAGACATATATTTTACATGATACACTAAATATGAATAGCTGAAAATTAATGGATTTATCATATATTTCAGGCCAAGATGTCAAACGTAAATAAAAATATAAATTTAATACTCCAGTACATGTAAATTCTTACCTAACAGGGACATTGGGTCCTGATCTTTCAATTTGGCTTTCAGGGAACTACAGTTTTGAAATTGAACAAATTCGTAGCATAATACTGCCAGTAGAATTTATACGACGAAGCCTTTCCTCGTTGATTATTTTAACACAGTGTTGTCTCAAGTTAGACAATTCACCAGAAATAATTTCGCAAGCGTTCTCTTGCTGAAAGGTTTGGACAAGCTTTTCAAGAACATCGATCTTTTTAGAAGTTTCCATTGATCCTAATCGCTGAGTAGAACTAGAAGTAGCGTTTTTTCAAGTCGACAAGAATCGATCTATTGCATATGACTTGTATTTATTGCGCATTCAAAATACATTCACCGTGGCTCACCGTGGCGCACATGACCAAAACGTTCCCTGTGATTGGCTTGCAACGCTGCACCGTGGCTAAAGGTTACTATATTTAGCAACTATTGCGAAATTTTTTGAACGCTGACCGTGGCTCTTCATTCTGAGATTGCAGGCGCAAATTTACGAACATACTCCGAACATATTCATGGCGTATTCGGCAAGATTCGAGACGCTTTCGGTGATTTAACAGTTCAGAGTTTAACTGGATGATAATACTATTTTAACAAGACGTTTAATTTGAAGTTTTTGTTCTGTTAACACAAATTTTTTGACAAAAAATTACAAAATTCATTCAATTTTTGCTTTTGATCGAATTTTGCTGTATTTGAGCAAAATTTTTAATCATGAAAAAGTCAACCCTGGAAAAACTTAAGCGGCAGAATTCTGACCTTGGCTCAAGCCACTTTCGCCATGGCCTAGATCCGCCCCTGTAGCTTGGGTAGTATACACTACTCTAATAAACTAAGCATGCATGAATGGCGAGCGTGCGTCAAAGTTCTTCACTTAATTCTCTTGAACGAGATCAAAGTTTCCCTACTCTTTGTCAGTTATTGATGCATTTGGTGATGTGAATGAGGTCTGTTGTAGCTACAACAGTATAAGTGTCAATTAACGTCACTATCTTGACAGATCATCAATCTCATGCAAGTTCAGACCAATAGTAATGTATATTATACCATTCATCTTAATTAAACAAAAATTTAACGCCCATTTAAATTCCAGTGTCGATTTTCTTACCGGTTGCTTACATATTAATAATGGTGACGTTTTGTATAAATATCACGTTTCATACATCATCATGAATTATTGCAGTTTTTGTATCACATTTCACAAGAAACATCATTATATCAAGTATTCTATATAATGCAATTAAAACGGCAAATTTAACCTACTTACATCATGAAGCTTCGTTATATGTTAACTTAACACAAAAATGTATTAAAACAAAGTTAAACTTATAGAAATCTCTACAATTTATAATAGTATATCAGAAAAGAAAAGGAATAAAGCTGTGATGCTCATACGGAGCAAGTTGGCTCAACACGATTAGTAGTATTAGTAAATTCAAAGTCATGGTAACCAATACTGTATCCACTTAAATATGCATTGCAGTTATTTGCCAGTAGCTTTATCTCATCAATCGACAAAACTTTGTCCCATATGTATACAGCGTCTATTATTCCTTTGAAACAGTCACTATTCTGAAATCCTCCACCAAATGTGTCTTGATCCTGTCCAACCACCCATATTCCTCCTGCTAGAAGATTTTGACCTTTTGCAACTAATTTTGAATCTTTTTGTTCGCCGTCTTGGTAAATGATCATTTGTCCATCAACCTTTTGCCACGTGATCATAATATGATGTCCTTTTCCATCAAATATATCACTAATGTTAGTTCTAAAAGATGTAGAAAAATGTATAAGATTTCAAGTCGAAAATTAACCATAAAGAGATGGAAAGCAGTTCATGTCTTTTAGCTTTCGCTTTCCAAAGTCTTTTTGTTACACCAATAACATTTTTCGTTGAGGAGATACTAAAGGGTTTAGAAAAAATCAAAAGATGTCAATGACTCATAAAAAAATGGAAAACGTGCATTTCTATTTCCTTCTGCATCTCAAAATAATATTTAAAAAATCAATTATTTTTTTGGTAAAATGTAATATCTGTATACCTAAAAAATGTACGAAGAAAATATGAAGATAACTTCTTGTTTAAGATAAGAAATAAAGGAGCGTTTGCATGGACTTGGCCTTCTTGTTTAAATGCATAGGATATTATCGATGCCTCTTGGGTCTCGTAATAAATATCATCAGACATTGTGATCCAAAATGATATTGAAAATGCATTGAATTGCTTAGAAGAGTTGACATATAATCCATATTGATGTGTATTGCCACCATCAAACTTTCTTGCCAGTCGTGGACCTGCAAGAAACCACTAATTCAACCAAAAGTACATTTTCAGAACACTTTTTATAGAAAAAAGATGACATTACGAGAAGAGACTGCCTAGAGCTTAGCCGGGTAGCAACGTACAAAAGTGATACTGCTAATTTTCTAATGTCTCCCAAAGTTAAAGAAGTACTATACATACACAAATTCGAAGCTGACCTGAACAAACAAGTGCAGTTGATTAGTACTATTTTCAAACTTAACTTCCTTATTTTTTTTATCAAAACGCAGAACGCACATTCTGTCACTAACCGCTAAGTTATTTTAATAATTATGTTAAATCTATGCCCTAATTTACGTGATAGTTTTGTACTATATTTATCTCGCGTTGTAATTAACTTCCTTATTTACCCTGACCTATTTTTGTATTAATGATATCAATATAGTTAAATCTATGTAATACATATTGAGTAATTATTAATAAGATATAGTTACTTACAATTTTCATAAGGCAATATTTATTATTTTATTCATAATTTTAAACAAAACAATTATCTCATTTATATTTAAGCGTGAATGTTTGACTATAATTTTAGTGGAGAATTGCACAAGTAAATAATAACGCAATCGATTCTTTAGGTCAAAAAAAGCTTTTGAGCTTAAAGGTCCATTTATTGCGTATCTTACATTACTTATTAATGAAAAAGTAAACTAAGCTTACCAATTTCACAAAAATCTCCTGTATATGTAATTGGACATTGGCATTTATAAGGATCCGACTTTGGTACATTTTTGGCATTAAGAACTGCCCAACCTCCATTTTTGCATTGTTTTTGCTTAACACTTGGCACCTAAAGAAAGGTATATACCTTACAAAATTGAAAATGATTGAAAAGCATTAATTGTTTTTAATGGATAACAAAATTTTTTCAACTTCAATGACTATCAAGTTTATAATTTCTTGTATTCATTTTTTCGTAAACAAAAGGTATTTTTGAACTCCTTTTTCACATATTTCTTCATATGAAATGCAAATTTAAAGAAAATCATGCCTCATAAAAATGACAATTAGGTAAGAGAAAGTAATAATTTTAAAAATTGCATAGGAAACAATTATGCCACACCTACAAATCAACCATTGTAGTGTGCACGAGCTTTTCATAATAGTTGCATTGCATACTCCTCTTTAACTTATGTGAAGTCATTTTTAGTTTGATTTGTTCTTAGCTTGCAAAAATGTAAAAGCAATGTTAACACAAACGTATGAGCCAAGTAAATCCATAATGAATTATGTTTACTTTAATAAATATTTAGTAATTAAGGATTTCAAATATTATGATTTTACTGTATATTTTTTTAAATTGTACACGATTCATAAAGATCTAATACTTTTTCTTAATACTTTTTGCTCTCAATTGTAGCTAACAATTTTAGAATAAAAATACATAAGCCATGCTCATACCTGTGGGTCAGTTGATAATTTCTGATAAAAATTCCATTTTCTCTCGTGACAATTTTGGTGTTCATGCTGAAGTGATGATGTCAACTGACAGTTTATATTTTGCCTGGAGTAATTGATGAAGTTGAATCCAATACAAAGTACTTCTTGATGACATTTAAAGGTGCAATCCTCCAATGTCTCAAATCTTTCTTCTTTGAGGATGTGTTTCACCAATGGACATGTATCTGTTGGAAAATTGATATCATTTATAATGTTGCCCACAATTGCTTGAATGTATCAAAAAGACGAGAGGACCGAAATTTGAGTGTGAAGTTTAAGGAACGATAGCATAAGTTAACAGTCGATGGTTATGAAAATGTTTAGAACAATAATCGTGAGTTGAAAATATAAATCCAAGAAGGAAAACTTAAATGTGCAAAGTGGAACTAAAAAGTAGAATAACCACATTTGTAAAGCAAATTTCTTTTTCGTGTTATCTTACACTAGAATAAACATAAAAACACCAGAAACAAGATTCAAATTTTACAACGCCTAAATTACTGCGGCTAACATCCGATCGTGTTATGTACAGTTAAAATTATCTATAATGTACTATAATAAAATATCAAACGGTGAATACATTACATATTACCAAGTGTACTGTGAACACCAAACTTTCCTTAATTCTTGACTCTGTGTTAACACCAAAGAGTTATAAGTTTATAAATTCTTAAGTTTAGTTCAATGAATGTTTTATTTGAACTTTACACTAATTTGGTGTATTTAAGTCTTTATATTTACACCAAGATAATGTAAGCATAGGCGTAGGAGGATCGATAATTGGTGGTCTAACATCTATACATTCATTTTACGCAAGGTTAAGCTCTTTTGAGACCATTGTTTTCTAATGATATCAACATAAATAAATGAATATGAGCCCCCAATTTACGATCTTTCTACGCCATGATTGTAAATATATATACGTTTTACGTAAATATACAGCAGTGAGGCAAATTTAGACTTTAGTTACATCATAAAGGTTAGAATGATTACACAAAATTGATGCAAATTTACAATAATTGTAATATACCGTTATTAAAGCCTAAACATACACAAACTTAATCCTGCAGAAAGCAGTAAAGTATTATTACTTTAAGTTTAAAATCTAACTAAGCAAAACTGGAAAAGTGAAGGAGTAAGAATATATATTTGATAAAAAATAACCGAATTTAAATTTTATCACAAATGACGCCATAGTAGTGTATCTATAACTGAACAGACAACTGTTAAAGGTAAGCCATTTGTTTAACTTATTACAGTTCGCTGCACTAAGTTTCTCGTACGCAGAACAGGCTACTAATCAAGACATGCGACGGGATTAACAAGTTAAGCATGCTTCACTACGTGTATCTCGATTTTCTCATTTTAAAGGTTAATGATCAGGATCAGAAACTATTTATTTCTTATATCTTTTAAAAGATTACGATAGCTCATGGTCACATTTTCGAGATAAATGGCTATTTGATTTGTGTTGTCAGTCCTATTTAGCATGCTTTAAATTGCCGATGTCAGAAAATGCGACTTCATCTTATTGGAATTATCGTAAAACTCAGATTAAGGTAACAAAATTCAAAATTTTTAAATTTAAAAATTTACAGCAAATATATGTTAAACTAACACTTCATAAGGACCAAAAATACACCTTAAGTGGGGTAAATGTTTTGTTGACAAGACAGACAGATTATGTATAATTACACCTACAACGGGTTTGCTGTCCACATTGAAATTAATGTGCATAAATGTCTGTTGTAGAGGTTTATATTTTATAATTGCAAATATGAGTGTAAATTGTACTTGACTACAACTCCTTGCCTGCTGTCACATAACGTAATAATCGGACAAAACTATGTATAACAACTTAACATGAACCAGAAAAAGATGTTTTGTGTTTTTAATATTTTTAAAAGTGCGCTACTGACAAAACCAAGAAACAAGACATGTCGCTGAATAAAAACATTGACCATTATTGTATTAATGTTCAAAATAAGCGTTGGAGATAAAAAGCATGACTTGCTTCTGCACGATCAAAATCTGGACCTTGTTAAAAATTTATCCAGTAAGAATATTGTGTCAAAAGCACAGATCGGAAATCCTTATCAAACTTCGTTTTGTTTAGTTTGGTAAGTCTTAAAACAGTCCTAAAATAACGTAGGGTAGAGTTTTACCCTGTGCACAAGCTTAATAATTGCTTGAGTAAAGTCTAGAGATCTATAAATAATACAAACTCATTGTGAGGGCGTTCTGTATTCGTTTTTAAGAGCTTCTATTTTGCAATATAGCTAATGCTTACAATGTGCACACTAAATTTAACTTTGTCATTTGATCCTCGTCTTTACTATACGCTATAAATTCATTTCACAAACTTTTATGTGAAAGTTGCTGCTTAAAACATTTTCATATAAAATTTATTTTTCTTTAGTATATTTATAAGTAATAGGTTTCCAATTCGTTCACCTAAATTTTATTGTTTATAAAGATTTACGTTGTATGAACTCCACTTTAAGAATACTCATACGAGCACAAAGAAGCGTAAATAAAACGTCAGATGGGCATGTGTATATTCATATATTCATTTGCGCGCTACTGAATTCATTTGAAATTCAATTCACTTTTAAAAGCTATGTAAATTTTTAAGGATTATCATTATTATTTTATTTAGAAATCTAATGTTATCGTGGTAAGTCTATTTGCAAAGTGGGAGTAAAAAGTCTGGCTGAATACGCTACTGCTAATCTAGACGATCAACATCTACAAACATGCTACAATCTACTCGGTCGTTTAAACTATTCCATTCTTACACATGTCATGTAAAACAACTAATAAATTAAAATATGGTTATATCTTAGATCAAATAAATATACCCTTCTCACCTTGAGAACGACGTCTGTATAGTGATGTTGATGCTTTCCCTTCACATTGATTTTGAGCTGCAATCATCAAGCAAAGCACTAACATTGGAATTATATCTTCAAAACTATTTGTCATTTTGTTGAGACTATATGCTATTTTTAAAACTGATTTTCTTTCAAAAGGAAAGCATAAAACTTTTAAATATTTGTTAAACTTTACGAACTTGTATGAAAACCTAAACTGAAGAAACGAGAATGGATAGCAAGATAAATGGCATTTATTTTAATGCGTTCAGTCTATACAAAATTCGTTGTATTTATATTAAATATTAATCAAGTGCATTTTAATTGCCTAAATAAAAACCTGACGTAATTGTTATTTTGACACAAAACATTGCTCACTTGTGTTTTTCCATCTGAGGAAACTGGTGGATAATTAAATAATTAAAAACGTCAAATGCAAAAAAAAACTTTTTAAGTATTTAAAACGTAAAAACAAGTAAAGTAATGTTTATTTATTAAACTTCCAAAGGTGGAAGGACAGTTACTTTATCATTAATATTAGCTTGAAAAAGCTTCGTTCTGGTTTAAGTAGGAAAAAAATGGAAATAAATAATGAAGTCTCAGTTATATAGCTATTCAGTTGAGATCTTCATTGCATAATTTTTGCATGGCATAAAGTGTCTAAATAACAATTTTATAAATTAATTCTGAAATATTTTAATGACATAAATATATAAGAACTTTCTTCTTCACTAATTTTTCAATTTCGATGGAGTTGAAATTGTTTTTAAGGAAGACATTCTCCGAATCTTTTTATTCAACAGTACATTTAAAGAATATGTTTTTCTTTTCAAAACTCCTCTTATGTTTTAGAAACACAAAGTTAACACAGAAGTTACCATTCATTTAAAAATGTCTAGCTTGTCCATAAGACTGTGATAATGTATACAAATTTTAAAATCAATTTGAGAAACGTTTTTATTTTTTCCTTCTTAAACACCTGCAATGCAATTCCATAATTCGTTAAAGAACATTATTTGCTTATTCACTTCTGTGAGCACGCAATGTTGTCAATTAAGAGCAATTGCACTTTTTCTTATACAAAAACTTAAATAAATATCAGTTAATGGGTTAATTTTTTGCACGAGTTAGGTATAAATTTGAAGACCTTGTTTACTCCTGCTTGACAAAATTTTCCTATACTAAATTCTAATTTAAATGTCACTATAATTAAAAACCAAAATTTTGCTACAGTCGTAGCTAAACACAAAATATAAGCTAATTGGCAAAGAAAATATTGTTAAAGAAACATTTAATGTATATCAAAGTGAAACCACAAAATTATATTTTTTTTTATGACAGCACAAATGTTCATCATGCTCTTTTGAATAAAACTGAAACCTTTCAAAGATAAGAACTGAATGTTGAAATGCGTGCAAACTCGTTTTATCAAATAAATATTTAGGTGGATAAATATGTATATGCAACAACATATTATTTATGCTTTCATATGTCATCCTAATTACCGATTTATAGGCTAAATTCCTTGCAGTTGCATTTTACGCTACAGCACTAAATGCTCGCACTATTATCCGCTGACGCATGTGTAACTGTGTAAAGTTTGAAATATCAGTAGCACGTTTGTGCTCTCGTACAGCTCTAGAGCAACGCGACAAAGTTGATTCCATTCGACTTTTAAGTTTGTTTATTTGCTATCAAACTCCAGCCTTCAGATCGCTGCAATAAAGCAATGATGTTCGTATTTGAAATCACTGTTTTGTAGGAATCCTATTCTTTCTCCTTCAACCAAGTGAATAGATAGAATTTACCGTGATTTTTAAGCATTGGAGACGTAACTATCTTCTGTTTACAGCAGCCATGTTTCTTTTCTCAACAAACAGCGCAGCAGTGCAATTTTCACAAAGTGAAAAAGACTTTTCAAATGTGAGAAAAATGCCCCCGAGCATTTTCTTTTATGCTTAAAATAAAGTTGCATGAAGTTAACATGATAGAGGTGTTGATATCTTTTCATATTTTTAAAAAAGTATTTTAAAGTTCTTCTCTCACAGCGGAAACCTTAGTGTCATCAAAATTTATTGATTAACGTAAAGTAAAAGACATTTTCTCACGTCATTATAATTACCGCGAGGTAAAACTGGTTCAGCTGTTGATATCTTTTAATTTCTTTTAGAAAAATATTTTAAAGCTCGTTTATCATAAATAAAACCATGCATAATTTACTTAAGAATGGAGCAAAATCAAACCGGTTTAAAATTCTGTCGGTGATAGTTTTATATATAGTAATTGTTGTAATAAAAACGATAAAGAAAATGACTTAGAGAAAGTCTAAGATTTTATCGTCTCTTTAAATACTTAAACTAAGTTCAAAGTGGAATGAAATAAAATGATCATAAATTTGTTAACTGAACAAACCTAATAATCGCTAAACTCAAGTCTAGCCATTGTATCTGTTGCAAGCAAACGAGCAGACAAGCGCATTACATTTGAGTATCTCTACTGATCTGACGTGGCGTAGCTAGTCTGCACATTTCTCCCACTAAGTAAATTTTGAAGGATTAACATTATTCATTTCTTCAGAATTAATACATTTCTTGCGGTCAGTAAACAAAAAATATTTCCATATTAAAACGTCGGTCTAGCTACGCTACTGCTAATAACATGTAACGATACTTACTGCTTTAATCCATTAACTTTCTTACGTATGTTTTACGAAACAAACTAATGAAGTAAAAATTTGATTAGTTCTTAGATTAAATAAATATACCCCTTCCACCTTGAGAGCAACGTCTGTATAGTGCTGTTGATGTTTTCCATTCACATTGATTTTTCAGCTGCAATCATCAAGCAAAGCACGAACAATGGAATTATATTTTCAAAACTATTTGTTTTTTTAACATATATGCTATTTTTAAAACTGATTTACTTGAAAAAAGGAAAAAAGAAAACACACAGGTATTTGTTGCACTTTAGGAATTTTTATGAACACCTAAGCTAACCAAACAAAAATGGTTGGCAAGATAAATGGCATTTATTTTACTGCTTTCAGTCTATGATAAATTCACTGTATTTATATTACCTATTGAACTACTGCATTGAAATTTTATTAATAGAAATTTGACATAATCGTAATTTTAACAAAAGACATTGTTTCCATTAAAGGAAACTGATGGAAATCAAAATAGATTATAAAAGAAAATGCAAAGAAAAACACTTTGATTATTCAAAAAGTAAACTCGAAAGAAGTAAAATCAACTTTGATTTCTTTAACTTCTTACAGCGCAAGGACAGTAACAGTATGAACAATGAAAGCTTGAAAAAGCCTAGTTCTGGTTTGAGTAGGAAAGAAATAGAAAAAAATACAGAAATCGTATTTACATAGCCATTAAGCTGAATTCGTAATTATTTAATTTTAGGGTGGCCTGAAGACGTTAAAAAATTACAAGATATTGACACCTGCATTAATTTTAATATGTAGCAAGAATGATTAATGACAAATGAAGGCAAAAAAAGCATTCAGCAACTTCAAAAAGTTTTGGAATAAACAAGTTAGAGCGCATTTTACTTATTAAAATCTTCAGAAATTGTCAATCGAACATTCAAATCTTTTTTGTTTGAAAGGTTTCCTTTTTTAGATTGTATTAAACAAAATATTTTTGTTGAAGGAAAACTTTTTGATATTTTGATCAAAAGAGACTTTCATTAAATAACAATTGAAAAAAAATTTATGAGATTCTTAATGATAAAAAGTTTTTTTGACGGCAGCCATGTTTCTTTTCTCAACAAACAGCGCACCAGTGCAATTTCTGCAAACTGGAAAAACCTTTACAAATGATTTCAACATGCGCCCGAGCATTTTCCTCTATGCGTAAATGTAGTTGCATGAAAAATAGCCTTTAGCAAATATGATAGAGGTATGAATGTTTTATGCAGTGCGGTGTTTGAAATTAATTGAAGATATGATTTTCGCACTTTGTTGGACAATTTAAGCAATCGTTTCAGGACCTGAAAAAATCCGGTGACTCAACGGGATTCGAATCCATAAAGACACTGCACGGCATAAACCATTCATACGACATTCCTTTCACGAGAAAACATGAGCCAAACAATATTGACCTGCTCACCACTGTGTGACTTCATAGCTCAGTTTGTCAGAGCACTGCACCGGCACCGCAGAGGTCATGGGTTCGAATCCTTTAAGTCACCTGATTTTTTCAGGTCCTGAGACGATTGCTTAAATTGTCCAACAAAGTGCGAAGATCATATCTTCATTTAATTTCAAACACCGCACTGCATAAAACATTCATACGACATTCCTTTCACGAGAAAACATCAGCCTAACAATATTGACCTGCTCACCACTGTGTGACTTCATAGCTCAGTTGGTCAGAGCACTGCACCCGCACCGCAGAGGTCATGGGTTCGAATCCCGTTGAGTCACCTGATTTTTTCAGGTCCTGAGACGATTGCTTAAATTGTCCAACAAAGTGCGAAGATCATATCTTCATTTAAATATGATAGAGGTGTTGATATCTTTTCATATTTTTAAAAAAGTATTTTAAAGTTCTTCTCTCACAGCGGAAACCTTTGCGTCATCAAAATTTATTGATTAACTAAAGTAAATGACATTTTTCACGTCATCATAACTACCGCGAGGTAAAACTGGTTCAGCTGTTGATGTCTTTAAAAATTTTTGAAAATTTTTTTAAAGTTCTTTTATCATAAATAAAACCATTACGTGTTTTACAACGTTCCCTATTATAAAGCCATTAAAACAGATTTCGAGCAACTGATTGTTATTTTATTATAAATTAGATTGTAAAGCTTTCGTATTAATAAAACTATACTTGATCCATATGCTTGCTGATTTTTTTGAAGCGTAGCTTTTATGCTTTCAAGAAAATGTTTTTAACATGTCTTTTTATGTAGTTTTCTTCAGGTGAAAGATTTTACGGTAAAGGAATTTGATTTACAAATCTGAAATCTTTTTATATTGACTCTGGCCATTTACATTTTGACTCTCGATCAAACCGGTTGTTTGGAGCGAAATCAAGTCAGTTCTAACTCGAGTCGGTGATAGTTTTATAAATAGTAGGTGTTTTAATAAAAACGAAAAATATAATGACTCAGAGTAGTCTAAAGTTTCACCGTCTCCTGAACTTCTCAATCTAAGTTCAAAGTGGAATAAAATAAAACGATGATAAATGTGTTAACTGAAATAAATGAAGCTTCCTTGAAATTTTAGAAGAGTTTGAAACGGAAACAGTAAACACCCGCGCAAAAAGCATAGTACAAAATTGAAATAGCGTGAAGTGCAAAAAAAGCCTGCTAAAGAAATATTGCTTTAATGAAGATTTGTATGATCTTGTGCAAGTCCCATGTAATCCATCAAGAAATTCCAAATTTTCTCCTGGGTTTTGAATTCGTTCTTTTTTCAAGAAAACAGAGACTTACTTACTCTTGACACTCGACATGTAAAGATAACTTTTGACCCTTATCCTTATATTTCATTCATCCCGTCACCTTTTAGACAAGTTCACGCATTTGTGCAAGCAGCATAATCTTATGCCATTTTTTCAACAGGCACATGTTCATTAGAAACTATCTTTTTGAAAGAATAATACGTGTGAAAAGAAGTGATAATCAAAACGTTTTTAATGAAAACTCCACAAAACGCTTATGTGCAGACTTTGCACAAGCATCATTTAATACATAAATGTGCATTTTAAGACATTCCAAAAGACATTCGTAAGCAGCCTAATAAAAGATACCTTACTTGTATTAAAATTCGCGCAGTACTAGAATTCGCGCAGCGCTGAGTGCGCGAATTTTAGTATTGCGCGAAATATAATCCGCGCGAACAGCTTTGGAGTGTAATATGAGACATTCATTGTTGGTTATGCAAATCAGTTGTTTTATTAACGCATATAGATATTGACATATGTTTTTAGTTGTCCTGGTAACATTAAAAATCAAAAATGTCTTTATTTTCATCCTGTACAATTTCAGTCGGGATATTCTCAGGTTCTAC
Source organism: Xenia sp. Carnegie-2017 (assembly GCF_021976095.1). Taxonomy (NCBI): domain Eukaryota; kingdom Metazoa; phylum Cnidaria; class Anthozoa; order Malacalcyonacea; family Xeniidae; genus Xenia; species Xenia sp. Carnegie-2017. The sequence goes on from NW_025813526.1 coordinate 18,094,323, forward strand.
GTAGTATTCCGTCACGAATGCCTGCATTTTGCTGTATATCTTAAAACTTGCATTGTTCTACATGACTGTTAGGGTAATAGGAATCTCCAAGCCTCCTTGTGGTAATGGGGATAGACGAAATTTGATGTCACACACACATGCTTCTATATTGCCCCCATATTCAAAAAAGAACTTGCAAAATCAGGAAATCTGTGGAGGCCGACCACTGACAATGGTTCAATCTTGCCTCTGATTTTGGTAAACAGACCAATAGCATATGTGTCGAATAAGTTTCCTGATTCTGGTTTTATTATTAACTGCTGGTTGATTCTTGGAGCCCAGATTTTTCTGTATTCATGACAACCTCGTGATGCGCAAGCCAGAGAAAACGATGTCCCCTCGCGGCTCAGTTCACTGAATTAGAATCATCCGTTCCTGAATCGTGGGTTTCCTGAAGCAAGCAATCAGATGCGTAATTTTCTTTCACGTCGCACGCTTCACATAAAGCAACACCCGAACCACTTTTCCATCCAGGATAGTTTTCAGATGAAGGGATTGAACACTTGATTCCTCGGTTACAAACAAATGATTTGCACTTTAGACAAGTGTATTTTGTCAAATCATTGCACACGATGCAAATGCTTTCCATTTCTCCAACACAATAGTCAATGATGAGTCACGTTTCTTTAGGTGTTAGATACAATGTTCTATTATTATTTTACTGACTGATTTTACTTCCTTATTAACTAATTGCCGAATACGTCAAACGTTTCCGCAACACTTATTCTGCCGTTCAAGTATTGCCAACAGAAAACATTGTGCGGGAAATCAACGCACATGGCTCTGTTAAAATATTTCAAAAAGGTTTCCCAAGACGATATTTCGGTCGCGTCGTCTGACAGCAAATTAAATGCTGCCGAAGAAAATGCAGCAAAACAGCAATTATTTCTTGACGCTCCAGCCCAAAGAAAAGGAGGGGCAAATATGGAGTATATGATGCTTTTCAAAGAGCAGAAATTGCAAAATGGGGAATTGTGCATGGAATAAGACCACAACGAAAAGAGGATCCATTTGAACTGTAGCTAAACTTTTGTTTGACTTATAGAGTATATTGTTAGGCAATATCATTTATTACATTTTTCACTTCTTGTTGGGATAGTGAACTCACGCTTTATTTAGAAGCCATTTTTGACGCCACCCAATCGCTTTTTTGATGAATATTGAGGTATTTCTTAATAAAGAAAGCTCAATATAAATGCGTTAATTATTAATAGTTCTTTTGAACAAACCAAAAAGAACGAGCACATAAAACTACTTGCGCGAATTTAAAGCTGCGCGAATAATTTTCAACAAAGTGCGCGAAATTAAATCGCGCGAATTTAAAGCTGAGCGAAAATGAGTACGACTCGAATTTTAATACAAGTAAGGTATCAATTTTTTACAGGTAAGGTTCTTTTCGTCAAACATATATCCTCATAGACGCAAAATTTTAGATATTGATGGATTATGCACTCTTAAATATGGGCCAGAAGAATTTGCAATTAAATTATCTACAACAAAACAAAATATAAACTGTCACTGGACATACTTTCTTTATATTCTCCTCCTCTGTTCTGTAAAATCTGGCAAAATTGTAAAAGTAAATAATTGCAACCTCCACTTATCGTTTTTTTTATTTTTCTTTGCCGTTTAGTGTCAAGCGCGTAAGCTACAAACTTTTCTTCAGTAATATATCCGTTAGGTCAGGGGCGGATCTAGAGTATGTCAAATCCTTCGCGCAACTGATGTTTGAAATTCAAAAATTACCTATTCATATTAATTGAAAATTCATTAATAATTCTTACTTTATTATCGCATTTACTTCGTTATAAAAATCCAGCTTTATTTATTATTGAAAACTAATTACTAAACCAATGAACATCTCGCTGGTAACGAGATCAGTTGAATTTTAATTGACCTGGAATAACCGACTGATAAGCGGGGTGACTGGTTCAACTGATAAAGGAGTCTATGAACGCCAAAAACGCTTATTTTATTGGTCAATGGCCATATCAGCGGACAGTCTGGAATGGTCTCGAGCGATAAGAGGGGCGGCCGGATATATAAGGGAGTCCAATTGCTATCTTACAATTGGTTCATTTCAATTTTTGTTTTATTGTGATTGGTTTGACGGATTTCGACTGATAGCCAACTGAACTAACATAGTCAAGCTCACTGTCCGAATTGAGTGTTTGATCATTTCATAGTAATTTTTATAAGCATGATAGAAACTAAACTACAATCAGATAGAATTTATAGAAATCTTTTACAAATTCATATATTGACATTAATGCTTCTGTCGAAACTGTGAATTTTTTCAAGAGGGGAAAAAATTTATGGATAAATTGTAAATGCTTGGCAAAGACGATCTCGCGGGCGACATTTCAGTCATTGATGTTCAAAGGAAAGCCAACATTGTTTTGAGTTTTATCAGCAGAAATTTACATCCAAAATCGTAAGTAAAGGACAAGTGAAGTGTATGCATGAATGTAATATATCAAAGTAAATTTATGCGAGTGTGTGATGCGATTTATGTCAATATGGCGTATTGTAAGCAGATTGATGCTTGTAAAGTTGTTGTTGCCGAAGGACATTTAGCTATAATTTCTTTAGTGCTTGGGGAATCGTGGCCATTATATGGCAGCGAAATCCTACATTCCTGCAAATATATTTCAATGGACAAAAAATCTGTAGCCATAAGGCGCCATACCCTTACGAAAATTATCAATAGCATCTTATTAGAATTCCAATAGGAATATAAGATTCCTGTAGGAAATCCTATAGGAAGACGGAGTGAATTCATTTTTATTCCGATTCCGATAGGAAATATATTAAGAATATGGCGGCAATTTTAAAGCCTATAGGAATATTTAAATTCCTGTAGGAAATCCTATAGGAAGGGAGAGTGAATTCATTTTTATTCCGATTCCGATAGGAAATATATTAAGAAAATGGCGACAATTTACAAGGTAATCCAAAGAACTACACGTATGTGTTAATGGACATGATTTGGTCCAGAGATGAGTTGGCAACACATTCCCTAACAGGAAAAACAATGCTCACAAAGATAAACACTAAAGCGATCATTGGTTGCTGCACTGTGTGGTAAATAAAGCTTTCAACCTTTATTCTATCATTTTAAGATGTCTAATACAGTTTGTTAATACGGTCAGCCGTGAGGATTTTTTTGTGGGATGGCTTTATGCAAATTGGAAATCAATATAGAAATTAATACAGGTCCTCCAGAAAACTACTACATTTAATAAAATATTTGATGTAGTTAAAAGGAAATTTGAGATGAATTGCAGCATGCTTTAAGACATATACCAAATAACCAATAAAAACTATATGAAACTTTAAATTGTTTCATAGTGTAGTCAAGAAATTAGAGACTATGTACATGATATTACCCGACAGTTTCAAAACAACAAAAAACTAAGTTTGGGGGCGGAAAAGATGAACGCGTCTGCTTACAGAGTTGACAGCTCAATAAAGGTCGCTAAAGTAGTAACTAGATTTAGAAATCCCCAGGTACCAAGTAGCTACCACATGAGCGGTGAAAACAGTGCTATACGGTCCCAGTCAGTAGCTATAATTTTAATTTGACTTTCCACCAGGTATACTCTATGATTTCTAATTTTTTAAAGCAGATTTCTGTCCATTTTAGATGTGGTTGTAAAAAAATTTCGCTTACCCGACAAAAAAATGGTGAAAGATTCATAAGGGTGTAAAAAATTCAAAATAAGTGACAACGTACCAGATAACTGATTCTTTTTATAATTTTATTTTTGATGTTTTTTCTAGTTATACATACATAAACGTTATTTGTATTATTGGTAATTTTTGCAATTTTATTAACGTATACAAGTTTTGAAATTTTTTAAGTTCTATTAAACTATTTGTGTTTTCTGTATTATATTTAACGGGCAGCTACAGTAATGTGTCTGTTTTTTATGACTTGTCAATCCTATGATCCTGTAACAATTTATAGTCTTTTAGAGAGTCTTATCGAAATTTGTGGGGCAAATTTATGTCATATAAGATCATGTAGAATTCTCTATGTATGTTTTAAGAACTCCTGAGAGTCCTAGATTATGTAGCAATTCACGTGAGATTTTATAAAATCCGATTAGATTCCGTTGTAATCTGTAAGCATACTTTAGCCTCTTTACAAATTCTTTTAAGAGTTTTGTGGAATTTTCGTAGGAGATATGGTAGGAGTTCATATAGGTATTCTTGCATGATGTCTTATGGCAGTTGTTGTAGGAATTTGTATAGGAATGCTTTTAGGAGTTCTAATAGGATTCCTTTGTAAGAATTCTTATAGAAATTCTTGTAGGAATTCTTATATAAATTCCTATAGGTTCCTACAGCATTCTATACGTTGTTCCTATAGGCTCATGAGCCAATTTCCAATAGGATCCTATAGGAAGTTTTAATAGGAATTCGGAGATCTGGTAGGAATTCTTATAGCAAAATTTGATAGGAAAACTTGTAGGAGTTCCAATAGGGTTCTTTTGTAAGAATTCTTATAAGAATTCATATAAATTCCTATAGGTTCTTACAGCATCCTATTGATTATTCCTATAGGCTCAAGGGCCAATTTCCAATAGGATCCTGTAGAAAGTTTTAATAGGAACTCCTATTGATAATTTTCGTCAGGGATACTATTATTTACTTTATCATACACAAATGTTTAGGGCTTTTCAGTTTATGATCATTGATCATTCAATCATTGGACAGTAATGAAGCTTTTTATTTTGACAATTTGACTGGAATGGTATTAAACCTGAGTATTTCACATACATGAAATGTTGTCCCATGTCACATATTGTCCCCTTTTCTAACTGAACACCTCATGTAGAGATGTAAAGGTGTTTTAATCTACGGCTCATACCAGATTGTTTGCAATAAGTTTCAAAGGGCTATTGATGTATGAAAAGCATTTTCTATAAAGTAAAAATGTCTTCCTATGTATGCAGATAAACCTTGAAATTTGGCAAAACAGCAAAGTATTTTTCATGATCACTAGGTAAATTTTCTGATGTTCATTATTAATTCTAAACTAAATTATTTCAGATTTACATTTAAACGAGCTTTGATCATATGAAAAGATATTTATCATAACCAGTAAGCATCACTTATGAATCAATTTTAACATTCAAGTAATTATATAATTAAAGATATGTTGGTTACATTTTGTTTGTATTTGCAAATACAATGCTACTAGTGATTGCTACACAGCACACCTTGCAGAAGATAATAGTCAAATGAAATGCCTTATTAACTTTTGTGGCAGTAAGCTGTCCTTAACTGCAAATTTTCACTCGGATAATTTTTGCTTAATCTTTGGCAGAAAAAATTTTTAAGTTTTTCCTCAAAAGGTGAATTTGCTGGCACTGATGTGGAGATGGGTAAAGGGATACAATAAATTTGCATGGTTTGAAGTCTGCGCTTTTCTATATCTATGAACTGTCAATTGTAGTACCAAATTTCTAACTTAACTCATTACATCATTTACTCTTTACTCATTATTGTATCTTGTCAATTGCATGATTTTATCACCTGACTTTTTTTTCCCAGCACAAGACCTTCATGCAAAAGATATATTAATGAATAAAAGATATTTTCTTACACATCTTAATGTAATATATTTATATGCAAATGTATTAGCTAGATACTCGTGTTGTAAATTTTTTATCTTTTTAAAGTTGTTGAAATTTGAGCATAGAGCTGTAAAAGACGATTCGCTGTGTAAAGTAATGTATCGTGTCGATAGCATGATTTTATCATCTGACTTTTTTTCCCAGCACAAGACTTTCATGGAAAATTTGATTCCGGAATGAAAAGCTATATTAATTATAAATCTATTCGGGAGCAATTTATTTTCTTCAAGTCTTCAACTGTGTATATTTACTGAACTAGTCAACTGATTGATGTAAGCAACTGATATTATTATTAATGATTCTATATTGACTTCATAAATTATCTTATTATATTATCTTCTTAAAGTTGTTGTATTGGTGTGTTTACAAACAATTACGGTATGTACCAGGGGAAGTGACGGATGTTTTGAAAGGTTGGTTAAGCAAATTACTAGAATTGTTAGTGGAATCACTCTGACTATTGTCAGCAATACCTCTTACGCTTAAATTTTAACCTTTCAAATTCTTTTGTGAAATTTCTACGTGACCAAACTCAGATTGACTGCTTCTACAACAGGTTGATTCACACAATTCTGTCGATTGCTTGTTTTCTTCTTGAATAAGTGCATTACTTGAGAGAAAGCTTGTTAACTTTTTCTGAACCTTTTTCCTCTTGGCTAGTGGTTGATTCTTATTTTCAGTTTCCATTTTTGTTCATCCCAATTTTTGGAAATTGATTAATTATTATCTCAACTGAGAGAACGTCATATGTTTTTTATGGATTTCTACTTCTATTTAATATAGCTTTACCAACAAGTACAATTATAAAATCGCAAAATAATACTAGTTATAACATTTTTTCGTTTCTATTTAGTTAAATTTCGATACGACATAATGAGGACAAATTATACTTTTATAGTTTATACCAGTAGGTTACACGAAAAATATCGAACGAAAAATTAATAAATTCAATTCATGTAGTTACAATCCCAGAATTTATAGAATATGAAAAAATAGTTATATTAAAAAAGTTTGACTCACCTTTAAGGCTTGATTTCAATTGTACATTTCATTTCATGTATACATTACTAATGCTTCTTTTATTTAGATTTTACAAATCCTTTCTACAATTTCGCATTTCAGTTATAAGGACGATTTTATGCTGACAATTAGAAAGTTATGATTGCAACAAAATTAAAGCATTTTGAGCATTTAAAAAAATCCATTAAATATGAAGTCAATGCCATTATTTCAGAAGCCTTTATACATGTTAGATGTAAAGAATGATAGAAATATTATCTTCCTAAAACCTGAAAAATCGATGGTGTTGTTTTGCTTTATAAGGCTAATTTCAACAGCAAGAACTTTCGTGTTAGTCTAAAAATATTGTGAGATAAAAGATAAAATGTCACTTAATAAATTTTATAAGACAAGATTGCCTATGGCTATTTTGAAAACCATCCATTGGGGTTTTGTCTTTGTAATGACAATTCAGTCATTATAAAACTTAAGCTTGTTTCGACGTTTCCCTTTTTTTACGTAAAGGAAATTTGATATCGATTTTCATGTGCTCCAGTCCCTCTTGAAACTGTTGCATTAATCTATTGATCTCAGTCAGGAATCATTTATGTATATATAAATATTTATTAAATATTTGATTCATCCAAAAATGTCGGAAAGATTATTTTTTTATATTCTGCACCCCTGAAATAGCACTCTAGTTATTATCAATACAACTCTGTCAATTATGAAAGAAATTTGTCATGAGTTTATGCCGTTATGCAATCGCCTCACGAAAATTTGCCTTTTTTCTCTGTTTTAAAATGGCTCCTTATCTTTGAGGTATTTTGAAACAACTGTTAAAACAGCTAAATACTTTGCTGAAAACATTGCTATTTTCAGATTATGAAGCACCATTTTGTTCATTTCAAACTCTCACCAGATTTGGGCTTCATTAATGCAGGTAAAAGTAAATCATCGGTTATATTGAATTGTCATTTGAAAGTATAGCAGGCATGCCTTTATAATGCCTCCATCATGACTACGTTTTGTGTGAAGAAGGCAACTCATACAACTATATCTACTTACAGCTGCGTGTCCTTAGTTCCATGCGCCTGGTTATTTTAAGCTAATACTTAGTACTTACTACAAATTATGTCAATATTTAGATTTTTCACCACAACAAAGTTTCTGTCAGGTTAATATATTAATGAATAAAAGATATTTTCTTACACATCTTAATGTAATATATGCATATAAAAAGATATTAGCTAGATACTCGTGTTGTAAATTTTTTATCTTTTTAAAGTTGTTGCAATTTGAGCATAGAGCTGTAAAAGACGATTCGTTTTGAAAAATAATGCATCTTGTCAATAGGATGATTTCATCAGCTGACTTTTTTTTCCCAGCACAAGACTCTCATGCAAAATAAATATTAATTAATTAAAGATACTTTCTTACACATCTTAATGTAATATATGTATATGCAAATATATTAGCTAGATACTCGTGTTGCAACTTTTTTATCTTTTAAAGTTGTTGAAATTTGAGCATAGAGCTGTAAAGACGATTCGTTGTGAAAAATAATGTATCGTGTCAATAGCATGATTTTATCACCTGACTTTTATTCCCAGCACAAGACTTTCATGGAAATTTGATCCCAGAATGAAAAGCTATATTAATTATAAATCTATTCGGGAGCAATTTATTTTCTTCAAGTCTTCAAATTTGTACATTTACTGAATAGTCAGTGATTGAGGTAAGCAACTGATAATATTATTAATGATTCTATATTACTTTTGCCTTAAAGGAATCCATCACTGTGTGCTACAATATTTTGTCAAAAAATTTGTCACGATTCATACATGTAGTTAAGATAGGTTGCGTCTTGCTGTCGACAAAATATTCTTTTACATAGCATACGCAAATATAATGTTAAACTTAAGTAAGAAGAGTTGACTAAATTGGACTGGATGCTTGCATATATGTAATTAATATATATAACTATTTCTGTGATCAGGTAGCAATAAATCAAATTAAGATTGTTTGTAATGTTTGTTAAGAACGGGCTGACGTTTGACATTTTAATGCTTTACGTAGTATTTGTGCTTTCATTTAATATTTTATATAAGTGGCTCAATGTAATCATTAAGGTCAGTTTAGTAAAAATCATTTTTCAGAATGTTGTGCATTGATATTTCTTTTCTATTAACTTTATTCACCTCTTTTTTTCAGAAAATACAAAATGAATATTTTGACCTACATCATGATATTGTTGGCTTTTGCTAGTTGTTAAAACACCTCGCTTGTAGATATGTTACAAGAAGCCGAAAAACCAGGTATATTTAATTTCAAGAAGGGAATGAGGAATGAAGTTATAATCTAAGTTGTAAATGTTGCGAGTTATTTATGCCTTCATGCATGTTATTAACGGAACGTACGTCTTCAGAGCTTGTTGATGTTTTTTTACCTCGTCGTAACAATGACAACTGTTTTCTGATTGTTGCTTGAGTGTGTTTACCTAGAAATTGCAATGTAACCTTCAAAGTTACTTTGTACTCTTGAAAAATTACGTCTTAAATAAAATTAACCAACGCATTTAGCACGCAAGATTACATGCTCTGCGCATTAGTAAAACCGACTAAATTATATTTTCAAAAGAAATAGCTTTAGCATTTGTTTGGTTAAAAACACTTAAGCACGACTAGTTCCTCAACTTGTAAAGACTTAGTGCATAAAACACAGTTGTTTGAGGATTATTGGTCAAAATTTATATACCACTAAAATTTTCATGCAATGAAAAAATGACCAATGCAGTTTTATTTTTTGACGCACCAAGGGCTTTCTATGAGAACACCTTTATCCAAATTTTACTATTCCATTTGCAATGCGTAGAACAAAGCCTGTTTTTAGAGAAATATGGCCTGGCCTGTCGCATTTATAGAAGATGTAAAAAATTAAGTTCATCTATTATCATTTTATTTTTGCAAGAGGCACGTCTATTAAAATCAGAACGATACAAGTTATATCTTTTTTTAGTTAAAATGTTCAGGACTTGCTATTGCAAAGATGTACCTGTCCCTGGAGTTCAGCGCCATGGAGGCTGTTTACGTGGCGAGAGATATTGCAAAAGAACGTATCATAATACTGTTTTTTGCTGCGTCAAAAGACCATGGTTGCACTAAGAAATAATTACAGCATCAAATGAAACTAAATTTGATATTTAATTTGCTTATTGTTTGTTTGTTAAATCATATAATAATATCTTTCGTATTCTAAGATCATATTTTGACTGCGCTAGTTTGCCTTGAAATGTGACTCTTAGCTGATATGACATGTGTTGACATAAATACAAACACTGCTGGAGACTTCTTTCTTTATGGCGTACAATTCTTGAGGCATATATTTTGGTGAAAAGGTGGCTGGAAGTCATATCACGTGAGTTCAGCTTCAAATAAGCGTGATTAGAAACAAAGCGGACCAAGCTATTATCTTACAGATAGGGAAATTACAGGATTTTTTCCAATTCACAGCCATTTTTGTATTATTACTAAAGGAAATTGAAGCAAATGGCGAAGGTTTATGCTCGAATTCATTCTGCCTAAGTGAAAAGAAACTACAATGTCTTTCGTAAAAAAGCACTTTGAAACAAAGATTTTTTCACGATTACATGCTTTTAGATTGTGTTCTAATGTCAGTGTCGTATATGGTCAAACATCTTCCGAGAAATGACAACACAATCAACAGCAGCTTTGCAACAAGCAAAAAAGATCGCAATTGTGGCAGTTTAATGAGTTATTTTTTTACACAAACGATTGTTTCTATAATGTATTACAGAAAAGTAGAGCTATAAATCCGCAAGACAAATTCACCTCTTTCTGGAACAATTTTTCATTACCAGAAGTATCAGGGATTTTTCAAACATCGATCATAAACGTCGGAGGCGCTCCGCACCTGGGGCGTGGTCCGAGGCATTCTCCCCTGAGAAATTTTGAATTTCAGAGCCTTGAAAATGCCATTTACAGCGTTGTAGAGCAATACAAAATGTATTTTGTGGGCATCGTTTTTACGTGAAAACAACACATTTTGCTTAAATTTTTTCTAAAAAAAAATAATTGAACAATACTTGAATGTTTTCCCAAATATTCAGGCTCGTTATCATGCCAAGTATATGGTTCAATAGTATGTTTAGGAACGTAAAATTTATTTTACAACAATGCTATTCAAAACAGACATAGTCATTAAAATTTCTACCAAGTTGTCAGGCATAGACCCCTTAGGGACCCCCATTCAAACCTATATATAATGAGTTAAGTTAGAAATTTGGTACAACAAGTGACAGTTCATGGATATAGAAAAGCTCAGACTTCAAACCATGCAAGTTTATTGTAACCCTTTACCCGACTCCACATCAGTGCCAAAAAATTAACCTTTTGAGAAAAAACTCAAATTTTTTTTCTGCAAAAGATTAAAAAAATTATCATAATGAAAATTTGCAGGTAAGGACAGCTTAATGCCATAAATGTTTATTAAGCATTTCACTAGACTGTTATCTTCTGAAGGGTGTGCTATATAGCAATCACTAGTAGCAGTGTATTTGGCAATACAAACAGAATGTAACCAAAATGTCTTTAATTATATAATTACATGAATGTTAAAATTGAGTCATAAGTCATGCTTGCTGGTTATGATAAATATATTTTCATATGATCAAAGCTCGTTTGAATGTAAATCTGAAATAATTTAGTGTAGAAAATATAATGATCATCAGAAAAATTACCTAGTGATCATGAAAATACTTTGCTGTTTTGCCAAATTTCAAGTTTTATCTGTATGCATAGAAGACATTTTACTTTATAGAAAATGCTTTTCATATATCAATAGCCCTTTGGAATTTATGGCAAACAATCTGGTATGAGCCGTAGATTAACACAACTTTACATCTCTGCATGAGGTGTTGATTTAGAAAAGGGGACAATATGTGACATAGGACAACATTTCATGTATGTGAAATACTCAGGTTTAATACCATTCCAGTCAAATTGTCAAAATAAAAAGCTTCATGGATAAGAAGACTCAAAATCACAGGTTATAGTAAACAACTTCTCATGTAATCAATGCTAGTTTTCTCAAATCTTAAACAATATGTAGTATAACTGTCCAATGATTGAATGATTAATGATCATAAACTGAAAATCCCCAAGCATTTGTTTATCAAAAAGTAAATAATAGTATGGCGCTTAATGGCTACAGATTTTTCATCAATTGAAATATATTTGCAGGAATGTAGGATTTTGCTGCCATATAACGGCCACGATTCCCCAAGCACTAAAGAAATCATAGCTAAAAGTCCGTCGGCAACAACAATTTTACAAGCATCAATCTGCATACATATGCCACATTGACATAAATGGCATCACTTACTCGCATAAATTGACCTTGATATTTTACATTTATGCATACACTTCACTTATCCTTTACTTGCGATTTAGGATGTAAATTTCTGCTGATAAAATTCCAAACAATGTTGCCAAACATGACTGAAATGTCGCTCGCGAGATCGTCTTTGCCAAGCATTTACAATTTATCCATAAATGTTTCACCCTCTTGAAAAAAATTCACAGATTGGGACAGCAGCACTCAGGTCAATATATGAATTTGTAAAAGATTTCCGTAAATTCCATCTGATTGTAGTTTAGTTTCAATCATGCTTGTAAAAAATACTATGAAACGATCAAACATTCAATTCAGACACTGAGCTTGACTATGATAGTTCAGTTGGCTATCAGTCGAAATCCGTCAAAGCAATCACAATGAAACAAAAATTCAAATGAACCAATTGTAAGATAGCAATTGGACTCCCTTATACGTCCGGCCACCCCTAATATCAGTCGAGACCATTCCAGACTGTCTACTGATCTGGCCATTGACCAATAAAATAGGCGTTTTCTGCGTTCATAGACTGCTTTATCTGTCGAACCAGTCAAGCCACCCCGCATATCAGTCGGTTATTCTAGGTCAATTAAAATTAAACTGATATGGTTACCAACGAGATATTCATTGGATTAGTCATTAGTTTTCAATAATAAATAAAGCTGTATTTTTATCATGAAGTAAATGCGATAATAAAGTAAGAATAATTAATGAGTTTTTAATTAATATGAATAGGTTATTTTTGAATTTCAAACATCAGTTGCGCGACGGAATTGACATATTCTAGATCCTTCCCTGAGAAATATAAGGAATTTGGCACCATACATATAATATATTAATCCTAACACGGTTTTTGTCGCCATACATTTTGTCCCATGCTTTTCGATTGTGTGTTTAATGTTAGTATCATATATGGCTAAATATTTTCAGAGAAATATCAACAAAATCAACAGCCGCTTTGCAAAATGTCAAATACAATTGCATTTGTGGCAGTTTAATAAATTACTTTTTTACAAAAACGTCTGTTTTCATAATGTATTACAGCCAAAGTAGAGCGATAATTGAGCTACACAAATTCACATCTTTCTGGAACAACTTTTTATTATCAGAAGTATGAGGCAATTGACGCCAACATTTTTTCAGTGTTGTGCGCTAAGTAATTGCATTGTAACACATAATGACTTTTTGAATTTTGCAGGATGAAACATTTAAAAAAATGAAATTAAATTATTTACAGCACGATGAAATAAGTCAAATGACTTACCACACAGCATAAACAAAAATAGCTTCTCAAACAAACTTTGCTGTGTGCTTTTCATTGAGAAACGTAAGCTTAAAGAAGATGACATTTTCTCAGTGTTTTATTGCTTCAAAATAATTACAGGCACACACACTCTCATAGCCATTCTACAAAATGTCCAAAGGATAATTAATGATGTTTAATGATAAAAAAACAAATGAAAGTGACATATATGAAACATTGAAATAAGACAATACAATCATTAAACAGAATTAACTTCTGTAAGATTTACTATGGCGTAATTACAAGCAACTGGGAACCTGTTGATTTTGACAGAACTTAACTTGATTTAAATTTTTTAACACTTTTAACATTTATTTTTTTGCAATATAGATTGCAACGAGTTTAAAACTCCAAACTCTTAAATATCCTTAGAGAAGTTACGACGTTTTACGTAAGATAGGACCTAAATGAGTATAAAAGGTATGGTGTGACTTACGTGAAATAACTAGAAAAATGAATTGGGCCTCGAACTTTTCTTGTACATGGCGCTGTTGAAATGGAGATACGCAAACGTGAAACTTTTGATAAATGTACTGTTAGGAATGACGATAAATTATATGTGTATTAAACTAAGTATTAGATATCTAATCATTGTATTAGTCACGTGATCTTGTAAGCCGTGCTTATTGTACGCCAATTGGTATTCATTATTCTTTTTATGTTCTGCTCAATACCGCATGGTTTTGGACAAGACGTATTATGTATTATTACATATATCTTATTTTTCCTGCACAGTTGAATAATAAATTAACAGGTTATGGGCCCAGGACACTAGAACGTCTGGGTAGTATCAAAGATTTGGGTTTAATGGAATAAAAATGTTTATATAAAACAAAATTAGATTGAAGCATGCAACATTAGAAAACTTAAGCAAACGACGTTTTCCACAACACGGACGTAAACCGGAAGTAATTCTACAACCTGACAGTTATTGCGCATGACGAGAGGTTCGCGTTGTCAGGTCGAGGATTCCAGAACTTGCGTTCTGAGGTTTTTGTCGATAAAGTGTTTGCTAACAGACGAAGCAATGGGAGAAACGTCGTCTGCAAGTTTAGAGTGAGTGTTTCATTTGTTTTTCGATAAATACAACATACTAGGCTGCCAAAATTAAATAGATGTGCAGAGTTTATACAAAAATGTTTGCTCAAAGTATTTGTGTTAAATACTTATAATTAACAATCACATGTATTGAAGTGCAAACTTTAAATATATTTTTGCACATTTTCAAAAGGATTCAATCGCCTATGCAATGGTCGAAACAACACGACGTTTTGTTATGTCGCGAAATACTAGCCGTTGACCCTTTTCAAGCAAAACGAAAAACAACTGCCAGAGCAAAGTATTGGGAGAAGGTAGCTGCAAACTTGGAAAAAATAGATAAACCAAAATTTAAGGTTTCAGCCCGTGCTGTACGAGACAGATACAGCCGTTTACGTGAAAAATTCAAAAAGAAAGCTCGTGAGGAAAAGTGTGCAAGTGGAATATCCCCAGAACCGACAGAGTTGGATACTTTGTTAGAAGAGCTATCAGAGCGACAATTGTCCTCAGATGAAGAGCGGTTCCAGAATTATCAAGAAAACGACAAAAAGAATAAGCTGGACAGAATAAAGTCCCTAGATATACGAAAGAAAGCGATGGAGAAGTTGTCAGAAACCAAACTACGAAAGGAAAAGGAGAGTGATAGTGGTGAGCAAGAACCACAAAAAAAAGACGTCGATCAGGAGGTGAAATTGTTGCTTACCTTAAAGAAAAAAATGAGGTAGAATTGGAGATGAGAAAACAGGAGTTGGAGATGAAAAAAATGCAATTTGAGGCAGATAAGAAAAGACAGGATGACATAATTAATTTGCTAATGCAGCAAAATACAATGATAATAAATGTTAATCAAGGAAAAAAACAATACAAAGTAACTTCAGAAAAATATACTTCCATATCAACCGTGTTGTTTTGTTAATTGGCAGCACATTTCTTGCGAACTGGTTCTTACATATTATAGTTTGTTTATAATTTGTTGTTTCAAACTTTTATTGTCATATGCTGTATTCATGAGCAAGTCATTTTCATTATTTGCCTGGCAGTTATGTCAATTTATAGTAAATATTGATTATATGGTGGATAATTTTAGTAGAGAATGATAACTCTAATTTTAGCAACACATACTTTTTTATGTAAAATAGTTTTGAAGTGTTGGAGGAGAAATGTTAAAATATTTGGATGTAAGATTTTCATATAGACAAGTATGAGCATTCTCCATAAGTGCTGCTACAACATACATTTGGCCAACTGAGCTTAATCCTGATTTTAAGTTTTGTTTAAAATCCAAACATTTAAATGTTCTGACCACATCACCAAAAAGCCACTCAACTGAGACTCGTACAGAGCTCATAGAATTGTTGAAGTCTTTTATTTGTTGTGTTAATTGAACATCCCTAAATGGGGACTGTAAATGTACCCGCAAAGGGTAAGCTGGATCCCCATACAAGCAAAGTGGATTTCCATTCCTTGTAAATGCATTAATATCCAAATCATTTAGTAACAGAGAATCTCTTAACATTCCTGCATCATGCCTTTTCCCTTCTAAAACAATGTAAAAGTACAAAATAATAATTAATAAGTTGTCTGTTGTATTATATCCTATACCATGTAGGTGTAAAAAATATCAAATTGAAAATATACATACCAACTGGACCATAAATATGTGCCATAATGCCATTTGGTATAGCTAAGCTCTGGAATTTTAAACTATGCACTCTTTTGTGTCCATTATAAGCCTGACGTTGGTTGACTGTTGGACGACATATTGGCCTGACTGTTCCATCCGAAAAACAAAAACAATTACTCAAAGCTGCACCTTTCATAGTAATTGCCCTTGCATAATTTTCAAGGCACTCTGAATTAAGAATGTGGTTGTTCCATCTGGTAATACGATGCCCATGTGTTTCGAATATGAAATCAAGTACAACATTTGTTGCCATACTTAAGAAAGGGACGGGTCGACCAAATAGGTTAATCATGTCACTATAGCGAGAAGGGTATGCCATTCGATTAAGGAGAATACAAAGTCCTTCCATACCGGGTAATGTTGATCTTTGAAGACATTTGAAAATGTCGGGTATGTTCAAGACTTCTGCCAGAGACGGTAGATCGTACTTATCAAATCTGAAGAAAGCCTTGCACTCAGCTTCTGGGATGTCTTCCAAATTAAATTGATCGTATGCTTCATAGCAAAAATCTGGATTTTTTGAAGTGAAAGCCTCTAAAAGTAAAACTAACTCCTCGTCGGTTAAACAGTTGTTTGCATGACTGAGTAGTGCTGCACTTCTTGCATTCTTGAATGAATTTTCCATATCAAAAAACCCAAAATTAACATATCTATAAGCAAGCTGAAGTTTGAAGTGAAAAATATAATTCAGCTTAACTGTTCAAATTTCCCGCCACCGACCGCGTCCTCGACTCAGACCTACACTCGCCTTGACGTTCGTGTTGTCGAAAACGTCGCTTGCTTAAGCTCTCTAATATCGCGATGTCACCCGAGTTGTATTGAAGGTAACAAAGCTGAATGGTTTAGTATTTAAAGCTAATGGAAGAAAGCAAATAATCATCGGATATTCTGATGCTGATTGGGGAAACGATTTACCCAGAAACACATACCCAGAAGATCAATATCTGGGTATGTGTTTCAAGTTAAGGGAAGCACCGTAAAAGCGTATAAAGGTCAAACATGTGTTGTAATGTCTTCAACCAAAGCTCAATACGTTGCACTAAGTTTAGCTGCACAAGAAATTGTTTGGTTGAAGAAGCTCATACAAGATGCGAATGTGAGATTACACAAATCATTGTTCAATCATGAAGATATCCAAGAAGGTGTCGAACTAACAAAAAATGCCAAGTTTCATAACCGCACTAAACATATTGACATTGCATTTCACTTTATTCGAGAGAAACTTGGGAGTGGGTCCATTGATGTGAAATTCTGCCATACAGACCAAATGTTATCTGAAATTATGTCCAAAAGTCTATCCAAGGAAAAATTTATAAATTTCAGAGACATTCAGAAAAATTGAGAACAATTGGGAGTTTCTGAAGTCAATTAATTTTAGTCTTGTTTAACAATAATATCCAAGTGGAAGTGTTAGGAATAACGATACATTATATATGTGTTAAAATAAGTATTAGATATTTGATCAAAATACTATTCACATGATCTGGTAAGCACTTCTTATTGTATGCTAATTGTTATTTAATATTCTTCTTATGTTCTGCTCAATACCGCATGATTTTAAACAACACTTATTATGTATTACTTACATATATCTTGTTTTTCCTGCACAGTTGAATAATAAATTAACATGTACGTAACATTTTTATTACTTTTTAACGCCTTATATTTCATCTTAAAGTTTGGCAGTCACTTTGTTAAGTTCTGTCACTTTGAATATTTCTGGTAATATTTCATTATTTTCATAATTTTTATTATATTTTTCAAAGCCACTGAATCATTTATTTTTGTTGTGTTTATCTAATGTATGGAAGGCTAGAAACGATATTGCTGACTTTGGCCTCATGTAGTCTGTTCGTGAATTAAATAAAAGGCAGAAAGCATGACTCTATTTTTTTGCAAATTAATAAGTTTTATTTGTAAAGTTAAGTGTATGTTAAGTAATTGGCAGGGGCATAACCAACCCGCAAGTTTTTGGTCATGCTATGTCAATTTTATATCATAAGCATTAATCATTTTTTTAGAAATCTATTGGTTTCACAGTGGGTGAACACAGAAATTTAACATAGCAGGACCAAATTTGCGTGCAGGCTACGCTACTGGTAACTGGTCAAATTAACTAATCGACATCTCTTACATATCATTTAAGTCATTGCATCAAACTTGAGTTAATGTAGCATTCATTTCTAAAATTGTTTTCGGGTCAAGACAACATGAGATTTGTCGTGAAATTTCGTGAGAAATCTGAAGGATTAAACTTTAAGCAAGGTAAACACGTGAGAACAGTCACGCCGAAAGCAATCAAAGCAAGTGCTAAAAATTAATGCAATGATGATTATATGATTGAACAGTGAGCACAAAGAATATTTTTAAATCTGGAACAAATAATTCTCTACATTTATAATATGATTTGAACCACAGTTATTAATATTTACAGGCTATCCACATGTACGTTATGCGTATCTATTTTTTCTTCAATAAGCTAGACCATGTTCAAAAATAAAGACTTGCATTTTTATTAATATTTTGAAACTGATAGTATCTGAGCAAATGAACTATAGTTGTCTCTTCATATTTCATGTGTAATCACTGTCTAAATCTCGCTGTACATTATAATAACATACATACGTTGCAACATCAGTTACAGGAAATGTTTATTAAAATCTGTACAAATTGAGAATGTATCTTTAAGGATGAACATTCATCAGACATTTTTCTTGCATGATGCCTTCGTACTTGCTCATGAGGGGAAATATACTGATAACCATCTTAAACACATTCTACACCAGCATCTTTTGTATGTCTACAGTTATGATTACCCCACCCAATATGAAAAAAAAAATTGAAATAAACATCTCATGACCTTTGCAATAAACATTATCTAACCATGCTTTTCCATTGCCATCAGGAACATTACTACCTTGCAGAGCTTTCAAAGCACTTTTATAACCAAGTTGACGACATACTACTTTAGCACCATTTAAATCCCATCCATCATCGCATACTGTTCACAATTCTCCTGTGTACCATACTTCCACACCACCCACTCTATCATCTCCATCATGAGAGTTTGCTCCTTAGAATCTGATGGAAGGTCTTTGAACTTTTAAAAAAAAGAATTTTGTTATTTTTTAAATCAAGCCGGGACGTTGTCAACGATTGATGTTAAAAAACTGGCTTTACAATGTTATTTGTGTGGATTTAATCTGCCATTCTTTCTCTAAAAGATCAAACAAGCCATATCAAGTTTGCGGTATACTTGTGTGTTTAGTGTACTGTCATCTGTTCTGGTTAGTAGGATGTCGAGGAAGGTAAGTTGTTTCTCGTGCTCTTTGCCTCTTTAGTGAAGGTAATATTCTTTTGCATTGTTTATGGAGTGTGGATGTGTTCAGTTTTGTCTTTCTTGAATATGACAAAGATATCATTGACATGTCTTTTCCATTGTCTGGTTTTTGCGTTGTTTGTAATTGATTGTGTTTCGAGGTGTTGCATGACGGCTTTTGGGAGGAAGGCGGATGGTAGTGACCACATTGATGTGCTTGAAATTTGTCTGTAATATGTGTTTTGGAAGGCAATTTCACTGGAGAGGCAAAGGTTGAGTAAGTCTAGGATGTCATTTTTAGAATGTCTAAGATGTCATTTAGCATGAACTTAATAGTATAACAGAAAAGTCGCTTTAAAAAGCTGTAACGTCTATGCGGAGCAAGTTCTCTCAAAAGGCCAGTAGCATAAGTAAATTCAAAGTCATGATAACCAATAACGTATCCACTTGAATATGTACGATAGTTGCGGAGGAAATGTGCGTTGATTTCAATGGAGCCTTTGGTGTAATTATGATTCCAATCTTAACGGGTACTATGATCATGGCTTTCCTAGTGGGTATAAAGGTGTGGTGTCCTAGGGGTATAAATGTGTGGTTTGAGAAGTTGGTAGCTGAATGACGTGCTCTTTAAAATCCACTGAAATGAAAATAAAACCATAACTTCTTCAGCTCTTTTATTAGTTTACTGTATGAAATTCATAAAAACATACTTTGTTCATTTTTTCGTAAAATTCTCAAATAAACATTTACATTTATTAGTTTAAGACAGTGTTTAAAACGTTTTCTGTAGAAGGTAAAAATGTATTTACAGCTATCAAATAAGGGCATATAATTGAGATACATATTTTTAAGCTAGAGCAGCACAAACGTTGTAATATTTTTTCTTTTTAAAAGCCATTACGCCAAGCACCTATTGAAAACATTTCAAACATACTTTCGTAGCTTTTAGAAATTCTTGACGACGTGAAAGGGGCAGCTTATATTTTTTGAGAATAGAATTTAGAAAAATACTACACATTTTTTTGTAAGGAATAGTTGTGTGTCGTATTCTGAAAAAGAAAACAAGAAACAAGACGACACCATTTGTTGCTTTTTTATTCTCTGTTTAATGTAGATGAAGTGTCTTTCGAACAAGTGTTTCATATAAAACATAAACATACTGTAACGCAAGATAAGATAAAAGTGATGAAAAAATGCAGAGAAAAACAATTGTTTAAGATATTGATTATATATTGGTGGAATTAGCCAGAGACGTCGAATCCAACGTAGAGTTAAAAGCATGGTGAACTGCGTTAAAATTAAAATTTTATAAACTTAGAGTGTTAGAGCCTAACAACTTAATCATAGTGGATAATAAGTTATAGAAATTCAACAAACATGTTAGAATTAAAAAAAAACCAAAATTATAAAGAAAGTAGTAGATTTCCTTACAACCGAATCATTACACCCTATGAATGTCCTGTCTAATGATAATGACAAGAAATTGGCTTGGTCAAAGTTTGTCTAAAGATACAATCCTGTTTCCATTCAATAGGATATTTTCCTTCATCTAACGATAGATAAAAAATGTGGGTCAGGTATGGAGTGATGACAATAGCAGAATTTTTTAACAGTTTGGAAGATATTTCGTCTAATCCAGCACCCTTATTGCTTTTTAAGTTTTGATATTTTTTTGGTAAACTGCTTTATCAGAAATGGTAAGAAATTGTAATTCACAATCTAACGGATTTAAGTAATAAGAGAGATCTTTGGGAATTTATGGAAGTTTATTTGATAATTTAGGGCGATTTCTACAAAATGTTTACTCGATTGACTAGCTATCGATTTTTCATCATAAATTTTATTGCTTATTTCATCTTTGATGGTTGTAATGGTGGTAGTTATGGAACGTCAACCATTTCCACTAAGGACTTGATTTATATTTTTCCACATTTCTTTTGGATTATTTTTGTCCATTTCAATATTTTCCTTTTATTATCGAGATTTTGTATACTTAATCGACTTATTACTGTAGACTTATGTTCTGCTACAATGTTACTATCTGCAATGTGCGCCTGAGATTTGGCGTGTTTTTGTATCTTCTTGCGCAATGCTTTCCGTGCTAATGACTTTTCTCCATCCTCACGCACAGAGCATATACTCCATTCACTACTTAAGTGCATACTTTGTGAACTAGATGCTCCTATTGACCCAGCAATTTCACTTTTTTGCAAATGCTGGATCTAACACTTTAATTTTCACATACAATCGTCTTAACGGTATGTCGTCTTAAAGTTGTTGCATTGGTGTGTTTGCAAACAATTACGGTATGTACCAGGGGAAGTGACGGATGTTTTTCAAGGTTGGTTAAGCAAATTACTAGTATTGTCGGTGGAATCACTCTGACCATTGTCAGCAATATCTCTTACGCTTAAATTTTAGCCTTTCAAATTTTTTTGCGAAATTTCTACGTGACCAAACTCAGATTGACTGCCTCAACAACAGGTTGATTCACACAATTCAGTTGATTGCTTGTTTTCTTCTTGAATAAGTGCACTACTTGAGAAAAAGCTTGTTAACTTATTTTGAACCTTTTCCTCTTGGCTTGTGGTTGATCCTTATTTTCAGTTTCCATTTTTGTTCATAACAATTGTTGGAAATTGATTAATTATTATCTCAACAGAGAGAACGTCATATGTATTTATGGATTTCTACTTTTATTTAATATTGCTTGATCAACAAGTACAATTATAAAATCGCAAGATAATACTAGTTATAACATTTTTTCGTTTGTATTTAGTTAAATTTCGATACAACATAATGAGGACAAATTATACTTTCATAGTTTATACCAGTTGGTTACACGAAAAATATCTAACGAAAAATTAATAAATTCAATTCATGTAGCTACAATTCCAGAATTGATAGAATATGAAAAAAGAGTTTTATGAAAAAGTTTGACTCACTTTTAAAGCTTCATTTCAATTGTCCTCGTGCATATATTCATTACTAATGCTTCTTTTATTTACATTTAGCAAATCCTTTCTACAATTTCGCATTTCATTATGGTTGCAACAAAATTAAAATGTTTATGAGCATTTAAAAAAAATCCTTTTGATATGAAGTCAAGGCCGTCATTTCAGAAGCCCTTTATACATGTTAGATCTAAAGAATGATAGAAATAATAACTTCCTAAAACCTGAACAAATCGATGGTGTTTTTTTGCTTGATAAGGCTAATTTCAACAGCAAGAACTTCCGTGTTAGTCTAAACATAATGTGAGATAAAAGATAAAAGGTCACTTAATAAATTTTATAAAACAAGATTGCCTATGGCTATTTTGAAAACCATCCATTTGGGTTTTGTCTTTATAATGAGAATTCAGTCATTATAAAACTTTAGCCTGTTTCGACGTTTCCTTTTTTTACGTAAAGAGAAATTTGATATCGATTTAGCATGTGCTCCAGTCCCTCTAGAAGCTTTTGCTTTAACCTATTGATCTCAGTCAGGAATCATTTATGTATATATAAATATTTATTAAATATTTGATTTATACAAAAATGTCGGAAAGATTATTTTTCTATATTCTGCACCCCTGAAATAGCACTCTAGTTATTATTAATACAACTCTGTCAATTATGAAATAAATTTGTCATGAGTTTATGCCGTCTTGGCAATTGCCTCACGAAAAATCGCCTTTTTTCTCTTTTTTAAAATAACTCGCTTATTTTTGAGATATTTTAAAACAACTGTTAAAAGAGCTAAATACTTTGCTGAAAACATTGCTATTTTCAGATTATGAAGCATCATTTTGCTCATTTCAAACTATCACCAGATTTGGGGGTCATTAATGCAGGTGACAGTAAATCATCGGTTATGTTGAATTGTCATTTGAAAGTATAGCAAGCATGCCTTTATTTTTCTGTGCGCATGACATTAAAGAGTAGTCTCTTTTTGGGTAAAAAATGTGTGAAAGCACATGCCGATTTAAAGCATATAACATTATTTTTAACACAAAAATCTTTACGAATAAAGTTTTTCTGTATAGCACAGAAAAGGGGGGTGATAAAAACGCCACCTCGGAAACAAGTCTAAATAGTACATGCAAAATCACAGAGAAGGAGGAAGGGAAGGGTGGATTTTTCGATAAATTTCACCTGGCGACGGCCACCTGCTGAATGATATGTGATTTGTTTGTGCATAACCTATAAGGCTAATACCTGTGCACGTGAATCATACTACGTGCATGTGAACAAAATGCAAATAACTGTAGCCAACATCCTGTTTGCTCTTGTAGCGTCCGCAATGAACCTTGGATTCCATCACCTTAGCACGCGGAATTCTTTGAGTAAAAGTAACAAACTTTCCCAGTACTTTTTTATATGTTAAGATTGTGTCCCACCCTCTCTTTGTTTCCCCTTGATTAACATAACTCTTATTTACAATTTAAACTAAAAAATAACCCGCGGAAGCAATAAAATTATTCTTCGCTTATGCAAATAACTCCTTTTTCACCACAACAAAGTCTCTGTCAGATTAAAATATTAATGAAGAAAAGATATTTTCTTACACATCTTAATGTAATATATGCAAATTTATTAGCTAGATACTCGTGTTGTAAATTTTTTATCTTTTTTATGTTGTTGAAATTTGAGCATAGAGCTGTAAAAGACGATTCGTTTTGAAAAATAATGTATCGTGTCAATAGCATGATTTTATCATCTGACTTTTTTTCCCAGCACAAGACTTTCATGGGAAATTTGATCCCGGAATGAAAAGCTATATCAATTATAAATCTATTCGGGAGCAATTTATTTTCTTCAAGTCTTCGACTGTGTATATTTACTGAACTAGTCAATTGATTGAGGTAAGCAACTGATAATATTAATAATGATTCTATATTGTTTTTTGCCTTAAATGAATCCATCACTGTGTGCTGCAATATTTTGTCGAAAAATTTGTCACGGTTCATACATGTAGTTAACTAGGTTGTTTCTTGCTGTCGATAAAATATTTTTTCTATAGCATACGCAAATATTATGTTAAACTTAAGTAAGAAGAGTTGAATAAATTGGACAGGATGTTTGCATGTACGTAAACAATACATATACCTATTTCTGTGATCAGCTAGCAATAAATCAAATTAAGATTGCTTTTAATGTTTGATAAGAACGGGCCGAATCTTGACATTTTAATGCTTTACGTAGTTTAGTAAAAATCATTAAGGTCAGTTTAGTAAAAATCATTGTTCAGAATGTTGTACCTTGATATTTCTTTTCTATTAACTTTTATTCACCTCTTTTTTTCAGAAAATACAAAATGAGTATTTTGACCTACGTCATGATTTTGTTGGCTTTTGCTCGTTGTTCAAACACCTCGCTTGTAGATATGTTACAAGAAGCCGAAAAACCAGGTATATTTTATTTCAAGAAGGGAATGAGGAATGAAGTTATAATCTAAGTTGTAAATGTTGCGAGTTATTTACCCCTTCATGCATGTTATTAACGCAACGTACGTCTTAAGAGCTTGTTGATGTTTGTTTACCTCGTCGTAACAATGACAACTGTTTTCTAATTGTTGCTTGAGTGTGTTTACCTAGAAATTGTAATGTAACCTTTAAAGTTACTTTGTACTCTTGAAAAATTACGTCTTAAATAAAATTAATTAACGCATTTAGCACGCAAAATTACATGCTCTGCGCATTAGTAAAACCAACTAAATTATATTTTAAAAAGTAATAGCTTTAGCATTTGTTTGGTTAAAAACACTTAAGCACGAGTAGTTCGTCAACTTGTAAAGACTTAGTGCATAAAACACAGTTGTTTGAGGATTCTTGGTCAAAATTTATATACCACTAAAATTTTCATGCTATTAAAAAATGACTAAGGCAGTTTTATTTTTTGACGCACCAAGGGCTTCCTATGAGAACACCTTTATCCAAGTTTTACTATTCCATTTGCAATGCGTAGAACAAAGCCTGTTTTTAGAGAAATATGGCCTGGCCTGGCCTGTCGCATTTATAGAAGATTTAAAAAATTAGGTTGATCTATAATCATTTAATTTTTGCAAGAGGCACGTCTATTAAAATCAGAACGATACAAGTTATATCTTTTTTTTTAGTTAAAACGTTCTTGGCTTGCCATTGCAAATATGTACCTTTTCCTGGAGTTCAGCGCCATGGACGCTGTTTACGTGGCGAGAGATATTGCAAAATAATGCATCATAATACTGTTTTTTGCTGCATCAAATGAAACTAAATTTGGATATTTAATTTGTTTATTGTTTGTTTATTAAATCATATAATAATCTTTTTGTGTTCTAAGATCATATTTTGACTGTGCGTGTTTGCCTTGAAATGTGACTCTTAGCTGATACAACATGTGTTGACCATTAAGCTCTATAATAACTGGAGGGAAAAGGGCCTGTACCCCGTGGTCAAAACATGGCGGTAATGGCGGATTTTGAGTGTCAAAACTTCCACTTTAAGAAATATTTTTAACATTCGCTCCCTCCCGAATGCAGATCTCTATTCCTGCTTATATCAATGACAAACAGCGAAAACAACCACGATACCGTAAGCATAAAATATTGAAAATCATGCTTCAGGTTTTTGTGAAATAGACACACACATTTAAATGAGGTAAATCTATGGTAAAATAACGTATATTTTGTCAAGTAATGCTTTAGCTATATTAGAAATAAATATCAAACGGCATTCTTGTGCAATGTGTTGTTAAGCTTTATTGCATAATCCCATGCGCATTGCTTGTGTTTTTGACTGTTTTTTAACAGCTTCGTGCAACTGTCTTTCTTGAATAGATGGGTAAATCTTAGTTAAAACGTCCAAAAAGGAGTTAGAAAAAGTTAGCTTACCCCTACGACTTAAGTCGACTGGAAATATATTATAAGTAGGTATGTAATTTTTTTGAGTTTTTTTTTTTTGTAGGATTGATTCTCGGTGTCTTATAAGGTATTATGATATTCTGATAAATGTACTGAGAACTTATGAAGAAAATATCTTGAACTAGGAGAGCAAAAGAACGAAATTCAGAAATTCTATAATCATGTTGCCGGTTCTGTTTTGAGCCAAGATATTAGAAACTGGATTGTCATTGACAACCATGGATCTACAACTGAACAGAACTACATTAAGTTCCCATTGAAAATACGATTTCTTAAATTAAAGTGCATTGGTTTCTCTGACATAACACTTTTCTTATTAATGTTTTATACATTGCGGTGTTTAAATTTAAATGAAGATATGATCTTCGCACTTTGCTGGACAATTTGCTGGACACGAGAAAACATGAGCCCAACAATATTGACCTGCTCACCACTGTGTGACTTCATAGCTCAGTTGGTCAGAGCACTGCACCGGTCATGGGTTCGAATCCCGTTAATTCACCTGATTTTTTCAGGTCCTGAGACGATTGCTTAAAATTGTCCAGTAAAGTGCGAAGATGATATCTTCATTTAACTTTTCTTATTGCTGCATGAAGGCAAAGTTGTTTAAATAATTATAATGTAGGTGAAGATATTTAGCATGTTGTATAATTGTTATTGTACAGTCATTATTTATAATATTATGGCCTTGTGTAATGTATGTCAAGAAGAACATATTAATTCTCAAAAATGCCAACCTTTTTGCACTACTTTTCTCTTGTGTCCTTACAAATTACAGTTACCTATACTAATTTTTTCTAGGTTGAAACAACTTGACAAACTTTTGAATTTTACATTATGCATTTGAATTTTTCTTTTTGTCTTTTGGTAAAAATATCAGTGAATGGCTTAAAAATGAAGTTTTCTAAAATAGTATTTTGTACAAAGAAACTATACATAATTGGAAATGTCTTATGTTGAAGACAAATGGCGCTTCTTTTACTAGAT
Source organism: Xenia sp. Carnegie-2017 (assembly GCF_021976095.1). NCBI lineage: Eukaryota > Metazoa > Cnidaria > Anthozoa > Malacalcyonacea > Xeniidae > Xenia > Xenia sp. Carnegie-2017. The sequence goes on from NW_025813526.1 coordinate 18,121,631, forward strand.
TGCTATTCTTATTCTTTTAAATAATATCGTATTCCTTCATAAGACATAAAAAGTTCTTTGCCATCAATTTTTGCTGCTTCCACATCCAACTTCATTGCAACCAATGCATCTTATGTGAATTTTTAATCACCTGGAATTGAAAAACGTTTGGATTATGTCAGATGATGCAATACTATATTTAATGTTTCATGCATGTCATTATAAGCTTTTCTTGAGGAAAAATTTCAAGGTAGGAGCATAATTTGGCACATTGAACAAAGCAGCTTTTAACTTGATTTTGATGTACTAACCTGCTTACTACACTGTATAACAAACAATTCATTTACAGAAACACCAGATGGCATTTAAAACTGTTAGCATAAAGCAAACTTTTACACACCATCATCATGATTGTCCATAATCTGTCAAATTGTTCAGGCTAGCTGTGTAAGACAGGTATTTTTTATTTAACGAAACAGAGACTTTGTCGTGGTGACAAACTTAAAGATAGATTTCAAAATAGCAAATACCATGGTGAATGGTGATAATAACAATGTAATAGTTCTTAAAAGAACAGTTTTAACCAAAATACTAAGCAAACAATTCAAAGGAACCGTTATTTACAGTTAGAAAGAGACACTATGCATTTCGGCAAACTACTCATCAGGTGTCAACGTCTGCTAAATGAGATTACGTGTTTATCTGTCTCTGTTTTAAGTGTCATCTCTAAAAATAGGGATGACATTGACCTTTTCTAACGTTATAAATATAGCATGGTTTGGAGGTTCTCATTTAGCAGACGTTTACACCTGATGAGTGAAAGAACGAACTGATTATAAGAAACAGTTTCAAGGAGTTTTTCACAATTGCAAGAAAAGGTACACTTTGCCAGAGACGGTCTACAACGTTATAGAAGAGGGAATAAAGAATAATATGGTGATAAAAATAAGGGATCGGTCAACTGTGCAGAGAAAGATTAACCTGATCTTGATCAAGAAGCTTTAATTACATGTGACTGTGAATACAATGTCCACTGGATCATACACTCTGATGCTACTCAGCACATGACATACCAAAAGAAATGTAGATATGATTATGTGGATTTCAAGAAACGATGCATTGTAACCCTGGGTGATGTTCAAACCATATAAGTGTATGGAAAAGGATCATACAATTTTTGGCAGAACTCAGTGGTCGTAACTAAAATACTATTATTCTGGAAGTAGTGCAACTTCCAGAATAAGAAAAAAAAAACTTGTTATATGTAAGAGCAATGACAAGATTGGGAGCTTTAGTAAAGTTTCACGGAGATGAATGCGCAATCTTTAGAAATGGAAAGTTGTTGGCAAAAGTTGAAAAATGTGGAAAATTTTTTGTTTTGAAAACTTTTGGTGACGAGCAAGTCAATGTTGCAAAGAAAGTGTTTCAGGGAATATTATGGCAATGTCGGTTTGAGCATTTAGGATATGATAGCGTTGCAAAACTTGTTATGGATGATATAGTTAAGAGAATGAATAATTTCCCAGAAGATGAAACCAAGTCTGTTTGTGAATCATGTGTTATGGAAAAGCAACATAAAACTCCCTATCCAAAGAACGTCCCTCTCCGAGCAGAGAGGTCATTCAAAATTGTTCACAGATATGTGTGCGGTCCACTGGAGATACCATCTCTTGGAAAATCTTTATATTTTGTAACATTTATTGATGATTTTTCCAGATATAAACATGTATATTTCATCAAACAGAAAAGCCAAGTCCTGAAAAAGTTTAAGGAATTTGTAAACTATGCTGAGAATTCTGGAAAGCAGGTAAATATCTTGCGAACTGACAATAAAATTGAATAATGTTCTATAGAGTTCAATTCATACTTGAAAGAAAGAAGGCATAACACATCAAACCACTGTCCCCCACAATCCAGCACAAAATGGGGAGGCTGAACGGATGAACAGGACACTATTAGAAACCATTCGCTCGATGATGGCTCATGCAGAAATTCCTACTGAATTCTGTGCTGAGGCTGTGAGTACAGCAACCTATATAAGAAATCGAAGTCCTACTACTGCTAGAAAAGAGATAACACCATTGGAATGTTTCTTTGAATACAAGCCACATGTATCAAACATGAAGGTATTTGGTCGCTTAGTTAAGCCCATATTCCTATTATTAAACGAAAGAAGTTAGAGGCTAAATCATCAAAATGTATATTTGTGGGATGCCCTGAAGGTACAAAAGGATTCAAATTGTACAATCCAAAAACAAAGTCATTCATCAAGAGCTGAAATGTAATATTTAAACAATGGAGGTTTTACAACTTTGACAGTAAAAATACATTAATGGAAATACATTAATATAACTCATGCTAACTGATAATGGCAACGTAGAAAACGATGATCTTGCTTTAAGAGAGGGTAATATTTTTCATCCTGAATATAATAATACAGTGGGAGAAACTTATTAAGTAAGTTTTATGCAACAAGTTAAGAATCTATATTGGAAAAGAGAACGAAGACCCCCCGTTAGATTCCATGAAGAATTATATGTTGCAGATTATCTCACTGCATTAATGAATCCAGAAACATAAAGGATGCATGGTCATGTGATCAGGAAAAAGGAATAGATTAAAGCCACTGATGCTGAGGTATTCTCGCCTGTGAGACTTTAATGAGGACTTTACTTGCTCTAGCTAACTCTCTGGATTGGGAAGTTAATCACATAAACGTAAAGTCAGCGTTTCTATAAGGAGATCTCAATGAAGAGATTTACATACGTCAGCCAGATGGGTATGTTGATAAAGATAATTCTACTCATGTGTGCAAACTGAAAAGAGTTTGTATGGCTTAAAAAAAAGCGGCTCGATGCTGGAATTCCGCTGTACACCATTACTTGAAGACAACTGGATATAAACAAGACGATTCAGACCAATGTTTGTATGTTAAATCGATCGAGGCAAAGGATGGAAGAATGAATTTTGTGGTCCTGTCCATGGAGATGACATTTTACTTTTCTCTAACAATATTGACATGTTAAACAAAGGAAAGTTATTAATTGGCAAACGATTTAAAGTTCAAAGCTTGGGTGAAGTGAACTATGTTCTTGGTATGATAGTTAAACGTGACCGGAAATCATGAAAGCTTACCATTATGATGTGAAGTTCTGCCATATAGACCAAATGTTATCTGAAATTATGTCCAAAAGTCTATCCAAGGGAAAATTTATAAATTTCAGAGACATTAAGATAAATTCAAGACAATTGGGAGTTTATGAAATCAATGAACTTTAGTCTTGTTTAACAATAATATCCAAGTAGGAGTGTTAGGAATGAGAATACATTATATAAGTATTAAACTAAGTATTAGATATCTGATCATAATACTAGTCACATGACCTGGAAAGCACTCCTTATAGTATGCTAATTGCTATTTAATCTTTTTATTATACTTTGCTCAATACCGCATGGCTTTGGAGAACACTTATTTTGTTTTATTACATATATCTTGTCTTTTCTGCACAGTTGAATAAAAATTAACATGTACGTAAAATTTTGTTTTTTTTAACACCTTTATATTTCATCTTAAAGTTTGGCAGTCACTTTGTTAAGCTATCTATGATACGTGTGCTATCTAATGACTAATATTTCTGGTAATGTTGTCAAAAAATTTGTCACGATTCATACATGTATTTAAGATAGGTTGCTTCTTGCTGTCGATAAAATATATTTTACATAGCATGCGCAAATATAATGTTAAACTTAAGTAAGAAGAGTTGACTAAATTGGACAGGATGCTTGCATGTATGTAAACAATATATATACCTATTTCTGTGATCAGCTAGCAATAAATCAAATTAAGATTGCTTTTAATGTTTGATAAGAACGGGCCGAATCTTGACATTTTAATGCTTTACGTAGTTTAAAAAAAATCATTAAGGTCAGTTTAGTAAAAATCATTGCTCAGAATGTTGTACCTTGATATTTCTTTTCTATTAACTTTTATTCACCTCTTTTTTTCAGAAAATACAAAATGAGTATTTTGACCTACGTCATTATTTTGTTGGCTTTTGCTCGTTGTTCAAACACCTCGCTTGTAGATATGTTACAAGAAGCCGAAAAACCAGGTATATTTTATTTCAAGAAGGGAATGAGGAATGAAGTTATAATCTAAGTTGTAAATGTTGCGAGTTATTTACCCCTTCATGCATGTTATTAACGCAACGTACGTCTTCAGAGCTTGTTGATGTTTGTTTACCTCGTCGTAACAATGACAACTGTTTTCTGATTGTTGCTTGAGTGTGTTTACCTAGAAATTGTAATGTAACCTTCAAAGTTACTTTGTACTCTTGAAAAATTACGTCTTAAATAAAATTAACTAACGCATTTAGCACGCAAAATTACATGCTCTGCGCATTAGTAAAACCGACTATATTATATTTTCAAAAGTAATAGCTTTAGCATTTGTTTGGTTAAAAACACTTAAGCACGACTAGTTCGTCAACTTGTAAAGACTTAGTGCATAAAACACAGTTGTTTGAGGATTCTTGGTCAAATTTTATATACCACTAAAATTTTCATGCTATTAAAAAATGACTAAGGCAGTTTTATTTTTTGACGCACCAAGGGCTTCCTATGAGAACACCTTTATCCAAGTTTTACTATTCCATTTGCAATGCGTAGAACAAAGCCTGTTTTTAGAGAAATATGGCCTGGCCTGGCCTGTCGCATTTATAGAAGATTTAAAAAATTAGGTTGATCTATAATCATTTTATTTTTGCAAGAGGCACGTCTATTAAAATCAGAACGATACAAGTTATATCTTTTTTTTTAGTTAAAATGTTCTTGGATTGCTATTGCAAATATGTACCTTTTCCTGGAGTTCAGCGCCATGGACGCCGTTTACGTGGCGAGAGATATTGCAAAGTAATGCATCATAATACTGTTTTGTGCTGAATCAAATGAAACTAAATTTGGATATATAATTTGCTTATTGTTTGTTTGTTAAATCATATAATATTATTTTTGTATTCTAAGATCTTATTTTGACTGTGCGTGTTTGCCTTGAAATGTCACTCTTAGCTGATACAACATGTGTTGACATAAGTACAAACACTGTTGGAGACTTCCTTCTTCATGGCGTACAATTCTTTAGGCATCTCTCATGAGTGGTAGTCTGGGGAGTCAGGTGAGAAGGTGGCTGGAAGTCACATCACGTGAGTTCAGCTTCGATACGCGTGATTGGAAACAAAGTGTACAAAGTTAATATGTTACAGATAAGAAAATTACAGGATTTTTTCCGTTTCACAGCCATTTTTGTGTTATTACTTAAGGAAATTGAAACAAATGGCAAAGGTTTATGCTCGAATTCATTCTGCGTGAGTGAGAAGAAACTTCAATGTTTTTCGTAAAAAAGCTTTTTGGAACAAAGATTTTTTCATGTCAGTGTCATATATGGTCAAACATCTTCCGAGAAATGTCAACACAATCAACAGCAGGTTTGCAAAATCTCAAAAAAAAGATCGCAATTGTGGCAGTTTACTGAGTTAATTTTTTAAAGAGACGATTGTTTCTATAATTTATTACAGCAATGTATGGCTATAAATGTGCAAGACAAATTCACATCTTTCTGGAACAATTTTTCATTACCAGAGGTATGAGGAATTTGGCGCCATACATATAATATATTAATCCTAACACGGTTTTTGTCGCCATACATTTTGCCACATGCTTTTCGATTGTGTGTTTAATGTCAGTATCATATATGGCTAAACATTTTCAGAGAAATATCAACAAAATCAACAGCCGCTTTGCAAAATGTCAAATACAATTGCATTTGTGGCCGTTTAATAATTTATTTTTTTACAAAAACGTCTGTTTCCATAATGTATTACAGTCAAACTAGAGCTATAAATGAGCTTCACAAATTCACATCTTTCTGGAAAATTTTTTTATTATCAGAAGTATGAGGCATTTGGAGCCAAACATTTTGTCAGTGGTGTGTGCTGAGTATTTGCATTCTAATACATAATGAATTTTTGAATTTTGCAGAATGAAACATTTAAAAATATGAAATTAAATTATTTACAGCAAGATAAAATAATTCACATGACTTACTACACAGCATAAAGAAAAATAGCTTATCAAGCAAACTTTGCTGTGTGCTTTTCATTGACAAACGTAAGCTTAAAAAAGATGACAATTTCTCAGTGTTTTATTGCTTCAAATAAGCGTAATTACAAGCAACTGGGAACCTGTTGGTTTTCTCCGAACTTAACTTGATTTAAATTTTTTAACACTTTTAACATTTATTTTCGTTGCAATCTAGATTGCAACGAGTTTGGAACTCCAAACTCTTAAATATCCTTAGAGAAGTTACGACGTTTTACGTAAGATAAGACCTAAATGAGTATAAACTGTATGGTGTGACTTACGTGAAATAACTAGAAAAATGAATTGGGCATCGAACCTTTCTTGTACATGGCGTTGTTGAAATGGAGATATGCAGACGTGAAACTCTTGATGAATGTGCTGTTAAGAATGACGATACTTTATATGTGTATTAAACTAAGTATTAGATATCTAAATGGGGCGAGTGGGCTGAATGGTTAATGGCGTGAGCTGTAAGCCAGAAGGCGCGGGTTCAATCCCAGTTCGTGTCACATCTGGCAATGTGTCTGTAAACCTAGCCCGGGTTGACCAAAGCCATGTGAGGGAAATTTGGTAGAGGAAACTATGTCCTCGGATGGACTGTACCTGTATCTGCAATGTTGCAGCCTTGTCACACTGTGTCACGCTGATATCAGCGTTGTGGTTGCGTGAAGGGTACGAGTGATTGCAGTCTGGTCAGCTGCCTTCACTATAATTTCAGTAACCAGGATGTTCCGCTTCGCGGAACCCTCATCGTTGAAATCGACGGAGTCCCTTATATATATATATATATATATATATATATAGATATCTAATCATTGTACTAGTCACATGATCTGGTAAGCGTTGCTTATTGTATGCTAATTGCTATTTAATCTTTTTATTATGTTTTGCTCAATACCGCATGGCTTTGGAGAACACTTATTATGTTTTATTACATATATCTTGTTTTTCCTGCACAGTTGAATAAAAAATTAACATGTACGTAAAATCTTTGTTTTTTTTTTAACACCTTTATACTTCATCTTAAAATATGGCAGTCACTTTGTTAAGCTATCTATGATACGTGTGCCATCTAATGACTAATATTTCGGGTAATGTTTCATTATTATAGCATTTTTCGCGTTTTTTTTCAAAACCACTGGAATATTTTATTTTTGTCGTGTTTATCTTATGCAAGGAAAGGCTATAAACGATATTGCTGACTTTGGCCTCATGTAGTCTATTCGTGAATTAAATAAATGGCAGAAAGAATGACTGTAGTTTTTTTGTAAATCAATAAATTTAATTTGTAAAGTGAAATTTATGTTGAGTAATTGGCAGTGGTGTAGCCAGCCTGCAAGTTTTAGTCTCGCTATGTAAATTTTAGATCATAAGCACTATTCATTTCTTTAGAGATCTGTTGTTTTTACTGTGGTTGAACACAAAAATTTAACATAGCAGGACCAAAATTGCGTGCTGGCTACGCTACTGGTAACTGGTCAAATTAACTAAACGACATCTCTTACATATCATTTAAGTCTTTGCATCAAACTTGAGTTAATGTAGCATTGATTTCTAAAATTGTTTTTGGTTCAAGATAACATGGGATTTGTCGTTAAATTTTGTGAGAAATCTGAAGGATTAAACTTTAAGTAAAGTAAGCACGTGAGAACAGTCACGCTGCAAGCAATTATAGCAAGTGTTTAAAACAAATGCAAAGATAGTTATATGATTGAACAGTGAGCACAAAGAATATTTTTAAATCTCTAACAAATAATTCTCTACATTTATAATATGATTTGAACCATAGTTATTAATACTTACAGGCTATCCACATATACGTTATGTGTACATATTTTTTCTTAAATAAGTTGGACCATGCTCAAAATTAGGACTTACATTTTTAGCAATATTTTGAAACTGATAGTATCAGGGAAAATTAAGTATTGTTGTCTCTGTATATTTCATGTACAATCACTATCTAAATCTCGCTGTACATTTTAATAACATACAAACGTTGCAACAGCAGTTACAGGAAATATTTTGTAAGATCTGTAAAAATTGAGAATAAATCTTTAAGGAAGAACATTCATCAGACATTTTGCTTACATAATGCATTCGTACTTTCTCATGAAGGTTAATATACTGATAACCATCTTAAGCACATTCTACGCCAGCATCTTCATGATGTCCACAGTTATGATTACCCCATCCAGCATGAAAACAATTTGAAATTGACGACACATGACCTCTACAATCAACATCATCTAACCATATTTTGCCATTACCATCAGGAACATCACTACCTTGCAGAGCTTTGAAAGCCTTTTTGTAGCCAAGTTGACGACATATTACGTCAGCATCTTTTAAATCCCATCCATCATCACATATTGTTCCCCATTGTCCACTGTAAAAAACTTCCACACGACCAAATCCAACAGAACTCTTCGCTCCTTCAATTCTCACTGCATGTTTTGAATCTTTTAAAAGAGAATAACATTTTGCTGAGATAGTTGATAAAATCAACTCCAAATTGAGCAAAACAATTCAGAATGTCAATTTTTTTGATTTATGTTCCTGCAGCAACTTGTTATTAACGGTGGAGTATTCAGTAACTTATGCAAGCCAGAAACTTAACCAGCGAGTTAATTTGGAATAACTTTATTTTGAAACACACTGTTTATAATCATTTTACGCCTACTAGATTATTTCTTGTGGTACCCTGTTTGCAGGTTGCCATTATTAGAATTTTTGTACATTTTATATCAAATTGATATGTGACTTCAATTAAATATTTTAAAAGCTTTTTATAAACGTTTTTCGTGCGTTAAATAAATGTAATTTGACATTTTTTCATCCAATGCATTGTATACCTGTTTTTTGGATTAGTGCCTAAGCGTGATTTCTTTCGATGGTCACTCATAAATGTAAGAGATTGCACTATTTTACAAATAAAACCGGGAATAACTTTCATTTGGCTGGATACATTGGGCTAGAAAGCCAACAAATCTGATCTTGCTATGTATATTTTTTTCTCTTCACCATACGTATTTGCGAAAACCATCAACTGCTATTGACAGGAACGTTAATGGTGAGCTGAAAAATTCTTTGCAGATAAGAAATTTTTTGGTTTGGCTAAAATACTGCATACTAACCTACATGTCTCTTATAGATATTTATTTAATTTCGTTGGGAATTAGCTCTTTAGCATTTACCTTTAGAGCAATTGACACCAGCATCTTCATCATGTACACAGTTATGTTTTCCCCATCCATAGTTAGAGCAATTTGAAATATACAACTCGTGACCTTTGCAATAAACATTATCTAACCATATTTTTCCATTGCCATCAGGAACATCACTACCTTGCAGAGCTTTCAAAGCACTTTTATAACCAAGTTGACGACATACTACTTTGGCATCATTTAAATCCCATTCATCATCGCATACTGTTCCCCATTCCCCTGTGTACAATACTTCCACACGACCCACTCCATCATGAGACTTTGGTCCTTGGAGCCTGACGGAAGGTCTTTGAACTTTTAAAGTAAAAATTTTGTTATTTTTGAAATCAAGCCGGGACGTTGTCAACGATTGATGTTGAAAAAAGTTGGTTTTTACGTTATTTGTGTGGATTTAATCTGCTCATGCTTTTCTCAAAAAGATCAAACAGGCGATATCAAGTTCTTCGTCACTAATAAAACGTGATTTCATGTGTTTTCCATTCCCATCAAAATAAAATTTTGACTAAGATTTTTGCTCATTTTTATCTGTACCTATTATTTTCAAATATTCAATATATGATAATTTGGTACATTTATTGACGACACAAAGCTTAATGCTGTTCAAAATTCTGATGGAAAAGCTGGAAAAAATGTTTTAAAAGGCTTAACTTGAGTAAGTCTGTGACAAAAACGCTTTGTAAGTGTGCACCTCTATTTTGTATTAAGGCCCGTTTCATACGTCGTACTTAAAATGTCAAACTCAAAATTAATTAACATTTTGAGTGTGTGAAAGGGGCCATGGTACGAGTATTTAGTTTTTCTACATGTTTTTAAACTTTTAAACTCAAATAAAGCAAGTCCCAAATAAGGTTTGCAAGCTATATCGAGGATAAGATTTATGTTGGCCTCAATGTTAAGAAAATTAAGAAGATTGGTAATCGCCGTATTTTCCTAGTACTAAGCTGCCACTGTCTATCAGCTAAAAGGTTAGCCTACTTCATAGACCTCAATTTCTGGAATGATCTATGAAATATTTAAGAAAATTTTACCCTGCGTACGTCACATAGTTTGAGCTACTTAATAAATTATGCAGCTGTCATCAAAATGAATTCAACTTGTAATTTAATATTTACAGTGTCTGACGTGAGGAGTGGGACTGTTTGTTTGAATGAAATAAAATATAAAGAGGCATTGAAGCTTGCTTGTTACTTTCTGCAAATTGAACGGTTTTATAAAGATGAAGAGAAAGCATTAAAAACAATATATATACAAAGCAAAAAATTTTTGAATACAGCTGTATAATATGTGCGATAGCTCAAACATGTGTAACGTACGAAAGGTAAATTTTTTTTCAATATTACATAAATCCTACAAGCAGTTAGTGCCTATGATCTATAGGCAAAACTTTAGCTCGTAGACAGCGCTAAATACGTACTACGCAAATACGTTAACAAATACAGTGATTATCAATCTTTTTGAAATTTATAACATTCTTAACCTTGAAAATCTTCGGAATAGTTGACAATAGAGCCAGCGTTAGCACAAAGCGTCCTAGTTTTAACTCAAGTTATTTCAATTTCTGAATTTTTCATTTCCACGAAAAACACTAAGTGTTTATAGTGATTTCATTTTACTTTAAGAGCCCTCACATTTTGCTTAAAAGTACGCGTTTGCACAATTAAAAATTTCTTCAATATATCAGAGTTACTGGTGGTAAAACGTAGGAAGAGACATATTATTACGCGTCAACTTGAACTTTAATTTTTAAAAGAATCGTTCTTGGTTCATTGGAAACAATCAAATAAATATTTTACTTTATGCGAGTTAGACTTAATTTAATTTCCTTACTTGATATATGGTGAGCACTGATGAAAAATCTCTAAAAAATTATGACACATAAAACAATGGTTGTTGCTAGACTCCGCCTAAATGTTTACGCGATGGCTGTCTAATTTACGAACTCGTGTGAATTTTCAACTCGTCTTACAAACAGATGCTTTATTAACAAATGAATGCTGCAATATTTACCTTTAGAACAATTGACACCAGCATCTTCATGATGTCCACAGTTATGTTTTCCCCATCCATTGTTAGAGCAATTTGATATATATAACTCATGACCTTTGCAATAAACATTATCTAGCCATATTTTCCCACTACCATTAGGAACATCACTACCTTGCAGAGCTTTGAAAGCACTTTTATAACCAAGTTGACGACATATTACGTCAGCATTTTTTAAATCCCATCCATCGTCACATATTGTTCCCCATTGTCCACTGTAAAATACTTCCACCCGACCAAATCCCTCAGAAGACTTTGATCCTTGAAGCCTGACAGCATATAGTTTATCTTTGAAAAATAAAATATGTTGTTTATCTTGAATGAAGCAAGTTCACTTCAATGATATCCAGAAAAATTTAAATATTAATAACATTTAAATTTTCGTTTGAATAATTTATCAATTTACAATACAGACGGTACGAATTTTGGTAATTAATTTCAATTAAGAAAAATAAACCAACTATGAAAGTATGCAAGAATGCATTGAGAAACTTAAAAAAATCTTGTCATAATGTCCCTCATGTTACTCTTAAAACGCTAGCAGAAGTGAGATGAAGACTTCCGCAAGAATTAAAATATATTTGTATGTCTTACTCGTAAACATTTATATATATTAGCATGGATGTAGATTTTTACTCTGATCAGCTGACATGCATTTGCAGTATTTAAAGCAATCATTCATCACAATTATACAAACAGCAATTGTGAATACTAAAGTCTAAAAATGTCATAAAAGTACACGTCCCTTAAAGAACCTATGTACAAAAGGTCATGGATAAAATAAATAAACATGTGAAAATACGGTTATTTGATTTTTAATGCAAAACTCCTGCCTCCTGTAACCTCTTAGTGATGTTGATTTAGCGCAATTAACAACAAAGATATGATAATTTTTCCTTTAATAACTGGCCCTTAACTATTATCAGGGTTTTTTCTTATTAGTAAATCATCAGATTTTTTCCAGTATTAAAGGAAGATTAATATCGCGGGGGTGAGAGTACTAATATTATTTACGCATCTTCTACTATAATAGTTTCTATTTTAATCAACTTCTTTTATGAATTATACAATATTGATGTATGAATGTGAGCCATCCTACTTATGAAATTTTCGGCCATCAACATTTTTTTAAGTGATTAAGTGATTTACTGATTTTGAAAAAAAATTAACGCTGGCTCATAAATGATTCTTATCTATTTCAATGCCACTTAAAGTTACGTAACTATTGCATTAAATTTAAAAAAATACTGTCAGGGGAATAAAGTCATAAAAATTTTGTGCTGATTTATTCGTCATTCAAATTGACTAGTTTAGAAAACGGAGTAATGTTTAATGTTTAAGTCGTTACCGTAGCTCAGTATGTTGCTCAATTGATGAAATTTTACAATTTACATAATTTTCTGTATATTTTATGCTTATTTGCCTATTTGAAGGTAATAAAAATATCAAAGGTAATAAAAAATAACAGTTCATATGCAATTAATGTTTGTGATAAAGTCATTTCTTATATGTGCTATACTTTGTTGAAAAATTCAAGCAAATTTTCATTGAAATAAACTTCTTAAAAATAAAATACTTTTGTCAGTTTAATAAAGTAAGTGGAACCTGATAGCTCTAAATCAAAATTTGAGTGAAGAATTTTTAAATAAAATTAATATTAAAGTATGGTTGATAAAATATCTAAAATACATTTTATTGCATTTTCTTAAATATAAATTTTTAATGTTGACTGTGAAAAAACCCCTGAATCTAACGCAATAAATTCATTTATGATTAACTAAGGAGGCTTAAAGTGGCGAATTTATCGATTTTGAAAGAATTATCGCAGGAAACATTTATTTAAATAAGGCAAAATCTTACACATTTTGACGAAGCATTTCTCTCCAGTGAAGCCAGGAGGACATTTACATTTATAAGGATCAGTGCCAGGTCCATTGCTCAAATCAACAATCGTCGTTCCACCATTTCCACACATGTTTTCTTTGATACTTGGTATCTTAATGAGTTCAATACTTTTTAAACTATCTTAGAAAAACTAAGTATATTGGTGGTTTAAAGCCTTACAAATTTATAACTTATACCTTTCTTTGGGGATTCAACAATTTATAAAAGCTCCACACATTATTACTGCAAGGTTCATGGTTCTGTGGAAGTGTATGTGTAAGCTGACAGTTTACATCTCCTATCCCTTTGTCTTCGCGAAAGTTGATTCCTTCACAGTATGGATCTTGTAAACATTTCATTGAACAAGAAAGTCGAGAGGGGTACGTTGTTTCAAACACGATATCTTTTATGAGCAGACATGTCTCTGAAAAATTACAAAAGAGTGTTGATTCAAGAAGTCGAAGAGAAGTTATCAAATAAGGTTAATATATTTCGAAAATCTGGACGTTGAAGTAGGGAAGGTGATGAAATGAGTTAAACATGTCACTAAAAGAGAGAAATTGAGTGAAACATCTAATGATAAAAATATAACTTTTTATGACACAGAACCGTAGTTATGCATCGGCGCAAAATCATCGAGCACAAGTTCTCAAAGGGAATTGTGCTTAGAAAATATGCACGCAATACTATCCTAGTGTTATCCATTCTTGTAGTAGTCAAAAAACATTATTGCAAATTTGCTACATGCAATAGAGCTTTGTCGTATGTAAAAATGATCTCATTCATTTATGGCAATTAAAGACTATTCTGCTTAGTCCAGGGGTATTCCTCAAAAACTTACAATGTGTGGCAATTAACTCTCTTACAGTAATACGAAATAAATAAATGTGATTTTGAGCCTCCAACTCCATTTTTATGCTTCATTCCTTCAAAAGAGTTTATAGTGTTCAACATTTATCTTTCAAAACAAAATCAATGAACGTCAATTAGGTCTTATGAAGCCAACCATCAGACCTTATAAGGTCCGATTTGTGCATTTTAATTTACTTTATGGACCATTCCAAACAAATATGTGACGTTTTGATGTCTAGGGATATTTTGTAGCATCATTCGTCACTGTCGTCACATTTTTGCGGGAAGTATCGGATTAGTCTGTCTACTTAAATTAGTTTTCACTCGACAATTAACATGAATTGATTTATTGCTAAATTGATTTATGTCCGTTACACTTAAAAATTGATTTTAATACCTCTCAATATGATTCTGATTTTTTCTTCGAAGGATTTATCAAAAATCTTTTATTGTGATATAATATAAAGTGAAATTTTTAAAGTGCTTAATTCTTAATGTTTTATAACTATGCTCTTCTTGTATTGATTCAATTTTTTCGGCGTTTCCTCGTAAATCTCAACTCTTTAATCGTTCAGGGTAGATCACCAATTTAAGGCATATTGTCATTATTTTTCATTCACGTGACATGATTTCAATGTAAATGTCAAAAATTTTATGAGTTATTAAGCTTTTTTGAATGGATGTTACGTTGAATAAACCGTTCTTATATTTAATATCGTGTTTCGGTGTGTATTACTAGAGAGCTTAAGCAACAACGTTTCATCCGACAACGGCGTCGTGAGAGATCGCGGAAGACTGGGACGAGCATGACGTTGCCGCTTATATTTAAAACAGTTAAGCAAAGTTCGTAATAGAAAGCGGCGGTAGAAAGTGAACTCTTTTTCATCTCTTCGTTTAAAACAATACGAAACTTTTGTCTCGTGCTTTTTGAAGAAGGTTACATTATAGAATATGAATTGATCATATTGTACAAGGCATATAAATCAAGGAACCCAGAGCTTCCATTCAAAAATTATGAGCCATTTTGTTTAGATAATCTAAGTGAGGATGAATGTAAAGTAGAATTCCGAGCCAACAAACACGATTTGATTTTCCTCCAACAAAATCTTAGAATCCCTGAAATAGTCAAGTGTCCACAAAGGACAACATGTTCAGGACTGGAGGGGCTATGCATTCTTTTAAATCGTCTTGCTTACCCTTGTCGATTTTCAGACATGATTGGCAGATTTGGGCGACCAGTTCCTGAGTTGTGTATGATTGCAAATACCATCATTGACTTTATTTTTAATTATCATAAGCAAAAAATTACAGAATGGAACCATGATCTTTTAAGCCCAGAAAATCTACAGGTTTATGCCAATGCCATCCATGGATTTATTGATGGAACGGTCAGACCAATTTCACGGCCAACAAAACATCAGCGAATTGTTTACAATGGCCATAAAAGAGTTCACTCTTTGAAGTTCCAGGGTGTGGCATTGCCAAATTGTTTGATTGCACATATTTTTGGTCCAGTTGGTATGCTTATATTATTTAAATGAAAATATTATTGTACACACTATATTGTACAAGCAAAAACAGTCTATAACTCAGGCAAATATTTTCTATATTACAGAAGGAAAAAAACATGATGCTGGTATGCTGGCAGACTCAAACTTCCTTCAAGACCTGGAACAAAATGCTTTTTCTGTGGATGGGAGACCATTATGCATATATGGGGATCCAGCTTATCCACAGAGGATTCATCTACAAGCTCCTTTTCGGCATGGGGTAATCACAGACAGAATGAAAGAATTCAACAAGCAAATGAGTTCAGTTAGAGTGTCTGTGGAATGGTTATTTGGAGATGTTATCAACTCATTCCGGTTCATGGACTTAAAAAAAAACTTAAAATAGGTCTAAGTAGTGTTGGAAAAGCATATATTGTCTGTGCATTGTTAAGAAATTCACTCACTTGCATGTATGGAATATAACATCCAAGTTTTTTCAGTTAGATCCTCCAACCTTGGAGAATTACTTAATGAATGCCAAAATGACTCATTATTAAACACACAAACAATTAGCAAGTATATAACTTGTTATGTAAATACTGACAAGTGTAAGTGAGAAAGTTCTTATAATTCAAATAACAAAACATTAAAAGTTCATAGTTACACAGATTGCTAAAACACAACAGTTAAGAATTCTTTCCTTGTAAGTGGCAACACAATCTTACTTGGTTGTGAACCTCTGAATAATGTCAAGAAATGCTGTTGACAATTGCTGTTGTTGCTGAAGAAGTAAAGCTTGGCTCTCCATCATTTTAGATTTTGTTGTTGCATCATTTTAAGACTTCTGTTTGTTGTGTAGCTGCTTGGGTACTCAATTGATTTTGTATTTCTTGCTCATTTCGCTTTACTTCTAATTCTGCACGACGGATTTCAATTTCTTGTTTGATCTTTCTCTCAAATATTCGACTAATTCACAACTTCCGCGGCGTACTTTCTTAAGCTTAACATCTGAGTTTTGCCCATCAGATTTTCTCTTGCTTGTTTCGCCCATTCGTTCCAAGGCTGTCATCCTTATATCAATAGCATTTGCATTTTCCTTTTGCTTTTGAACTGATGCTACCTCAAGGAGGCTGCCCTCTTTTTGGCCCAACACTTCAATCAAACTTTCTTTCTCCGATAGTTCGTCGACATCAATGCCACTTGCCCTTTCTTCTTCGCGCATCTTCTGCTTGAACTTAGCTTTTAAAAGACTCCACCGGTCTCGAACACTTCTCTTGTCTTTTAAAGTAAAAACTGGCGTTTCCTTTTTATTTAAGTTTTCGACAATAGAATCCCATACTAGAGAGTTTACGTTCCACTGTTTTTCGCGACGGCGACGTCTTGTGTTTCACAACGCCGGCGCAAGCGTATTTTTTGTTTACGCAAATTTACAACGTCGCTTCAGCGGAAAAATAATTGGCGGGAATATAAAACATTGCTTTCAAAAAAATTCAAAAACAAAAAATGCAAAAGTGGAAAGCAATTCGAGAGCGTCTTTTAATGTCTTATTCGGATCAAAAAATCGACGACGAAGACTTTATTTTGCTTTTCAACTTATATACTGCTAAAAGTCCGGATTTGCCTTATTGGAAATACGAAGAGTTTGATTTAGATAAATTAAGCGACGACGAGTGTAAAGCAGAATTTCGGTTTATGAAATCACACATTTATACTCTTGTGCATGCTTTGAGGCTACCACAATTTATTACGTGTTATAACGGCCTTAAGGATGATAGAGTTGAGGCATTGTGCATATTTTTGAAACGTTTTGCCTACCGTTGTCGATACCTGGATATGTTGCCAAGATTTGGTAGACCAGTCCCTCAACTCTGTATGATCAGTAATGCTGTCATAAACTTTTTATACATGGAGTGTAACCGTTTGCTGTTAACATTTGATCAACCATGGTTATCTTCAGGCAACATTCATGAATTTTGTAGTGCAGTGTTTCAGAAGAGTGGTGCCTTAGAAAATTGTTTTGGTTTTGTCGATGGGACAGTACGTCCAATTTCTAAACCTGGTCAAAATCAAAGAGTTCTTTATAATGGCCATAAAAGAGTTCATGGCATAAAATTTCAGTCAGTTGCTGTTCCAAATGGTCTTGTGGCTAATCTCTTTGGTCCTGTGGAGGGTAGACGCCATGACAGCGCAATGCTTTCCCAATCCAGTTTATATAACAAGCTTCAGAAGCTGGATCATTTGAACAACGAAACTCCTGTTTGCATTTATGGTGACCTTGCTTATCCTCATCGACCTCAACTACAATGCCCATTTAAAGGAGCAAGAATAACTCCTAAACAACAACAATGGAACAAAGCAATGGGCAGTGTAAGAGTGTCTGTCGAATGGATTTTTGGGGACATAGTTAATTATTTTAAATTTCTTGACTTCGAAAAGAACCTAAAAATACAACTTAGTGCAGTAGGGAAAATATACACTTGTTATACCTTACTTCATAATGCAAGATGCTGTTTTTATGGGTCTACAACCTCACAGTTTTTTGAACTTCAACCTCCATCTATACATGAATATTTTGTGTAAAAAGTTCAAAAATATTCAATTTTATCAAGTTGACTATTTGTTTAATGGACAGAGTTAAGTCATCAGGAACATTTTTTAACATCTCTCAAATATACTCTTGTTATGGACAACTTTATGAATGTTTCATCTATAATATCAACAACAGTAAATTTTCTATGTGAAAAAAGTTTGGTCTACTCTCAAGCAAAAATATATGCACTGTTTTAATAAAACATTTCAGTCTTTTTTAACAATATTCTGCATCAATGTTAGTAAAGCAGTGTTTTGAAATTGCAGTTGATGCATTAGTTGCTCTTGCTGCCTTTGCTGAGCAGCAATGCTGTCAGTTAAGGCTTTAGTGAGAGCTTCCTGTTGAGAAATGATGTTGTTTTGTTGTTGTTTTCTTTCATCAGCTTCAGCTTTTTTCAACATCAATTCTTCTCTTTTAAGTTCTGCATAAACTCTTGACTTTTGTTGTAAATAGGCAATGATTTCACTTCCATTGGATGACATTCTTCTTTTAGGTTTTTCACCATCTTTACTTTGAGATTTTCTTTTGTAAGTTTCAGCTAATGTTTCCATTGACTGTTGTCTAATTTCCACAGCCTTTTCTACTTCTGCAACAGAGTTTTGTTTTTGTTTCTCTTCTAAAATTTTCTCTTCTTCATCTCTATTTCTGAACAATTGAATAATTTCCTCAATGGAAGTTTCTACTGCAGATGGCTCTGGAGAGATCCCAGAAGCTTTTTCCTCCTCTCTTAATCTTTTCTTTTGTTGTTTTTGAAGTAAAGTGTAGTGGTCTCGAACAGACTTTTGCGTCACGTTAAACCTTGGGCTATCCATATCATTTAAGGAATCACTGATTTCCCATGCATTACCTCGTTGCTGTGATCCTTTTTTGAAGTTCCATGGTTGGAATAAATACATTTCACGAACTAGAATTTCATTATGTTCATTTGTCCAAGTCATTGCTTTTTTGCTAAAATTACAAAAATAATTAAGAATGCAAAAGAAACCAAACAAATAAACTAATTATAAATATATAATATTTCGTGTATATAAAAATATAATAAAATATTAGTTGAGTTGTAATATTGGAAAAAAACAATCGATTTAGTACTCTGTGTGTTAAATAATTTACCCTTATCTCAGTACAAACTGAACATAACAATAACTTATTGCTAAAAAAGGCTTTAAACACTTAAAACTGTTCGATTCCTACCTTTTTGTGTTTTGATGTTCATCCGCCATCTTTAACATGCAGGACGCGTCTAAAGAAGACGATTTCACGGCGTCGTCGCCAAAGGAAGCAGCCAAAATGTTAAGAAGCATGCGCACTAAAATTAACTCCCGGCGTCGTCGTAAAAATGTGAAGTTTCGTAAACTCTCTATTTTCACGTCGGCGCGGACGCCCGACGGCGTAAACAAAATACATACAACGCAGAACGGAAATAAAAACAACTTCCTCTTGCCGTTGCCGTCCAGTAAAACGTAGTTGCTTAAGCTCTTTACTATCTTTTTTAAGATAGCAAGAACACTATTTCTCTAAAAATTTCAAAGAAAAAAAGCAAACGCTAAAAAAAAGGGTATGAAAACCCTAATTAGATTTTTCCCGTAATATTAATTTAATTGCTGACAACGCAAATTATAAAGCAGTGGCTATTCATAATGAAGCATTTTGCCATATTTATTACACTTAGAAGAAGCTGCTGCCTAAATTTTCTTTTCGTTCTTTAAAATCAAAGTTGAGATAATATCTCAATAATAAACCCAGTGTTTTATATAATTTAGTTTTTCTAGCCGTAGATCTGCCACTGGAATTAGGTATTTTCCGTTGTTAATTGTTTTTCTTTTAGACATTTTCATTTAGACGAGCATAACTAGTGCCTATATACATGGGAGGCGGAGTGCGAGGAGGAACGTTTGCCAAGCAGGGATGTTTACATACCTGTACATTTTTATGAGAGTTTTTACATCTGGACAAAAGTTTACTTTGGAGGAGAAACCAACATAACACATTTTGTCAGCCTTATATTACTGAAGCTTTTGTTGTTAGCAGCATTCATAGTACATCGTATAATTTTACTATGTCCAACATTACTTCGTTATTTATTTTCTAATCTTGCTTTCATAATGGTATATTTCTTGCTTTGTACTTGATTCGATTAAGAAATTACAGTTGTTCGTTCAAAACTTTCACTGCCATGTACTGTTTCGAAAATCATCCAGTTGTATTTTTGAAAAAACGTCGCTACAATATTGTATATCTGGTTGTTTTTGACAAGTTTCGCACCTGTTTATTGCAAGTCAGCAAATTATCGCCCCAATCCAGTGTTGACTTTATCAAAGTTGATAAAACCGGTATCCCGATTAAACGAGACCGGACAAAAAGCGTGCCGTTGTCATATGAACAATTTAATATTGTATGTGTGAAGTGAATTTTGTATTTTTACAATTTTTCCTGAATTTGCTAACGGTATAGTTTCTTGGCAAATCAAGAATCAAAACGATCAAAACGATTTATAAATACGATCAAAACGGTTTGTTGTTGTTTTATTTTATTGTGTCTTCCACTACAGATGGCGCTGGCAGCGAGTTTTGTCTTTAGCGTGATTCTTACTTGCAGCATAATGATAAGCATAAGCTCAAGATTATGAAGAAATTCAGTTTTTATGCGTAGTCATTCATATGATTATGCTTATGTTATGTTAAGGCTTTAAGTAGACCGTAAAAAATTGGCGTATAGTAATTATTTGTAACACAATAAAAGTACCGCAATGTGACAATAAACTTAATAGCTCAAAATGAGGGGACACAAGAAAGCCTCGCTTGCACTTAGTCAAATGACATGCTGCATCTGCAACCATAATACAATGCCAGTTGCGTAGTAAAACCAGTATTATGATACGATGTAATAAATTTGGTGATAAGTAAGAGAATATTTGTATGGTGACCAAATGTTATCATTCAAAATCTTTGACAAAAATACAAACAAATAAAATTCTCTCATGAACCACGCTTCGTTACGTACTTAAAGGAGTTAAGAAGAATTTTTAATTTTTATTCTTTTTCTGCAATATCGAAATTTAGTATTGGTATATTATATTATGTAAAGTTTGTCAAAACAAATATGTGCAGATTAAAACATTCTATTAGAAATTCATTTCATACATAGTATTAACTAACCCTTTTTCAGCAAACGCATATTTGTCTTTTCAAGAAAGCCAGAGTTCATTTGCACGGAAACTATGTTTTCAACAGCTGTAATTAATAGAAAATATGCTGATAACATAATGAACATGTTCACCGACCAGATAACGAACATCACTTAACAGAAGACTACGTGCATGTATAAAGTCTTAGTCAAAAGCTCCAAGCAAAATATGTAGATATTAAATAATTAAGTTGCCAGAATTTATTTACACAGGTGGCTGTTTCAACATAGAAAGAACATCACATTAAAAATTTTTGACGTAAAGCAAGGAATGCTGTATTAATTCGCACGAAACTTCATTCATTAGTATGAAAGTGTTAGAGACTAAGAAATAATTGATCACATATTTTACTGAAAATTTTAGTTTCTTTTGCGTAGTTTGTACATCGTGACAATAACAACGTTATTGTTCATGCAATTAAAATACCATCTGGCTCTTATGAAATTATCTCAAACAAAAAAAATAAGCTGCGAAAATTATTTAATCTAATAATATACCTGTCATCGTAGCTTCTTCTTAATTACTCTGTCGGTGCCATTAGCGATGACTTCACACGCAGGTTGTAGCGTAGCTTATCTGCATTAACAGGTATTATTCTTAACTACTTATTTCAAGTGACAAAGTAGAATAGATTATGTCCTGATATTTAATTTCTCTTAAGTAGTACTAAAAACTGTGAGCTGAAACAAAGTCTAGTAAAATATATAATAATTTAACTTTCAAGTTAGATCAAGATTGTTTCGATCTTCACAGCTCCAGCGAACCAATTCAATTTCATTACTTTTGCAAGACAAAATTTCAGAAGTTTATTCGCAATTACGTATTTTGCCACTCCATCCTAGATGTTCCAATGCATGTTAGTCATGCTTGTTTTTCAGTTTTAATCGAAATTTCTGCACTTTCTAACAATTATCATTTAAAGTGGTTGAAAGTTCGCAAATTTGCACATGATTGCTTGTTAGCAAAGTACGCAAAAAGCTTTTCTATATTAAACAGACTTTACTTGAAGTTCAAACATTCACTTAAAAGGCAAGAAAAAAATTTCTATTAAAATTATAATTTCATTTAAAAAAACTAGTGAAATGACAGTGAACTTTTCAAAATAGTTCATTTATAACTTTAAGTTTACAAATAAACTCTTTTAGTCAAACTTTAAGGGAAAAGGATGTCACATTACATAAAGAGTTGCTGTTAGTTTATAAATATCCTGTAGTTTCCTGACAACTTTTGAATGAAATCACTTTTTTTACGAGGACAGAACTCTTTTCGATGAATGCAACATAGCAGAAAATACTTTGATAATTCAAATTCTCATTATGCAATGTGACATTACATTCTGTGTGCTTCAGACATCACACAACATTAATATTTTCAGAATTATAAAAAAACCCCGACTAAACCGTTTTCAAAAGTTCATTGTCATTCTAAGAGTTTTCTTCAGCAAATAAGTATTTTATATGGCAAGTTCTTCCATTACCTGCCCTATAAACAATGTGCATAAAAGTCAGTAATGTAATGTAATTATGTAAGGGCGTGTAACTGTGCAAATTATTACCCTTTGCAAAAGTAAAGAAAGTGAAATACGGATGTATGACAATGGCAACAGTTTAAATTTATGCGCTGTGCAAATGCGCAGACGAAATGATTGGAAACTTAATGTCTTCGCTAGTGATATAAAACAAATATATCTAACGATATCATTATATTTTACATTATTCACCTTGTGATTCTCTAAAATCAAATTTTAGGTTTAGCGAGGTAAACTAGCCTTATTTTAGGACTAACATGTAAAAGAAATGTTTTGTGGATCAACTTATTGAATAAATAGCAGTTTATTTTGAAGTATCCATATAGAGAAATTTGACGTTGCTTTTGTACAACCAATCATGACGATGAACACCAACCCGATAACAAACGTTTTTTTCAGTAGAAAGCTAAATACGAATTTTTCCAGAGAGAAAATAAAAAAAAAAGCAAACGTTATGAACCTTGAACTTTCCACCCTATTCGTCGTGAAGAAAAAGGTAAGCCGATATAGGATGCTTGTGTAACAGCTTTTTCAAATATACATTTACAGTTTACCTCTTATAAAATTTTTCGAATTTTTTTTCATAACCTTGTAACTTCTAATTGCACGAAGATTTTTTTAATACCTAATAGTAGAATTAAAAGTTCCAAAGGTTTTCCAACGATAAAATGTAGAGCCCTTGCCTTCAGGCAATTTGTTAAATTATCTGTAGCGTTCCATATACTTACAAGCGCAAAATTTTGAGAGAGGCAAATGATGCAAACCAATTACTTATCAAAATAAGTTCATCCATTGTTACAATACAACCATCAAACAGACGTTTTAAGAGAAAGAATGGACTACATGCAAGAGTAAGTTTTGAACTAACATTCAAGTTCGAACAAAATACATCTTTAAGTGTCATATAACACTTTTATTCGTCTGTTTACACCAACGTCGTGTAAATTCACGCATATACCCTGTTTCTTGCTCATTTTGGATAAAGCGTACGCGAACGCTGGGCATCTATATCCCGTTTTTTCTTTCGTTTTTTGTTATTATTATGTGCATGAATTATTACAAAAATTGGAGCTTAAGTTAAGCTTCACTGAATGAATTATTGAAGAACGTTTCTAAAAGATGGCATTTAAAAATGAAAAACGCGCAATAATAGATAATTGGATTCCTAATATTTGTGCGCACTTAAGCCAAATTTCCCAAACTTTGTTAGCGTCAACAACATCAGCCATATTTTAACCACATATGCTCTTATTGCTTTTTAGCTTTTTCATTAACGTTCGCAAGCTATTTCAAAAGTACCTTCTCGTGAGTCACAGATTTTTACTTGTGTGCAAGTACGTAAGCATAAAAAAACGAGATAATTCATGTTCTTTTTAAGTACGATTTGTGCTGATTCAGCTAAGTGAAATAACATCCTTAGAAACTGTTGATTGATATGAAATACTCTAATGTGATATGAATTACTCTCCTCCTGCATAGTCATGCGGCTTGGCGCACGTTTCAAATATAAACCGATTAACGAATACTTAAGATGATTTCTTTCTAGTCCATATGTTTGCACAAATTGGAAATCACGATTTCGGGCTTTCAAAAGTTACTTAAATGGATTTAAATTTTTAAAAACAGAGTTTTCAAGGACATATAGTCAATGACAACTTGTTGAATAAAAATTTCATTATGAGTGCAAATCTTGAATCCACAATTTTAAAAAGCAGTTCTTTTATGATGGTCTTAATATTAAGTTGTTTATTAGCTATTAGATTGTAAACTTTATTTACAAAATCACAAACTGGCAATTCCAAAGCTATGGCAACTAGCCTTTATAAAATACTCCCATTATCTTTATTGTTTACAATATGTCGAAAAGTGCAAAACAAACAAGGAACCAAAATCACGCAACCAATACTACAGCATTTTAATTTAGTTTGTTGTTTGCAACAAAATATCTATAACTGATATAGCATGTTCAAGAATTGCTGAAAGGGGAACTCCACCCAAAAATAATGATGGTCTTAAAAGTTCCATTTTTATGCAAAGGTTACTATGTTTTTGAAATTTTTACATCAGCTATTTTATTTTTGACAAAATCGCGTCTTCAAGTGCGCTATTTTAGCTGTTTTGAGGCTTAGCAGCGTGGGCACAGAAAGCGTCAGCGGAAATTATTTTGACGTCATATCGTCAAACCGATTTGGAGTTGAGTTTACAACAAAGTAAAATAATAACGCACAGCCTAGCACAAAAACAAAACAATTGCTTATAATGGCTTTTTTCGAAGAACCTCGGCCTAATTCACCAATCGATAGTGAAATGGAAGACAATCCAACAAACAATATTCGGCCATATCAGTTTGAGCCCGAATGGCCGGCTGATGAACACGAAGAAGCTCACCAGTTTGAGGATAACGAAGAACAGGAATTTTTGTATATTGACGATGAATCTCGGCGCGACAATCTTGAATGGTGGGTAGTAAAATGTTATATTATTCTAGACCATTGTTTCTATCTCAAAAGTACGTTTTCAGTTTTTGAAGTTGACCACGTCCACACACACATAATACTTTAGATTTTAAAGTTTTTATTGTAAGATACAATTTTTATTGAAGTTTTGACATTTACTTTTCAAGATCCTTTCTTTTAACATATTCAGGTGTCAATGTGGTAACTGCCAAATAATGGATAATAACGAGGAATGTTTATGCTGCAAAGAGATTTCCAATATTTGTGACAAAAATTTAGAGGCAGTAGAAACGAATGAGACCACCGAAGTCCCTTTGTGCATTACACAACATCCTGGTTTTGAGCCTGTTTGTCTTAATAGGTGGGTTTTACAAACAGCTTGGTACCAGTACAAGCAGCAATATGAGGTAGCATATGATGGGCCCGAGGACAAACTGTACCGCCATATTGCATATAGACAGTTGGCTAGATGGTGCTGGGGTGTCTTGGGTAGAGAAGTGAGAGTCATCTTGCCATCATGTGCAGTTACTCGCATTAGAGAAACATTTCCTCCACCTGGCCTTGCAGAGGAATTTCAATTTGAAGGCTTTCACTATGTTGATGAATGAAGTATTTTATTATGATATAGGTATATACCCATTACAATTACTTTGTATGTCAATATTAAAGTGGCATAGCCAGCTCATTTATAGGTCATGCTATGCACATTTATTATTATTAATTTATTACAAAAAAAAACAGATTTACAAAGAAATGATTATAAATGTGGCTTGGCTATTACACTGGTTATAATATAACTATAATTAATTACATGAATAGTTTGTGTAATGCAGTGGTGAAACTAGCTATAGCAAAAGGTTTTGCTATGTTAATATTTAAGAATGAACATTTTTTAAGTAGTACAAAAGTTGTCTTCACTGATTCAACATCATATTATATGGGTATGGCAAAACTTATTGCCATAGCTAACATCACCACTGACATTTTATGCAAATCTAGACTGATGTTCCTTTACAAGTACTTCTTTCCTGGGTGGACATGATTTAGAAATGTTCTTTGGAAGATTCTCGCCATGATGTACAAGTTCAATCTCCTCAGTTTTGCATGCATTCACAACCTCCACAAGTAGTTTATCAATGTACTGGTACTCTTTCTTTTCTTTCATTGCTTTTACAACCCATTGCTTCTGTGTTTTAGCAAAAAACATTTTGTAACGGTCTTGCCCTTTGTTTGTCCCTGACTTAATGACTGCTTTATCACGTTTAATATTGTTGTTGTGATCTAATGCTGCTAACTGAGGGCGGGCTACCATCCCAGGAAATGAAAAATGCTCTCGCTTTGGGCAGGTCTTTTAGAAGCCTCTTGTCACATATCACCTTCTCTGCAGCGATATATGCTTGTGAAGTAGGAGATAACCACTTCTTCTGCTTTGTTTCTTTTTCTGTTAATTGTTGGTGGCAACATTGATGAAAATATGTGTTCCCCTTCCAGAAATGCTTGTTGGAAATGTGGTTAAGGACAGACTTCCATTTTTCCACCAATTCTTCTGCATTCTTGTTACAACTTGCAGAGCACCACCAAAGATGATTAGAAATGGACTTAATCCAATGGGTCAAGTCATCATTTCCCTTAATGTTAGCCTTCTTTGTTAGTTTTTTTGTGACAGATTTAGACAAATGCCACACATCATATTGGTGATCAATATTAGGGTGTTTGTTTTTCAACCTCTGCATCCACAGTATTCAGCATCGACAGTGTAGTTTGGACTTCCATGGCATGTAAACTCCTCACAACAAATGAACACTGTGTTGATGCACCTTTGGTTTGTGGCTTGCAATAATTAGTTGGCAATGCTTCAGGACTGTCAGACGCACCCAAATCACAACTGTTATTTGCTTCTGGCTCAACCACTGAGAAAACATTTGTACTTGTGGAGGAACATTGTTCTAAAATATTTGAAAGCTGAAAATAGAAAAAATAGAAATATTTAGAATATACTTTAGGCTATAACTTTTCTTGATTAAAATTTAACAAGAAATGCTTTTACTAACTTCCTCCTTGTCTTGGTCAGCCTGACGTTTCTCTGTACGATGCTCGCTAGACAGACGCTTTTACTGGGTTGAGGGCCAAATGAAAAATCGATGGTACTGCATCCCGCTTCAGTCGCCTTTTTAAAGGTTGCCATGGTGTAAGTTTCTGTCTTAGGTCCGATTCAAAACAATCGGGAGCAAAGTGCTCGCTGCAAACGTAACAGTATTGGAGAGGAGGTAGATTTTCTCTCCGTATTCTAGCAATCCATTATTATACAATTATGTACAATAATTAGGAAACTATAAGTTCATACTTTGCGTCAAGGAAACTACAACTTAATTCTATGCACGAAAGGCTATTTTACAATGGTTTTATGTAGGATTATTTTCTAACCGTAATGAGTTACACAACCATGTTTATTATTATTCAATGTTTATTAAGGGCAATAGATTGGTTTCACATCAGTGGAAACTGTTGTTAAGGTTGAATTCGGAGGACAAGCAAACGGCATTACGCACAGTTTCCACACAAAGAAACCTTCGTATTTTTTAAAAAATAATATTAATCGACATTCAAGTTCTATATGTAGTGCGGAAACTGTGCGTAATGGCCTTTATGGATGTGAAACCGTTCTATTAAAACAGAATACAAATAACCAGCTCAATACTTGCATGTAAGCTATAAAAGTTGCTTGTGTATATATCTACGAATAAAAAATTCTGACGTTTCGAAAAGAAACATTTTGTGATTAGGAGAAGCATTTTGACGCAAGTTTATTATGACTGTGCAATGACTTTACATAAAGCTTTGAGGAGCAATTGACGATATGACGTCAATACAAGCCGCTGACATATTTCTGCTCCCACGCACCGGATGCCCTAGCTGCAGCATTTCAACTCATTTTTTGTGAAAATATTGAATCAAACAAACAAAAAAATTGCCGCATATTTATTTTCACGGGACAGACAAAGTTTTAAGACCAACATTATTTTTGGGTGGAGTTCCCCTTGAAAGGATTTTTGCATTATGCGCAGTTTGCAAACATTCCTGTCTGGCAGTATGTGTCAACATCTGAACAAGAGTTGGCATTTTAGCTGTGTGATTTAAATAACTGAGTAAAAACAAATTGATTTCGCAAACATGGCTTATTGTAACCAAATAATAAAAACGACAATAAAAAATACATGCATTATCACACGAAAACAATTGTAAACAAATCTAATGTCATGAGTTTTTTTCGTTTCGTAAGTAATTTCAGCATCTGTATATGACGTATGTTTGCAGCATGTTTTTACAAGAATGAAAATTTAGAAAGAAGTTTGTGCTAGGAATACTAGTTTTATATTTTTGTAATCGTAAATAGAAGTATTTTGCTGGAGGCAATAAATTTTATTGCAGATCTTGAAAACATGATGAGTAAATTAGATGATCCATTTACAATTCTATTTATAACATAATGCTTTACATGTGTGATATAATACGTTCAACCAGAGAATTGACATAACTTATATACGTCTTATAAGCAAAATGTGTCTATTCAGGTATTAGATTTACATTATGAGAAAGTGTTGATTGACATATGATGTAAATTACTC
Organism: Xenia sp. Carnegie-2017; assembly: GCF_021976095.1. Taxonomy (NCBI): domain Eukaryota; kingdom Metazoa; phylum Cnidaria; class Anthozoa; order Malacalcyonacea; family Xeniidae; genus Xenia; species Xenia sp. Carnegie-2017. Next base: position 18,150,625 of record NW_025813526.1, read on the forward strand.
TCCTGCTACAAGGGTCGCGAAACTTGGTGCAGGCTTGAAATCTGAAACGATTAAACAATTTAAATTGGCGATTTTTTTGAAATGAAAGAAACGATAGTATACGACACAACCTTTTAAAGTTTCTGTTAGAAATATTCATTTGCCATTATGATTTTACTCTTGCCAATTTAACACTCCATAGAAAAAGTTTAATACAGCATTCAAATTTTGTCAGCAAGCATACAGATAGCTCAGGAAGAATAAATTTACTTTTTCTTACTGATTAACAAAAAACTTCTCTTGACAGATTGTTGCAAGAGACAGAAACTGCATTGACTATACAATATTTTATACCACAACTAATTTCTTAAAGAGAATATACATGGACTGGTTCTTGGGGCTTTAACCGTATTATTGCACCTCAATGAGAATCCAGCGTTCGTCAAATTAAAGTATAGCTCTTTAATTTGAAATTTGAAGTATTATCAGAAAAACACTATATTGGTTTCGAATTTCTAAAGATTACACTGTTTACCACTTGAATTGCATCTAATATGTTTGGAAATGTAAAAAAGTGTATTCGAAAATGTGCTGTTGTAAATTAGTTTTAACGTACCTTCGATCCGCAACTGCTACAGCTTGTTGATTTGTAAAAAATAGTACGTCATGATATTTTCTCCCTACACGTTCAAATCTTGTTAAAGTTAAAATTATTTTAGTTATCAACATATAATTGTAATTACAATTATATAATTTTTTCATTTTTTATTGGACAACTTGCTTTTCAAAACAATTTCATTTTCAAAAGAAATCAGCCTGACACAGCAGAACATATAAATATAACCCCAACAAATTATCGCAGGATTGACGCCTATACGATTGACGACAAGATGGGACTGAATTTTACTTTACCGTAACTGCGTAAAAGCACTATTGAAAAAGCGCATTTAAAAATACTAGTTTTTTTTAAGATAATCATGTTTCAACATCTCATGATGCTATCTTCAGTATATAAGAAAGAGTATTATGTGTGTGATAAATATATATATGAGCAATAAGATACAGTGATACAATTACGAGTAGGTTATAAGTATAAATATTACAATGAAATAGTGGTTAGAATTAATGATGAGTGTATTTACAGGCTGAATATAGTGTTAAAACGAAAAGCTTAAACGTTGAGGTTAGGGCTATTTTTGTTAATGTAAAGTGCTTCTTTGATTTTGAGTTTGAATGTAGTATCTGCAGTGTCGATGATTTAAAGTAAGAGGGTGAATAGCTATTCTGCATGAAGATGATTTTGAAAGGTGTCGATAGATATGTGAGTTTTAGTCAGTTGTGATGTGTTCTCTGATTCTTGCGAGCAAGTGACGGGAAGTTTCGCCAATGTATCGGCAATTACATCCCGCACAATCGAATTGATATACCATGCATCATAGATTTAATAGAATCAGGGATAGGATCTTTGAAATTTGAAGGAAAAGTAGATTTTGATTTTGAAGAAAGTGAGAATTAGTCGGAATGTTAATGTCAGGCATAAGCATTTGATGATATTTGTAAGTCTGCGTTGTGTGTGTGTCATGAATGATGTCCGATATACGGTAGTAATCGTTGAGATCATTGTATCTCACATATTGGTTGAGACATCTAACAACGAAAATGCTTGGGTTTTCTTTGTATTTATTGAGCACTATCTTTCGCGGGGGATGGTATTGTCTTGCATTGTTAACATGTATGGGGATGATGAGCTCACACGTCTCCTCCTTGATAAGAGTATAAGTCAAATCTAGCCCTGGAATCTCGTGTGGCCGAGCAGCTGAAGTTAAAGCCAGCAACACGGTAAGCTTTATGGTAAGATCTTTCAACGAAAGGTTGTTTAAAGGCGCTAGGTTTTCAAAATATGACAAAACGTATCATACCGCCCAGACTGAGCACAGCTTTGGCTGCGGAGGTCTTAATTCAAAAAATACCTTTCGTGAATCTTGTCATGATTGGTAGGTTTCCAAGTTGTTTTCCCTCGATTGGATTATGTAATTGAGAAATGAACCAACTTGACCATGGCCACTCGTATCTTTTTTGTGTAGATCCTCGCCATGATGTCCTGAGAAATTTGCACACCTCTCCTGGAATTCCCGCTGTTTTGAGACAATTCCTGAAATCAGCCATACCGTCAACTGGTGACTTTTTGAAAGTAGGTGCAACTGTTCTGGTGCAAATGGAAGTGAAATTGGTAATGGTAACCTTACTTAAATTTTACTGGCATTTCCAGTATCATTGGAAAACAGGGTTGGCTCTGCCAGTTTGGTCCAATCAGTAGTCCTGTTGCTTTGTCGCGTTCATTTTCGGTAAAATCCTTGAGATCAGAACAGTTAGTGAATGAATGAAACTTTTCACTTTTTCCAAACTACGGAGAAAGCGCCCGTTGCTATTGAACCAGGATTGGGGTAACGTGCTATGTAATTTGGTACCTGATTGTTCGGTCGGGAAGCAAATAAATCCACTTGCGGTGTGTAATATCAAAAATCCCAAATTCCTCAACAACGTTAGTACCCAGATGAATATGTCGACAATTTTCTGTTGACTCTAGTGCATTATCAGAATGTCGTCCAAGTAAAGTACTATCTTGATTCCTGAGGAGCGTAATACCGCTATCACCGCTTTTATCAATCTTGTAAAGGCGCAGCGGGCGGAGGCCAGCCGAAATGGAAGAGGCACTGAAACTCGTAAGTCTTGACTTGATACTCCAGTCTTAAGTATTCTTAATGTGCTACATGTATGGGAATCATGAAGTATGCATCTTGTAAATCCAACTTTATCATGTAATCTTTCGATGCAAGAAGACATCGAACCATGTCTAACCCGTCCAGTTTGAATTTCTCCACGAGAGCACAATGATTCTGAGAATTCAAGTTGAACAATATCGGTTTTTTATACCTTGTTTCACAATTAAGAGTGTCCACGTGTACTGATCCTTGACTTTGTCGACCTCCTTCAGATCTCCTTTCAGCTGTAGTTCCTCTATGGCTGTCTCTATCGCCTTTGTTTGTTCTTCTGAACTCCCTTTTGTTACCCTTTGTTGCCACTGACGTGGTACGCACTGGTTTCTTATAATAAAAAAACAACAAAAATGTTTATATGTGCTTCTTGTAAGGGTAACCCTTGAGGCTGCCGGACTAAAGGAAGCGATTGTTTTAATTGTTGAGCAATGAAAGCTTTGGCTTTCTATTTTGAATCAAGTAAAAAACAACTAAACAATGTACACATTCGATTATAAGATCCCAGAAATTTTCACTTTACCTTATTTCTCTAAAATTTAGACTCTCTCCTCTCTTGGGTTTTACTCAGCAAGTATAGAAAACAAAGGCAATTGTTCCATTTTTAATATATTCAAAATGGAGAAGCGGGGACAGAAGACTCGAACGAAAGTGTACTGACAATGCAAAAATCAATGACAATGAGAATTGCTGCAACAGAATACAATGGTATGACGCTCCCAGAGTCCATTTCATGAGGACCAACTGAGGAACAACATGAAAAATTTGAATGCAAGTACTAGCGGATTATTTTTCAGGAGGAAAGAACCTACTAAGTTCACAATCAACGCACCACGAATTCAAGATCTCCAAAAAAACATTATAGCTCTACTCGATTTCCTCCATATTCAGCTCAGCCCGATTGACGTATTTTGTACTCCCGATGACTTTTGAAATAAATCAGTGGGCAGAGTTGAATAAATGAGCATTCATTCCTCCTCCCCAGCAAGCGTTCCAGCTTTGCCTCTTCTTCATGGGGATGACATTGCTGTAATGGGGATGACTCTCTTAGAAAATATTCAGTGGAATGCACTTCAAATCAAATGAATTTAACAATAATGCAATGAATGATATGAAAAGTAATTCTAACAGAAAAAAAGCATAAAAACAGCCATGCGGAAGCACAATATATTTAACAATTATTGCATGAGGTTGATTATGATGAAAATTCTCACACAGTATAAAAGGTAGCAGTCAAGACTTTCATTGTTCAAGAGCTTAGAAATAATTCTCAATGTTTTGCCACCACCAAATCATTAAAAATTATTTGTAAGTGTTTAAGATGGCGTAATTTATTACGTGATATTTTTATTTACGAAAAGAATTATGACGGAATATTGCTCGATATTTGTAAGCGTTTTACAAACTGTTTTCGCTCAAATTATTGGGAATAAAGACTTAAAGAAATAAAAATGGATACACTGTCAGTCAGAAAGTGTTCATCGAGTATCTAGAGGAATAAGGCAAAAGCAAACCTAAAAACTTATTTATGTCAAAGCATGGAAAACTTTGTGGCTTCCGTACAAAATAGCTTGAAAGCTTCTGCATTTATAACTGTATGAAAAAACAATTATCGAATTCGGCTTTCGCATGTTATCAAGAATTATTTTATGGCAAATATGTCGTATTGATTGACTTTTGGACGTTTGATCAAAAAACCTAGACAGTTCTTTTATAAATCAAACTGCTCCGTTTTTAACTGATCTGAGGATTGGTTTGTGACACTTTTTGGTCAGAGAGTTGAGACGAGAGTTCTGTAAGAGCTGTTTGTTAGTGAGATCGTAGACATAAAACGAAGGAATAAAACATTGGAATAAGAAAATTAACAAATTATTCCTTAAACGTTCATAGCTGATGGCTGATAAAGAGCAGAAAATTTTTCTTAAAAAAGGACAATTTAGTTACAGCATTTTTGCTTGTTGGCTTTATATACATCTCAGGTGATCGACATTCTGACAATATTTAAATGCTTACAAACACGCACGTTGTCATGATTGAGTCTTTACAAAAATATCAGTAAATAAATGCAAAGTATAAACGTTTGAATTTAAATTTTCCGAGTATTTCTCGATAACATATGGATTTTCAATGACCAATTCGTGAGAGGATGTGAAAAGATTTGCAAGACTGAATTAGCTCCTTTATTGACAAGCTTTATTGACTGAATTAGCTCCTTTATTTTCGCTCAAATTATTGGGAATAAAGACTGAATTAGCTCCTTTATTCGCTTTTACTTTTAAAAGGAAAATAAATGATTTTAGGGTAAGTAAAATGTCAGTCAACGTAAACCAATAGCTGAGCCATATGCATCTATCCAGCGGTCACTTGATGTGTACGTTCCACATCCTCCAAAATGCACTTCCGTCAAGAAAATGAAGTTATTCGGCAGCTGACGATGTCCATACGAAGGAACACCAGAATTACGCCAGTCCACAGCAATACCTTGTGATTCATAAATCAAATTGTCTCCGTGATTTGAACTGATTTTCATTTCTTTATGATTTGGATAAAATACAAAGTATGAGTTTGGATTACTGCCGCAGATGCTATATGAAAGATTTTTTCCATTTGATCTAAAAGTAAACAACAAGCAGTCGTGCAATGAAAGTGAAATTTTAGCTTTCGCAACAAGATACCTTTGTGTAATTGATACTTAATGCCGATATCCAGTGGATAAATCTGATTAATATCACATGTGTGTAACACGTATTTGCATTTGATGGTGATCTAATGCAGACATCAAGTGGATAAATCTGATTAATATCACATGTGTGTAACACGTATTTGCATTTGATGGTGATCTAATGCAGATATCAAGTGGATAAATCTGATTAATATCACATGTGTGTAACACGTATTTGCATTTGATGGTGATCTAATGCAGATATCCAGTGGATAAATTTGATTAATGTCACATGTGTGTATAACGTATTTGCATTCAATGATGATTAAAGAAGTCGTCTCGCGATTAAAGAATGACGGAAACAATTTGTGCTAATTTTGAAAAACCCTCAATGACTTATCCTCCAATCAAAGACCATTAAGGCCATTGCACGGTTGAGACAAAAAGATTAGTAGCAGCTTGTGAAAGCTTTTTAAACGGTCTAAGTACAAATTTGTCAAACTTGCTTGAAATCAAGGACGACGACGATGTCGCCTTTGTTGGTGTTGGGCAAAACATTTACAAGTCCCCTTTTAAAGTTACAAGCCAAATTATGCAAGTTCCGAAAGAGATTTTGATATTATTCTATGGTTATATTATATAGTCTCATTCATGAATATGAATATTGTATGCAATTTATCTACTCGTGATTGTGGGTTCTAGAAACATAGCCTTTCTTACCTCAGACCTTGAATACTTTGCGCCCTTGCCACATTTTTTGGTAACACACCAAGAAAAAGATAATCGCGCATGTAATAATTTTGAGGCTGTGTATATCCATTATATTTATGCATTAAGACTGCGAGATTATATTGAGTAAATTGTGGAAGTTGTGTGATAAGTGTAAATGGTTGGAGACCATTTTTCTTCTGGATACGAAGCAAGACTTGTGTTTTGTTCTTGAACACTTGATCGATGAGCTGGGGTAGTTTGCCTTTAATAACAGCCTCGCGTGGGAGGAACGTAAATCCACCGCCTTCCTTTGCCATTTCACAGTATACCGTAACGACAGTCTCATCTACCACAATGCGGTAAAGACCACTCAACGATTCCGGTGAGCTTTGCTTGATTTCCATACATGATTTTGGGTTGGACGCAGCATATGTATCTGGATATGCAACAATCTATATAGGCAAAGCAAGAAAAAGGTAAATGGGGGAAACATTTGATTGCTCACCGAGGGTTAGTGAAATCATATCTTACGAACAACATGGTTAAAATCACACATTTTTTTCTTTGCAAAACCATTATTTCGTAAACTTAATGAAAATTTTACAAACCCAACTTAGATCTAAAGATGAAGTAAAATACTCACATTGCTTAAACCAGACATACTGAGAAGGATGTAAGCGATTACAATGAGGTCTTTCATTCTGAAGAAAAAATCTGAAATATTCCAGCTATAGTCAAATGCTTGTTAGATCTCTTACGTACTTCTTCCTCTCTCTTGTTCTTCTTTCAGAGCCTATTGAAATGACCTGCGTTACTGACGCCACAATATATATATATGCATCAAACGATAAGGCCAAATTACAGAAGGGCCAATGAATATGCATGTGTACAGTTACCATGGTCAATGAATTGCCCGGTTTGACCAATAAGAGCTCTGCTAAACTGATCAAGTAGCAATGAAATAAAACAACGACACAATTCAACCAGAGACATTTTATAAATTCAAAGTGAACGAATCTCATATCATTAAAGACAGTACTAAGAAGACAATATAATTTGCTTACAGCCACAAAAGAATGGGATTCCTCGTGCTTTAGACGTGATGTGTTCTCTCTCGATGTTAAAATTACAAAATTTTAAAGTTAGCTTTTTCAGACTAGCTTGGATTCATTCATGTGGGACTTACAATAATTTATCTACAAGGGAATTTTTTTTGTGTTGTGTTTATGCGATACAAGTAACAGCTTGCACAGAAGGACTTAGACTGTTAATTTTGTGGTGGCAACTGACACGACGAGTCGTATTTCATGTGTTTATAAAAGGATTAATTTGCATTATTGAATATCCAACGAAGATTGTTGCATTGATCGCTGGATATTACCTAAAAGTATAATAGTTTATGTTATCTGCTTTTTAGCTGATTTGACTCTTATCAAAGCGCAAGTTATGCCTCTACAGCAGTTTTCAGACCTTAAAACAACGTGTAAACTTAGACTTACAATATATAGCCCTTGAAGTGATGTCAGATGTGCCAATTATCACTTGATCTATCACATTAAAGAATCACGAAAACAAAAAACAAGAAGACATGTAACAACAGCATTCAAATAAAAGCAACAATTTTAACGCTACTTATAACATGTGAATATCAATAGTAGAACTAGTTGACATTGGAAGAATAAAGCCCACAAACAAGCAGAAAATTAGGACAATATGTTATTTTGTAAATTTCTGCTGCAATATTTTCCCAGATTTCTAGAAATTGTTGCATCGTTTGTCCTAGAATTTGGAATAATTTTAGTAGGACGAGGATAGCGCTGCGTCGATCAACAAAGAAAATTTAAGCAAAAAGTTTTTGCTTTTTGACAGACCTTCTTTCGTCACCCCCAACTTAAACATTGATCCACGTTCGAACCACTGGTCAGGTCCTATGGCTTGATTAAGCTACATATTTTCATGTGTGTACAAATGTGATAGAATTCATATTCTAAATCTAATTTAGGCAATCTACAACTTGTTGATTTTTAAAAATTGTACGTCATGATTTTTTTGTACAAGTTAAAATCTTGTTGAAAGGTGCATGTTTTCAGAATTTAAATTCTAAATGTAATTAAAGCATGCTACTTATATTACAAAAAGTGTCGAAAATTGACTAACAGTTGTGTCGCGTATTAAAATCAAATGTTTAACTTCAATGCAAGTGATGTAACACAAACACATCGCAGTATTTAAAAATTTATTCTCGGTTGGACTTCAGAACGTAATGTTGCAGATTAAACACTTGTGGTATTTTAAGTGAATTGCTAAGTTCTCAATAGAAAAATCATCCTAGATTCCAAAAATGTTTGCAGCGATAGTTGTGTCTGTCATCACACATATAAAAAACTTGTGCACTGACAGCACTATGATTATTTGTGCCACAAAAACTAAGTTGATTAAAGTGGTGAAATGATTTGATTGATGACGTTATTAATACCTCATAATCTAACTAACGCATTTTAGTAATGGTAAATTGCAATTGGAATTTACCAGCAGTTCTGCCAGAAATCAAACTGAGTAAATTAACATTTGTTGTCCACGTTTGTGTTATCTGTTTTATATATTATACAACACATAAATTATCTATGTATAATATTCAGCGTACGGTCATGATGTCATAGTTTACATAATGTGAACAAGTTATTATTTATTCAAGCAATCCCTGCAGATTAGTTCAAGGAACATTATTTTCATTCACATCAAGGTCATTCCTGTCATTTCCAAAACTAACAAAAAAAAACAAACAACAAGAACTTAATTTACGTAATTCAATCACGTTCTTATATGAATAGAAGAATTAATGATGACAGAACTGAATGAAATATACCTGAAGGCACATCCCAGGATTCCAGCTTTTGAGGCTCGTATATATAAAAGATGAAGAAGTGGAAAACGGCTCTATACATCATTGCAAAACTTCAAGATAGCAAGTTGAAAGTAATAGAACCTTGTAAACGAAAGTAAGGTATAAACCAGAATTTTCTCTTCATCTAATTCTAAAAGCAAGTTTGTCGTACAAAGATTTAACATTAGACGACAACTTGAAACAACACAAACTTCTTTCATGCGATCGCCGTACCATAAAATTGACTTTCTTTAATTGTTGTCCGATAACTTTGCGTTCGAACACAGTGTATATAACTCGATCTTATGCAGTGTATATAATAGAGATAATTGAAAAGCATGTTTAAAAATGTTTATCTACTTTAAAGTTTTACTCGTTTATTTATTTGCACGGCTCATGCTTGAATTAAACTATGCTTATATTTTTCGAAAAACCTTAGACAGCTTGGTGATTGAAAAATAACATAAAGCAATCAAGAAGAATTATAGATTTACGTTATATATTTTAGATTTCAAGTAGTCCAGTTACATTTATAGCTACGTGGAAATGGGTTGTTCTTCTGCTGTCTTTGTTTTACTCACTCTATGTGCTGGGAACAGTTTTGTGTAAGTAAAATTTCATTGTGTTTAATGCCTGAGTAGGAAAAAATATTTAACGATTTAATTTAGCTGATTTTCTCTCGTCTCTACTTCATAGCTACATGACTGCATGGTTTTGTTCATTTCATTTAATAAGTTACTCGCTTTCTTTATTGTGATGGTCATTGTATTCTCCTATTTATTATTGAAACCCTTAACTCGGCTGACAGGTTTTAGCAGCGTATTTTCCACTCTATTGTAAAGTTTATGCATGCTATTCATTCAAAATGGAAAAAACAGTATAGGGAATATTTAAATTTATAACAATTACTTTACGAATTTTTTTAGAAATTAGCTCAATTCATTACACCATGCAATTTGCTAAACATTAGATACCATTGGCCATTCAACTACACTGAGTTTTCATTAGCGCTGTAGAATATTCTATGACACAAAGCAAAAATCAGTAGCACAAGTTAACAATACATATAGCATTTATTTAAGCCGTATAACATTCCGAAATATTAAAGTAGCTCAAAAAGAAGCCGCCATTGTTTGGAATAACTTGGGCTCAAATGATAGATAAAGTAATTTTTACTTTCCCTACAAAGTCTGAAAACTTAAAAACAGATAGAAACCGAGATATTTTAAAAAGAAATAGCAAATTTGGCAATCATTTGTACATTCGAGCGAAACTGCAATCGAGAAGCAGTTTCAGTAAGTGACGTCGCTGCGCGGTTGATTAATAAATACAGGGGTACTTATTTACTTCACACGATTAATTGAACCGTGCGCTCTCGAGTTAGTATATACAGAGTCTGAGAAAATGGCAAGGTCGTCGTTAGTGAGTCATTACACTCAGGTTTTGAAAGTACCCTAGCAGACTTCAAGAAAGATATTAGTAGTCTTTGAAGCACCTTCTAATGAGTCAATATTTCGATTTTTGCTTTTAGAATTTGACCAATTACTTTCTGAAGTAGCTTTACAAATTTCAAAATGTGGTTTGAACATTTAGAACTCGCTTTTCACTTTAGCTAAAATTTGATATCATACTTAGATGCTTTGTAGCAATTGCTAAATCATGGATAGGTAAGAATGCTGTCACAAAAAACAATTAGAATGTGTTCATAAAAATGGAGAAATAGCAGCATTTGAGAATGTGAGAACGTTTCTATTCTAAGCTGCATCACAGATAAACGAAGGCAGTTGTAATATTTTGCCTAACTTACTAAAACACCATTGAACAAGCTACACGTATGCAACATGTCTTTGTTTCTTATGTACTGGACCTACTTTAGCATTTGCACTATATTGCTGTCTATATATCGATTTCAATCTGTTAATCATTCAAAATCCGTGGTGTAGCCAGCCAAAGGCACCACACCGAGTTAAAACTAAATAAAGTCTTTCAATTGCTTTACGTGTTAGCATGTTTTCTGTGAATTAATTATCAATTTTATACTATTGATTTTTAGTGCGGCGAAAGTTATTTCATGTTTCTTAAAATGTAATTCGCCATCATTAAAAGCGTCAAGTGCCAATTCAGTCTTCATAACCATGGCAATCAGGATATCCTTGTGTCAAAATGGCTCACTCCACTTGAAGGAATAAAAAGCGGTTGCTTAAATGTTACACACAGTGGTAAAAACATTCCATACGACGGAATACAGATCTCACGACGCTTTCCACCTTCCTCAACATCTTACATTAAAATTCCGCGGAAAGGAACTGTGTCAACATCATTTGATTTGTCAAAAAGCTTTAATCTTAATAAACTTGGAGATTACGTTGTATCAGTGAATATTTTCCCTTTGTATTACCGTACAAGACCTTTTAATGAAGAAAACACAGGAAGAATGTCAATTATGTCACCAGGAGTACATTTTACCCTTACTGAAGTTGCTTATCGACATACAGACGGAGACGTAAAAATAGATGAAGAAAACAAGTCAAATGTAACATGGAATTCGTTGATCTTGAATGAACCTTCTCAAAACAGACCAAAGCATCCACGTTTTCAAGGCCCGGATGTAACCGAAGAGATAAAACAGTTAATAAGTGATATTCATCTCGCTGTTTTCCATTACTTAGAAGCTTCTCTCCTAGAATCGGATAACCCAGAAGCAAAGAATCATCTCATTACGTGGTTTGGAAATGATATACAAGTTCAGCATGCTGTGTATGAAAACTACAAACAAATGATATTGCACTTAGAGCAAACTGTTATAGCATATTACATTTTTAATAAAACGGAGTGCAACGAAAGACCAAAAAAAACACTTGCTTATACATATAGATTCACAAATACTATATATTTCTGCCCCAAGCTATTCGAAGATTATCACAAAAACGTGATTTAGCCTATTGCGACTGATAAAGGTTTATACAGTATTTCTACTGTCATAATACGTGAATTGTCCCATGCCATCGTTGGCACATTTGGTTTCGTTTATGGAGAAACGGAGAGTAAAGAGCTAGCTAAAAAGAGTCCAGGCAAAGCTTTAGCTAACGGATTTAACTATCAGTGTTTTTCAGGAACCACATATCCATTCGACTATGGAATAGATGCAATGACTGTTTTTCCGGTTGATAAGATTTTGATTACCAAAGGTAATATTGTTGCTCAACTAACTGGAACTGTAGACGCATTTAAAATGGTCGAAGGCTATCCCAAATTAATGCGAAAAGTCTTTGGAACATTAACGGGAAAATTTTTAGAAGGTTTTGACAGTTTGTTCCACTGTGATAATGATGTGAAAAGATATGCCACAAAAGATTCCGAGTATGTTCGGTTTACAGGAATGTCCCCGGATAAAGGTTTTCCCAAATCAATTAAAGGAAACTTTGGTAACCTTCCCCAGGAATTTTTTGATGGGTTTGAATCGGCAGCCCGTCTTCCAAATAAAGTATTTTATGTCACTAAAGGAAGTAAATATGCGGCATATAGAGAAAACAGCTGTTCGGATGTGTATTATATCCACACAATATACGATAGATGGGGGAATATTCCAGCTTCGTTTGAGGAAGGTTTTGATGCAATGATGTCATATCAAAAGAAGACGTATGTGGTCAAAGGTCGTCAATATGTTCAATACAGCGATCCAATAGCAACAAAAGTTGATCCTGGTTATCCAAAAAATATAAGAGGTAACTTTGGTAAAGTGGCCGAAAGTTATTATCCGTTTGCTTGAAAAACTGAACTAAATACTTAAACTGCTTTCATTTACGGAAAACTGATTTGTATTTTTTATTTTTAAAGTAATAACTTAGGAATAAACTTAGTTTGATTATATAACTTAGTATGGAGATGAAGAAAAACAACTAAAGAAAAACATATGAAGAATAACAACTTTATGACGAATGTCCTCGTGGCAATTTATAGCCTTGTGCAAGAAAATCTTTTATATATATATTAAATTTTGATTTAGCAAGTTTGCATTCCTGACTAAAATTTTATTTGAAGCAAGAAATCAACGGTATGATGTTTTTCAATATTTTTAACATTTATTGGATGAGCATCATATAAAAAATCATTCAAACATCTTTCAATGTTGTTTTCTTCAGCAAATTTTGAGATGCAAAAGTTTTTTTTCTACATACTATTGGGTGAAAGTCTGCAGAAAGACGCGGGTTCACAAAACAATTTTTTTCTCTCCCACGAAGATTTGATCACCAAGATTGCGATTGTAGAAAATATCAAAACTATTATTCAAAACGCCATTTTTTTTTAAATTTTTACATATGTAACATTTTGGAAGCTTGCGTGTAATACTGATGCATTGTGAGCGCCGGTAGGGCGACCTGCCTAGTGGGCTCTGGGGATATGCTACCCCGGAATATTTTGAACTTTAGAAGCTTGAAAATGCGATTTCCTGGGTTTTGACATGACTTTTTCCCAAAACATCAGCCACAATTAGGCAGACTGACAGAAACGGAACTGTGATTAAACTTAGATCGTGTCCAGGTCCAAATCCATGAAAAACTTTCCATATGAGAAACTTTGATGAGAATACGATCATAATTGGCTGATGGCCAGTTGAATGTCATGATTAAGTGTTTTACAAATGATAAAAAACATTCATGTTTAAAAACACTATTGTAAATGCACCTTTGATAAACACGACAATATTTTTTACATGTTTATAAATGTAAATCGTCCAGTTTGGTATAGTCCTGAGAAGGACTGTTTTTGTTGTTGTTGACTGACGTTTCGACAACCTTAGTTGTAGTAAACTTCAGAGACAAGATGACTACCGCATTGGTTGTTCAAACGTCAGTCAACAACAACAAAACAGTCCTTCTCAGGACTATACCAACCTGGGTGATCTACATTTACAAACATGTAACGATAATCGAGTTCAAACCATTTACATTATTTTTTTAGTATAGACATGTTTCAACATCTTATTATTAGCTTCAACGATTAACACAAGTTTCTTTGAATATGGGAATTCAATTTCTTCCAACGAACTTTATTTTCTGTTTGCATTGCATGTTGGAATGAAATTCATGATTATGAAGTGGCAGACTCTCGAGCGTATAACGTACAATATTAACTTGTGTCTTGTGACGATCGTATATATGTCCATAAACATCATATTGAGGGTTTTTTAGACCTTCGTGCTTTCTGTTATACTATAAGAAGCAAGAGCTCTAATTTGGGGAAGGGGGAAGAGTGAATATTTCATACATTCAACTCTGTCCGACTGCATGACTTCTTTTGAAATTAAATCGCTTTCAACACAAATATGTTAGACAGAGCTGAAAAAATGAATAGTTACCCCTCTATGTATTTCCAGCTGAATATGAATGTTAGAAACTAATACTGAAAATATGTTTGAAACATGCCTTGTTAACTATTCCAGTAATATATTTGTATGTATTCAATATTTTCCATATTAATTTAATTTTTTTTGATGGTAAATTTTTAAATGTTACGATAAAGCAGTATAAATTTAAAGTTTACTGATACCAGACATTGCGTAAAATTTAAACTGTCTTGTTTCAAACAAAGACGTCGTGAATTGCCTCGAGTGCCTCACTGCCTATGGAGGGTATGATGGTCAGAAGCTTACTATTGACATCTCCACGTAGAATGGGGTGGTAGGAGCCAAACTCTCCCACCAAAACGTCAACATGCGGCGCTTCATAGTGCCCTTTTTGTCCTAGGGTGTCAGGAGGCATGGGCCAAAACTGAACTTTTTGTCTTCGAAATTTATTTTTTTGTTTGCAAGGGTTCTTCCCATATAACAAACTGTAACATACAATAACATTCATGGCAAAATATCTCTCGAAATGACTAATTGAGTCAAAACTGCAAAAGTTGGACTGGAATATATAAAGAGAGCTTTGGGAAATTTTGTTATAAAGTTGTTAGCATAAACGTAAATGATATTTGTGTTTTTCCGATGTGCTATCTGATTTTTTTGACGCGCTTATCGAGGATTTAGACGTTGAAGAACCCAGATTTTCAATATAGATGAGATATGAAACCCGAAGACAAGTGAAGACAAATGAACATAATAATTCAATCAATTCATAAATACAACATAGTCCTTAGTCATTTACAGCGACAAAATAAATTAACATAATTAATTTGTGCATTAGTTTTCTTTTTTCTTCGCAACCCACACCTTGTCTTTCCAATTAAGAAATGTAAACATTGCATGTGGTGTTTTGAATGCATGCTGTTTAGATAAGGCACGAAAAAAATGCAAGGATAGAAATATATTTGCAGGCAGATCCATTTTGAGGGTAAGGAGAGAACTCGGCATAGAACGCAGATAATGAAATATAATGCAAAAAAGGTGTTTATAATGCTACATAGGACAGTCTAATTGACACAGCTGTGAATGTATCATATGCTAAGAACGAAGAACCAATAAACGACGGTTTGCATATGACGTCACACCCGTGTATCAGGTGAACAGACAAAGGTTGAATATAATTCACTTTTTGTGATGGGTGCACTCGAAAAAATTAGCAGAGCAGGACTAATGAAGCAGGCTGGCCACGTTATAGGCTTTTTTTACTAGTGCTGGGAATATATTTATATGTGGTATCTTCAATATCAATAAAATCTTCACAAGTACGCTTAATGTATTCCAAAGCCACCATCAGAGAATATACATAATATATAAATCCTAACACTGTTTTAATATGCAGATGAAAAACATGTGACTTAGACGAGATTTGAACTCGCACCTTCGGGATGCTAGTCCGCCGCTCTTCCTGTTGAGCTACCAAGCGCACAGGGATTAGAGACGAGTCAAATCTCTTTGAAACAGCGTATGGACTAGAGATTCTCACCCCTATAACAGTTTACTGGATGGCACCGTGTTTCGACTTTACTCAAAAGCCATCATTAGGATCAATACGCTTAATGTATGGTCAGCGGAAAATGTTTGAAGACAGCTTTTGCTTTTTGCGAAGACACGTGCAGAGTCGAAGTGAAATATTTTATTGATTTTGATCACTTTCATTTGAAAACTTTTAAATGTGAAGAATATAAATGTTGCGACCTAGTAAGTTTGTCATTGTAAAGGTATTGTCGACTCCACGCGCTCTGTTTTTGCGTTAAAATTTTGATATCAACATACCGACTTTGTTGCCAAATGTTTCAAAAATTACTTCAACAGTTCAACGTGCAGCCTTTCATATTCCAGAAAAACAAAGCATGACAATGACTACGAAGAAGAAGAAGAAGATTGAAAAGAAGGTATACATTTCAGTGACTATCTTTTATGTCAATTTATTTTTACAATATAAGAACTGTGACTGTTCTTGTTTGCTGTTCAAAAAACAACAATCACTATTTTATTATTTGACTGAAAAATCTGCCGTGTCTCTACAAAGACTAGATTGTAGCTTGAGCATTGTCTCAAGATAATCATCGATATTATTTGAAAATTAATTTGTGATGAAAAAATTCCTATATTTTTCTTGGAGTTAATCTATTATCTGTTGTGAAAGATGATTATGTATATCTTGGCAATTTTCCTAATAATTCCCGCTTGCAACACAACGAATGACTTGTGTTAGCGTTCACAAATTGTCTTCATGAAAATAAACGATAACGGTATGTTAATAACATAAAAGAAAACAAACACTTTAAGCAAAATATTCATTCTATTTTCTATGATAAAATATCTAAAAATTGCCTATATCACATTTCTAATTCTAAATGTATATATTTGCAGTAGCTCAGTGTATAATATTTTACATTGTATAGCAAGTATCACTGTTTAAATCAGGAAAACAAATGTTATATATGTTTAAGTGCTGTAAGTTTGATCTTCTTGAAAAAAAATACATCACAATAAGTAAAAAAACTAATTTAAAATTGACTAACTGCTGTATATTTTATTTATTTATCATTACAAAGGCTATACTCTACCAGAAAAAGATGTAATTTCAAGTCTTGTCGTCTACAGTCGCTTCGAATGCTCTATAAAGTGTCTTCAACAAAAGCAGTGTGTTGGCTTTAGCTATCTAAACGATGCAAAAGAGCACGAGATAAACTGCCAAACTAGCAGGATGGCAATAGACATTAATGAAGGAGAATTGTCTTTAAAAAGAAAATGGACTTTTTATCAAATTCCCAAGACGGTGGGAATTCAGTTAATATCACTATATTATCGATATTGTTGCAGTGAATAGAATGTAGTACATGCCATCAAGTATCCAGCAAACAGACGTTTGTAAGACAAGGCATAACTATCCAACCATTCAAAATGCAGATGGTTTTCTCCCACTTTTAATTTTACTAATCACATTTTTCAGCGAGCACTTGTTTTTTCTAATTAATTTTCTACTGCTATTGATAACTAAATATGTTTCAACTAAATACCTTATAATGATGTTTTAAGTCGACTTTTTTTTACAGGCCTACGGAATTCTTGGTGAGGAGAAGAAAGGTTTAAGTTTTTTTTATTCTTCTAATATTATTTTGGAAGTAATTGAAACTAAATTTCAATGAAAAACAAAATGTCGACATAAAAACAGCGTCCCCACTTCAAATGTAATTCACAGTACTCAATAATATCCATATCTTACATGCAATGCTTGTGCTCTGTAGGTTTCCAGCATGTGAAACATGAAACAAGCAATCTTTAACAAATAATAATAATACCTAGTAATGATTTCATTCCCTTAAGAATACTTTTTCACAAAATTCAATCGTTTATCCTATCATAACATAAGCTTGAGAAACTGAATTTTTAACATTTTCAAATTAAAATAGCCAAAGACTGCATTGAGGTGCAAAATAATGGCAAGAACGAAAGTGGAGTTTATCAAATTGATCCTGATGGTCAAAGATGTTTTAATGTCTATTGTGACATGACTTCATATGGTGGTGGCTGGACTGTAATTCAAAGACGCCTAGATGGAAGTGTTGATTTCTATCGTGGGTGGAATGACTATAAAGAAGGTTTTGGTAATCTTAGTTCTGAATTTTGGCTAGGATTGGATACGATAAACAGACTAACATCTGCAAAACGAAATAAGCTTCGTATTGAAATAGGAGACACATCAGGAAACAAAAGATATGCTGAATATGATCATTTTATGGTAGAGAACGAGAGCTCTTTGTTTGAATTAAATCTTGGAACATACTCAGGTATGAAAATTTGTAAACATATAGCATTGATAGCAGTGACTTATAAAGGTTTCTTAGCATTAAAAATATGTAAACTAAGCAGAATTTTTCAAGCTCAAGGAACATATTGGCAGCATTTTCTTCAACATTAAGTAATTTCCTAAGCATTTTAACCCGAAAAGACAAACCATGCCTAATTTTGTTTGACAATTTATGTCTATAGTTTAGCACTTTCCTTCAAGGCTTCTTCTATGATATATTTCTATACCTGGCGGCATTTATTTTGACTGTTCGTGTAAATCATATGGCGAAAATGTAATCATACATTTTCCTGTTTCGCTTATAATAAGAACTACTATCGATTATCAGGAAATTCTGGAAATTCATTAACACCCAAGCATAACCACATGAAGTTTACGACAAAGGATGCGGATCATGATAGTTGTAAAGTAAACTGTGCTGAAGTTTACGACAAAGCATAACCACATGAAGTACACCCAAGCATAACTACATGAAGTTTACGACAAAGGATGCGGATCATGATAGTTGTAAAGTAATGTAAATTTTGGGTGATTGTTGGTTCTTGTCATTTACTTCTCCCACTTCTTAAGAACTAGTGGAATATTTGACATAAATCCATATTTGTGTATTGAGCATTTTATCAGCAAGTTCATGCTTATAAATAAATAACCATGTGTACAACATGACAAGTATTGCTGATATAACCTGCTCTTCATAAATGCCAAAAGCAACCCTCATCCCCAGTGGTTTGAACCAGGGTTTTAAAATGATTTTGGAGCAAACAAAGCTATATCCCGTATCAAAATTTTATTTGATTGTAAAATTAGTTTTTTCTTGTGATACAGATGGTGATAAATGTATATATATAATATATTACATTTTAGGATGTGTGTTTAAAATGTGTGGTCATATTTGATAGAGTAGTAGTAGTTGTTAAGTACTAGTTCGGCGATGTTTGAATTACATTTTCCAAAAGTGTTTTATGATTAAGTCTGTTCTTGATGTGATATGTAATGTCCTGTGCTTTTAGTCATTGTAAGAAGTGCTGTGAAATAGTGCTTGTTTCATAACTTAATAATGGGCTTAAAGCCAACAAAGACTGTCACTATTTGATTTCACTGCCTCACAATGAAATCAAATAGTGACAGTCTTTGTTGGCTTACTGACAAACGTAAAGAAACAAATATAACCTATTAACCCTATGTATTATCTATTTAATAAAATATGAAAAACATTTTAGAATGTATTATATAACTAAAATATCATGAAGTTTACGTTTTAGATAATGTGTTTTCCTAAAAGAAATAGTTCCAGAAATGCAACTGCTTTAAAGGACACATGCAAGCTAGAAGACAACTTTATTTTATTGTAATGCCTATAGCGTGAAAATAAGATGTACCAAGTTTCAAAGTCGTCTGCGAAATATTTAAAAAGATATTTAGGTTTATAATCGGTAAAAACACGTTATTCGATGACCATTGCTAAAACGCCGTGAGATTGTTTAAGTCTGGGAACTGGGAAAGAGTGACGTATTAGTTAACATAAACAAGCATCGTTCTTATATCGTTCTACGACTTGCACGCAATTCTTGCACGGCTTTCGGTAGTTTGCTATTACTGTTTTTTATTTAACAAAAATTAATGGATTCTTCTTCTGAAGAAGCCGATTATGATATTGTCGTCAATAACAATGAGGTACAACCTTACATGTTTGAGCCTTTGGCCAAAGCGCAAGGTGGTCATAGTAATGACAATTCTTCGTCATCGGAAAGCGAAGATGAATACATTCACTGAATTGGAAATGTTGAATGGTTAGTTGCATTTTATTGATGCTTCATTGTTTTTCCCAAAGTAGAAAGAATGTTTTTATCTTTTAGGTGCGAGTGTGGCTTTTGTGTGGTCATGAGTACAGGACGGGAAAGTTTATGTTGCCAAGAGGTAAACAACACTGATCCTCTGATACATGGCGATCATATTTGCATCACACAAGAGGAAGAGTTTCCACAGTATGTACAAACGAAGCTGTCTTAAAAACAGCTATGGTCGTGTACACACATGACATTGGACCTATGCCAGAGAGTGAAGAAAACGAGTAAATATTACCTTAGAAGTATAATTACGTGTATGTCGACAAGTGTATAATGCCGATAAGTATCTTAGACAAAATTTTATATCGTTCAGAGCATTACGCTACACGGCGTACCGACAGTGGCACGGCTTGGGTGGACGGCTTGGTTGCATTGTCATTGTCGGATTCTTCATTTTCGCTTAACTCATTTGAACATTGAGAGTCTGATCCATTGTTGCTATTGCTCATCGTCGACGTGCTTTCTGTATCAGACCATACAGCGCTATCCTCAAAATGTTCAATTTCACATGATGTCGTCTGTGTGCTGTGATTTTTTGTTGAAATGAACTCAACCTCCGTACCTTAGCATAAAATTATCGTATTGCTGGATTTTTCACAAAAATCAAAACGGCCGGAATGGAAAGTCTATACCTGTACTTATCATATTTGGCACTTTTGTTTGAGTGGTTCTTGACCTTACGTGTTATGAACGTCCAAAAAAAAGACTCGTGTTTTTTTTTCGCATACTCCGAAAAAAAAACACGAGTCTTTTTTTCGGAGTATGCTTCATATTATGTTTGTGTGTATTGGAAGCACTCATACTAAATCACACCAACCAGAATTTGATATAACACGCATATTACAAGTAGAGTGTCAGTTGGCTTGTAAATATAGTCTGAGGATGAATTTGTAACAAACTCGAAATATTACTTTTCAAATAAAAATCTCTTGTTTCTTATTGAGTTAAACACGAGTCTTTTTTCGGAGTATGCTTCATATTATGTTTGTGTGTATTCACTAAGTTTGTTAAGCAGAAGCAGTTCTTTCAACAAAAGCACTTTCTAGCAAGTTTCAATTGTTTGTTTAGGAGAACGTAAAATGTCATGTTTCTTTAAAAGTATGTCTAACATATCTGGCTTAAAAAATATTAACTCTGAAAAAAGGCCAGATTGATTTACGATACCTTTTGTTTGAATCTATCATATCGAAGCGAAATTATGAGTAATCAGCCTTGTTATAAATTACATGTACATGTATTGTTAACTTCATATTTGCTATTTTATATGCCAATTAACAATTAAGACCCCATCCACACGTAACCGGATATATTTCTATCCGTAATATTTTTGTTGCGCATCAAGTTGCGAATAAAAATGTTTTTGTGTCCACACGTATCTTGATATTATCCGGATTTACTCTAATAACCAAGACTTTTCACACTGTTATTTTCCCGCACATATTTTAAAAAATTAAAACTATTGCAAATTGGTTGTAGTTTGGTTGGCAATTTTGAATTCGGTCGACGTGTGCAAACTTTTTCCATCTTTGAATAAATAAGAGACAATTTTGGCAGAAATCGAGAAAAAAAAAGAGCAAGACGGACTCCTTCATTTGGGCTGACGATGGGGTTGAATATAAAACATCGAACGTCATGGAGGATGTCAATTGGGAATCCATCCGAAGCAAATATGACGCAAATATAACGCGCTATAATAGTTGCTAGGCAATTGTGGTTAAAGTGGTTATATCGCGAATTTTAGCCCCCCTTTTTTATGAGCTTAATTGAAACTTTGGATTATTTGAAGAACTATGACATGTCGCTGTACTTAAACAGATAAATATAAGTTGCTTAATTTTGCCTCCAAAGTCGGGTACTATTTGCGAATTTTTTACGACGCCATATTGATACTTGTGACGTAGATAGTTGATAACGTCTGTTTCCGTCAATATAATATTATATTATAGAAGGTGATTTTGTTGTCGTTTTTCTTGTCTTAAAAACAAATAATGACAGTATTTTCAATAAAATATTAAAAAACAAGTTGTCCGGAAAGTATGGCCTCAAATCAGTGCTCAGATAATTCGAATTCGATGTCTGAATGCGTATCTGATTCGAGCTCGGAATCCGTGGGTTATGTCGAGGATTTAAACGAATTCGCATATGACGATGAACCGCTAGCAGGAGATGGTGATGAAGTGCATACTCCAGATGATCCCGATGGAATTCTCCGTGCGACATTAGAACAACGAAGTGATGGCGTAATTCCACTTGGTGAATGGTAAGTTGTTGTTTTCTCCTGTTTGTAATATACATAAAGTTACTTTATAAACCTGAATGCTCCCACGTTTCAGGTGTAAATGTCAATGCTGTCATACCGATTTGTTAGAAGGCGCATTAGAGTACAGATGCTGTAAGGAAATTGGACCAGCTTTGCAGAAAATGACATTCGATGGCAGCATTGAGAAAATATCATGCATAACACAGCATGCCAAATTTGGGCCTTTAGTTCATGAGGGTGTCCTTGAAAACGTCGGGCCACTATTGAGAGATAGGAATGGACGTGCTTATCGCCGCCAAGCATCACAATCATTAAATATGTAAGATTGTAAATTGTATGACAAACAATGTTATAATCAACATTGTTTCATCAACAATAATTAGTGCAACCTTTTTATTTACTTCAGGTACTTGAGAGCTGTGGCATACAGATGGCTGATGCGATGGTTTTGTGGGTCTATGGGATGGAAGAATACTCGGTCTTTACCTGCTTGTGTTTACCACTTTATTCGGAAAGCATATCCAAGTGGTAACACAACACTTTACATACCATCAGAGGGGCGATGATGGAATAGTCTTTTAACTTGTGCACTGTAGAGAATATTGACCTTCTTTGCTGAGTTTGGAATGGTCAGGAAATATGCCTAGATGAAAACCAAATAGGAGATACATGGATGCACTATATAAGTTGACATGCAGTTTAATGGTTTGAAACAAGAGTAAAAAATAAAAACAAATTGGTGCAACTACTGATAGGTTAAGCTGAAAGAATTAAATGAAAGAATATCTTTTCTTCAATGTCAGTCTGGGAAAAAAGACAGAAGAAAAAATATATGGAATTAAATCATAGCATAAATGTAAAAATGGAAAATAGCAAGCCGTTCAAATGGCGAATCGTTTGCTTCCTCAGTGCATACTTAAACATGCTCAGCTTCATCACTAGTAGATGGTGCTTCCTCATTGAGACAACATGTTTCTTTCAGCGATGGCTTATGGAGAGTATGTCGAATAATCTACAAAACTTATATCGAATTTACATATGACAAAAGAAAAATTAACATAAACAAGCGTAAACTTACTTGTCTTCGCTTTCGATCGGTTATTTCGTCCTGTAATGGTTCAGGAATCCCAGCCACGTCAATGGTTGGGATAGCATCTTTCTTCAACCTTCTTTTGAGCTTGACTTACACGCTCAAATTAAGGTGAAAACAAGAATCTTCAAAATGCGCAGAACACAGACACGAGGTAGAGGAAGCCTCAAAATCCGGTCTATGTTTACGCACAAAATTTACCCATTTTCTATGTCTTTGCGGCTCTGTTTCTTTTTTAGGAAACAGATGCATCGACATTCCTTCGGTTTTTGAATCATTGGCGCAAATAATTTCATTAGGTCCGCCAGCAACACAGCGTTTTCCTCCGCGTTTCTCATTAAGATTACTAGTAGAATACGCCATGTTGATATATGTGTTCAACTTTCTACGTCACAACTCATGTTTTCCCGATCAAAAAGTTCGCAAAAAAAATGCTGAAAATCGTGACTTTGAGCGTCCGTAAAATCAGAAGAGACTAGAATTTAGAAGTTTAATTCATGCCTCAAAATTGAGGCATGAATTAAACTTCTAAATTCTAGTCTTTTCTGATCTTTTAGGCTTACTATAACTGGCTGTTGCTTATAATGGAGCTTGGTGGTATAATTGTTGTTATGATTCCAATCTTAACGGCTACGGACGTTCAAAGATTTGAAAGATTTTGGCATTTCAGTTCTTTTAGGCTTACTATAACTGGCTGTTGCTTATAATGGAGCTTGGTGGTATAATTGTTGTTATGATTCCAATCTTAACGGCTACTATTATCATGGCTTTCATGAGGGGTATAAGGGTGTGGTTTGGAGAAGTTGGAAAGGAATGAAGTACTCTCTAAAATCCACTGAAATGAAAATAAAACCATAATTACTTCAGCTCTTTTATTAGTTTAATGTATGAAATTCATAAAAACATACGTTGTTCATTTTGTAATAAACTTCTTAAATTACACTTACATTTATTACTTTAAGATAGTGTTTAAAACGTCTACTGGAGAAGGTAAAATGGGGTTGGTAAAAGTTTGTCTAAAGATACAATTCTGTTTCCAAGCGTTAGGATATTTTCCTTCATCTAACGAAAGAATCAAAATGTGGGTCAGGTATGGAGTGATGACAATAGCAGAATCTTTTAAAAGTTTGGACGATATTTTGTCTAATCCAGCACCCTTATTGCTTTTAAGTTCTAATATTTTTTGGTAAACTGTTTCATCAAAAATTGTAAGACATTGAAATGCACAATCTAACGGATTTAAGTAATAGGAGAAGTCTTTAGGACTTTCTGGAAGTTTATTTATTAATTTAGGGCCGATTTCTATGAAATATTTATTCAATAGACTAGCTATTGATTTCACATCGTAAATGTTATTGCCCATTTCATCTTTGATGGTTGTAATGGTGGTAGTTTTGTACATTTCCACTAAAGACTTGATATACATTCTTCACATTTCGTTTGGATTACTCTTGTTCATTTCAATATTTTTCTTACATAATCGAGATTTTGTAGACTTAATCGACTTATTAACTTCGTTACGCTTAACTTGATAAGCTTGGTAACCTTTTTCTGAATTTGTTTTAACGGCTCGCTTTTTTAAGTAATCACGTTGTTCATCTCAGATCTAATCTGAGTAGTTAGCGAAGGAGCATAAGAGCTTCTGACTTTCCTTGTTTTTTATTGGAGTATAAATGTCTGATACGTAATTAAAAATGTCTTTAAATTTTGCCCATAAATTATCAGGATCACGATAATTCCAAGTAGAATCCCTCAATGAGTAAAAAATATAGTTATTGAAATTATCAATGTTGCATACTTTTAGATTTCTTGATTCAACAATCTTTGGTTTTTCACGCTGCAAAGATATTTTAACTTTGGTATCTAATACATGAAAAAAGCTCTCTATGCAAGTGTTTCTTGTGTAAGCAATACAAGAGCATTTTCTTTGATAATGAAGTCGACTCATCAGTTATAATAGCAATTTCTCTGTCATTGTCCCTGATTGTTTTACATATTTTTTTCTCATTGTGTCCGCAATATATTCAATCATCTGCGTTCAACTAAACCTAGAATGTAAAATTGACCCAAGCTCGATCCCATTTGTGCTGTGCCATGTAACAAGGTCTGGATAGTCCATGATTGCTCGGTTATGGTAGCCAACAAAATACGCATTCCTTAAACAACTCTCTGTTAGTTCTCTTTAATGTTCAATACTATTGAGTGATGCAACCTCAATTTTTCTTTCGTTTTGTTCTGCTAGAATTTTACTATCTGCAATGTGCGCCTGAGATTTTGCGTGTTTTTGTATCTCATTTTGCAATGCTTTCTGTGCTAATGCCTTCTCTCCATTCTTACGCACAGAGCATGTACTCCATTCAATACTTAAGTGTATACTTTGTGAACTATATACTCCTGTAGACCCAGCAATTTCACTCTTTTGCAAATGCAGCATCTAACACTTTCATTTTCACATACAATCCATGGGTATGTCATCATAAAGTATTTGTATTGGTGTATTGACAAACAATTACGGTATGTACCTGGAGAAGTGACAGATGTTTTGCAAGGTTGGTTAAGCAAAGTACTAGCATTGTTGGTGGAATCACTCTGACCATTGTCAGTAATATCTCTTACGCTTAAATTTCAGCCTTTCAATTTCTTTTGTGAAATTTCTACGTGACCAAGCTCAGGTTAACTGCTTCTACAACAGGTTGATTCACAGAATTCAATTGATTGCTCGTTTTCTTCTTGAATAAGTGCATTACTTGAGAAAAAGCTTGTTAACTTTTTTTGAACCTTTTTCCTCTTGGCTTGTGGTTTATTCTTACTTTCAGTTTCCATTTTTATTCATAACAATTCAACTGAGAGAACGTTATATGTTTTTTATGGATTTCTACTTCTATTTACTATAGATTGACCAACAAGTACAATTATAAGATCGCAAGATAATACTAGTTATAACATTTTTCGTTTGTATTTAGTTAAATTTAATAACAACATAATGAGGACAATTTATACTTTTATAGTTTATACCAGGGGTGGATCCAGCTACGTATATGAGCTTAGGCACAATGTCGCACCGTTAGCGCGACTTTTCTAGGGAGGTTCAGAAGCATGTCCCCCCGGTAAAATTTTAAAATTGGATTGCGAAAAACGATATTTCCTGTGTTTTTGAAGTTGGTCTTCTAAAGTATTTATTACTGGAATGAGCTAACATTCTTGCTCATAAATTATTGATTTTTGACCGTTTCGCTCAATATCAGAGCTCATCAGCATGCCTAGGAAGCTCGCAGAAAATTATGCTTTGAGGGCTTCCGACATGGACGGCCTAGTTCATTACAACCTTATCCTAAAAAAATTCTTTACGCTTCATCAACTTTTACATGGAATTTCATTTTATAATGGTCTAGTTATACCGATATGCTGATTATTATGCAAACAATTTTATGTCAATTTATCAAATGAAGTTGTCAACAAAAAAAAGCAGAAAAATGTTTGTAGATGTTGATCGTCCAGGTAAGTAAAGTCCTGAGAACGACTGTTTGTGTAAATATTTACTGAGGTTAGCGGAAGTCATCTTTACAGTCAAGAGTTTAAACAAGGCTTGAAGAACTGTAACTCCGAACTAGAAAGCTAGTTCAATTCTTCTTTTGTCTTTTGCAAAAAGATCTATATTCTTTTCTATATCTGGATTAATGTCCTGATGAATATACAATAAAGCAAGAACATTTAACCAGTCAGCAGCCATAGTAATTCTTGTATAGCTCTTTAATCTTCGAAAAGCTGAGAACGACCTCTCACACTCAAGTAAATGACTCAGAGCTGTCTGATGTTTTACAGTCTGTTGAACCACTCAGACTAGCTTCAAATTAGAATGAATTATAGAGATCATAAATTTGTTAACTCCACTAAAGGAAGCTCCAGAAAACCTTTCGATCGGTTTGAAATAGAAGCTACAGACGTGCAAATAAACAAAGTAGAAACTAAAATGGTGTGATTTGAAAAAAAGCTGCTAAATTAGATTTGCATTTATGAAGATTTTTATGATTTCGTGCCAATGCCATGTAATCGTTCAAGCGATTCCAAATTTTTTATCCTTGTTCAATTTCTTTCTTCTTTCATGTAAACAGGGACTTAATTACTCTCGACACTCAGCACTTACTCTCAATTCTTATCCTTACGTTCCAATTTTAGATAAATCTAAAAGATAAACCGTCACCTTTTAGATAAATTTACGTATTTGAAGGCAGCATAATCACATATCAATTTTCCAACAGGTACATGTCCTTCAGAAATTACCAGTTTGAAAGAATGATACGTGTGACAACGAATGAAAGGAAATATAGATATTGATTTTGTACATCGCAGCGTCCTGTACAAAAACATTAGCTTGTAAAGAAATGGGAAAATTCACCTAAAAATTATGTGCAGTTCAGAATCACCACCGGGTATTTTTCATACTAAGGTCTATATATCTAACTTGTAATGGAAGTAATATGAAACAATTAATGCTTAATATATGTAAACGACTTTGTAGGAATTTTTTTTCCCCTCTTCACACAGGAAAAAACTCTTATCGGTGCCAAAATTTTATTACTTACATTATAAAGCTAATACAGTAGTGGTCATTGCTTATAACTTAATATATAAATAAATACGTCAACTTAATACAATAATTAAATACACTAAAGTTAAGCGTGATAAATATTCAATAAACGTAATAGTAAATTAGAAAAGAAGTTCAATAAAGCTGTAATGTCTATGTGTAGCAAGTTGGTTCAATAAGATTAGTAGTATTAGTAAATTTAAAGTCATGATAACCAATGATGTATCCACTTAAATATGCATTGCAACTTTTTGCAAGTTGCTTTATATCATCAATTGACAATACTTTGTCCCAAATATATACAGCATCAATTGTTCCTTTAAAAGAGTTACGATTCTGAAATCCTCCATCAAGAGAGTCTTGATCCTGTCCAATCACCCATACTCCTCCTGCTAAAAGTGTTCGGTTTTCTGCAACAATTGTTGAATACTTTTGCTCACCGTCTTTGTAAACTATCATTTGTCCATCAACCTTTTGCCACGTGATCATAATATGATATTGCTTTCCATCAAATATATCACCAATATGACCACTTCTATTGAGTTTTTAAAAGGTTTTAAAAAGAATTAAACGATCGCAAATGACTCATGAAGTATGACAAAGTCTATTTTTGCGTCTTAAAGACTTCGTTTAACATTTCAACTAAGTATAATGGTGAAATGTAACACATATATACCTGAAAGAATCAAAAAAATAAATGGATATATTTTTTTTTATGAATAAAATCACAGGAGCGTTTGCATGGACTTTTTCTTTTCCTTGAAATGCATGAGACACTACAGCTGGATGTCTAGTCTCATAATAAACATCGTCATATATTGTAATCCAGACTGATATTGAAAAAGCATTGAATTGTGTGGAGGAATTAATATATTTTCCATATTGACTTGTATTGTTGCCATTATACTTGCTTGCCCTTCGTGGACCTAAACAAAATAACTCTTAAATCGAAAATGCAACCAAATTTAATAATAAATTCATAAATAAATCACACACTTACGTAGAAAGCATGATTGCAAATGATTATTTATACATATTATATGTTTTCATACTTAACTAGTTCCAAGGTTAAGTTTTCAATAAGGCGTCTGTATTGAAAAATTGATGGAAGAAGAAAGAAAAATCTTGTTCCGTCAATATAAAAAAGTACTTAACTAGGTGAATGAGTACCATTTTAAAGTTCTTCTACATTGATGATTTTTTAAATATAGACAAAAAACAGATGATAGCAGGCTCATGTAAATAGCCGGCTAAAATACGTGAAAATATGTTTTTCGATAAGATAGTTTCATTAAATTAGAATAGTGTTATCGGCAATATCACAAAGAACTAAAATTTTTTTCATTCAAATAAGAAAACCATTTTTATGTTTTTGCAAAATAAATATAATTGATGTTGGTGATTACTCGAAAAATTATCTGCATTTTTAGCTATGTTGTTTATGATACATTAGTTCAAATTCCAGACGTTTAAAATCAGATAGACGTTCCCAAAAGTTCCACTTTAATACAATTATACAGTCCTCTTTGCTCTGTAAAAATCCTGGAGCAATTTTCAAAGACAGACCAGTAAACACTTCACCAGTGTATGCCTAGGTCGCAAAAGGGAATGGTAAAAGCTTGTGAGGAATTAGGAATAGTGACCTGTCATTTTTTGCATGGCAGAAAAACTATTTAAAATGCATAAATTTTAATAAAATTAAAACTACAAACATAGAAATTTTAACACATCATACATTATGATTGTTCGTTTAGTATGTTAATATTATTAAATAACTCATGAACGTTATCTCTGTCATATTTTAACGCGATGGTCATTATGAAGAGCAAGTGTGTATGAAACTGTAAAAATATAAAACCCCGCGACTGTTATTTAATTTGGCTGAGAAAAGGCTCTTGAGCTAAAAGACGTATAGGGCAATATATTGCGTATCATAAACAACAATGAAAACAATTACACTTACCGAATTCACATAAATCTCCTGCATATAGCCATGGACATTGACATTTGTAAGTGTCTGATTTTGGTCCATCTTTTACATCAAGTGTCGTCCAGCCTCCATTTTACATTTTTTGCTTATTACTTGGAACCTAGAAGAATACGTATTTAGCTTCAGCTTGAAAACTTACAGGTAATGTAAAGCCTTAATTATATTTGAAGGCATACGAAACAGTTTAAGACAAGCTGATTATACTGAATTGTTTTAGACGAGTTTACTTCAAGACAGTTTACTTGGATTCATTAACCAAAAATAACTCAACTGATGTAACTACTGAAGGAAGTCAAAATAAAGGTACAACTATTCTCTAAAACATGTACGTACTTTAAGGCATTTAATTCATACAATTTGTATTAGAAAATGACAGTTTTCTCTGATTACAATTGATAAAAATGTAAATATACCAAAAATTATTCGTTACATTTTCTTTTAGAAAAAAAAACGAGCTAAAGATGTGCTTGCCTTTAAACTATCATGAAACTGTAAAAAAACATCGTTCCTTATAACAAAAATAACTAACTCATAAATTATATCAACATTTTTTAAAGTTAATAAAATGACACTATTAAGCCGATTACGACTAAGAGCCAAAAAATTAAAATAAGCCTAGGGTTTGATTCTAAATTACATAGTATATTCATTCATACAAGATACACCATATGTGTAGAAGAATAAACTTTGATATATTTCTCGATTGCGAGTATTTGATTATAATGCGGTCTATCAAAAACTTCACATTAAAAATGATGTAGTTGCACTGTTCAAAAGATGTATTTGCCATGTAAATACTGTAATCTTATTGGCTAAAAAGCACTAACAATTAATTCTTTTGAATTCAAAAAATAATGATGGCAGTTTTATGTAAGCAAAGATATCCAACAATGAAAGCGTTCAAAAGTCATAAATTAGAAAAGAATATTAATGCAGGGATTAGTAACAAAACGGAAATTTCTGTTTTTGAGTGAATGTTTTAACAGTCTGGCCGCACAATGAGTCTTTTTAACAAGACAGAGAGTAACTATGGGAATGGGAGACAGAGCTAGACAGCACAATCAAAAAATTCCTCAAGGGATATTAATATTACGCAATAATATAATTTGGGCAATTACCACTAGATATTAACTCAAGTTTTTTAAAGACTTTAAGTATTGCTCATCCTTTGTACCTGCACTATTCAAAAGTATAATTATACTATATTAAGTATAATTGAAGTCACAACTAACCACACTACTAAAATATTGTTTTTGCAACAGTATACCTTAGGGTCAGTTGTTATTTTCTGATAGAAATTCCATTTTTTCTCGTGACAGTTTTCGTGATCGTGCTGAAGTGATGATGTCAACTGACAGTTTATATTTTGCTTGGTATAATTGTTGAAGTTGAGTCCAATGCAAAATACTTTTTGTAAACATTTAAAAATGCAATCCTCCAATGTCTCAAATCTTTCTTCGTTAAGGATGTGTTTTACCAAAGGACATGTACCTGTTGAAAATTTAGATCCTTTTATTTTAATCCTTTAAATTGAGATCATATTTATTATGTGTTTACAAATTTCACTTATTTAAATATCTAAAAATGATATTTTGCCTATTCAGTGGTGTTTGGGTGAAGTTTGCATATAAGTAATTGTCGGTTTTCTTATTTCTTCACAAGCTAGTAATTTTTGTTTGAGAGGCTTTCATAAATACTTGTTTTGGACGATTTTCACAATTAAATTTTTATATAACAAGTCTTTTTTATAAAGGCAAAGCACTTTAATAAATTAATATAACTTAGGCTGCCTATCAATGATGCTGCGGCAGGATTTTATTTTTGGAAGAGCAAAGCACTCCCAAAATGTTTCTTATAGCTACACATTTTACGCACTGCTTTTTATGACTGACATATACATGTTACAAAACTAAATACCTAAGAATGGGCAGTAAAAATGCTGAAGGAAGTCACCCAATACCGCTTCCTCCCTCATTTTAGTGCCCTAAGTGCCTGTACATACAAAAGCGGGAATGTGTCTAAAAGGCAAGAATTAAACCTAAAGAGTAATGATGAAAAGTAGAGAAAAAAGTTGAGAATTGAATAAATTTAGATACCTAATCGCGAGCTGAAGCTATAGACTCGAAAGAAGAAAATTACATATAAAGAGTCAAAATAAAAAGTTGAAAATCGTTACGCCAAATTTTCTCTTTGATATCTTCTACGACAAAAAAAAGTAAAAATATACTGTAAACATGTCTTTAAAAGTCTAGTACGCATAGAACAACTCGTTAAGCAAAACGTATAAAAATATAAACAACAAGTATAAGCTTTGCAATATAGTACAAAGAAGTTGATAACAAACAGTGAATACATATCTGTTCCAGAGGCTTTAAAAAAGGAAAATGAATACTGTATGTAATCGGTTAAAGCTATTTATCTGAAGTCAACATTGTCAGCGGTGCACATAGTATTATTCTGACAATTGTATATTAAGATGCATAGTAACTCAACATAGCCAGACATAGATTTTTAGTGTCTGGACATATATTTGTTTAAGAGTCACGTTATTAACAACGAAGGATTCCCTTCACTGCAAAAGTGACTATTAAGTTTATCGACTGAGCCTCTGTTAAAATCAGCAGTCCTTCTCAGGACTCAAGTAAGCACGATCTACATCTACGAACTTTTGAATTATATCACCTTACTCAAATAGAAGCTTATCCATAAGTGAAATATGCTAAACGAAATATTGTACACTAGAATAATGACTTCATTTGAAGAAACCACTCAGTGATCAAAACATATGGACCTACTTAGCATTTTATCCTGTGAGACAATAAATGTCAAAGACACAAATCCGCAGGAAAAATTTAATTTTACTTGCTTAGTTTGGTCGAGCATTGTAAGAAGTCGACTTTGACAAGAACAACGGCTTAAATAATTTATGTAACTAAATGTAGCTATAGTTCTACCTTGTAAATAAGCACAACAAATGCTTCAGTCAAGTCTAGTGGTATATATATAGTTAAAACTAAATGCAGTCAGAGCGCTCTTGTCTACTTTAAGAGTTCTTACTTTGCAATATAGTTACCACTTTTAGATACACTTTAAGTTTTTTTACAAATTTCTTCTGAAAAATTTCTGCTTATAATATTGCTGTCGCTAAAAATATATTTGCGTGGAGAGAATGCCATATAAAACATAGAGTAAAGAGAAAAATTTATCATGTCTTAAATCAAATAAATATATCCTTCACACCTCGAGAGTGTCGTCTGTATAAAGCTGTCAATGATTTCCCTTGATATTGATCTTGATCTGCATTCATCCAGCTAGTAAGCATCAACATTTGAAATAAATTTATAAAAAAACTTGCCATTTTTTGAGCACGTGCTATTTGTAAAACTAAATTCGTTGGCTAACACAAATAAACATTCATTTATTTGTTAGACTTTTGGACGAGCTTATAGCTATGGACACTCTAACTGGAAAAATGAGAGGTTAGCTTTATTCATATAAATGCATGCACAGGTTCAGTTTGTATATTTTCATTGTATCGATGTATTAAATATTTAAACCAATTTAATTATCTTCATATAACATTGACATTATCATCACTTTACCAATATATACTTTTATTCTTCTTTTCACATTAAATTATTAAAATTTTAATTTCTTTTGGACAGTAAAATCTATAATTGGCAAACAATTGCTTCTTAAGATATTTGTTTAAAATTGATCATTTATTATTTATAAATGCAAATTCTTTGCAATGAGAACAAACAATAGCATAAACGAGACACAAAAATTTTATGTGGTCTTTGTTTTTGAAAGTAGGTCTTACTTCAATACGTTTTCATATGTTTTGGTTTCTTTATACTAGAACTGCTTCAAATATTTCTGTAAACTATTAAACCGTAAAAGTTAAAGAATATTAGTAATGCATGTTGTTTGTACATTTAACATATGTTGGCAGCAGTCATCTGTCAATGCAAACGTGTATAATCTCGACCTAAAAAGCCACAACTTCTATAATGTTGCTAGGGAAAAAACATTTTTAAAAAATTCAACTGACATATTTAGTTCTACGTTAAACATGTGCATCATGATAATAATAACGAGCAAGATGTTACTTTCAATCTTTTGACTTTTATTTGTAGAGCCATTGCTTTTTTTAACAAACTCTATTTATTTAACTGTTAACTGTGAAACGACAGCGAGAGTACTAACAATATTATTTTCAAAAAGCCTTGTTCTGTTTTAGCAAGCCATAAATGTCATTTATATAAAGTTGTACTCTTATTATTCCACAAGTTTTCGATGACACAAAGGTTTTCATTGTGACAGATGGACTTTTAAAGTCTGCATCAATTTTACTAAGTGGTAGCTAATTATGAAGACGAAAGAAAGCAAATAAAAAAATTATTTATTGCGTATGTACTTTTTTTAACTTTGTTTTGATCAAAAAAGACTTTTACAAATATCATTTGCAAAAAATATGGAAAAGCACTCATAAATAGGAAAGAAGGACATATATGTTGTATAATATTTATGTTTTTGACATGTTCTGTCATTTCTAGTCTCTTGCAAGCAATCTAGATGGCTTACACACTTTTTCACAGTTTAAAAAATTTTCTTCCTCCATTTCACTTCTTAAGACGGAAATAAAATTGATTTAAAAAAAGATGCCATTTAAAAAAGAATATATCGCTTGTTTTTTACAAAACTCGTGCTTAATTTCCTTTGGAAATAAAGTAAACATGGAAAATATTATTCATTTAAAACATGCAGTTTGTTGATGAGACTGAGATGACAAAAAGAATTGCTGGCTACGCTACTGGTAATCGGTCAAATTAACTGAACGACATCTCTTACATATCATTTAAGTCTTTGCTTGAAACTTGAGTTAATTTAACATTCATTTCTAAAATTGTTTTTAGGTCAAGATATCATGTGATTTGTCGTTAATATTTGTGAGAAATCTGAAGGATGAAACTTTAAGTAAAGTAAGCACGTGAGGACAGTCACACTGCAAGCAATCATAGCAAGTGCTCAAAATAAATGCGAAGATAGTTAAATGATTGAACAGTGAGCACAAAGAATATTTTTAACAAATAATTCTCTACATTTATATTATGATTTGAACCATAGTTATTAATACTTACAGGCTACCACATGTACGTTATGCGTAACTATTTTCTCTCAAATAAGCTAGACCATGCTCAAAAATTAAGACTTACGTTTTTAGCAAAATTTTGAAACTGATAGTATCTGGGAAAATAACTATTGTTGTCTCTTCATATTTCATGTACAATCACTGTCTAAATCTCATTGTAGATTATATTAACATACAAATGTTGCAACAGCAGTTTCAGGAAATGTTTAGTAAAATCTGTACAAATTGAGAATGTATTTTTAAAAAGGAACATTCATCAGACATTTTTCTTGCATGATGCATTCGAACTTGCTCATGAGGGTAAATACACTGATAACCATCTTAAGCACATTCTACACCGGCATCTTCACTATGCCCACAGTTATGAACTCCCCATCCCCTGTGAGGGCAATTTGAAATAGACGACTCTTGACCTTTGCAATAAACATCATCTAACCATATTTTGCCATAACCATCAGGAACATCACTACCTTGCAGAGATTTGAGAGCACTTTTGTAGCCAAGTTGACGACATATTACGTCAGCATCTTTTAAATCCCATCCATCGTCACATATTGTTCCCCATTGTCCACTGTAAAAAACTTCCACACGACCAAATCCAACGGAACTCTTCGGTCCTTCAATTCTCACTGCATGTTTTGAATCTTTTAAAAGATGAAAACATTCTGCTGAGATAGTTGTTAAAATCAATTCCAAATTGAGCAAAACAATTCAGAATGTCAATTTAATGCTGATTTACGTTAATGTGTTTAAGCTTTATGATCCTGCAACCCAAGTTGAAAAAAATGATTTTTCGATCAACTTTTTCCTATTATTATGGCATACGCTCATTTTTCTACCATATGCATTAAATCAACATAAAACTTTATGGCTATAACATTTGTCATTAACAAAATCTTTACGGTGGCGTATTCCGTAACTTATGCAAGAAAGCAACTTAACCAGTGAGTTAATTTGGATTAACTTTATTTTGAAACACACTGTTTAAAATCATTTTACGCATACTAGATTAATTCTTGTGGTACTCAGTTCGCAGGTTGCCATTATTATAATTTTTGCACTTTTTTCATCAAATTGATATGTGACTTCAATTAAATATTTTAAAAGCGTTTTATAAACGTTTTTCGTGCGTTAAATAAATGTAATTTGACATTTTTTCATCCAATGCATTACATACCTGTTTTTGGATCAATGCCTAAGCGCGATTTCTTTTGTTAATCACTCATAAATGTTAAAGTTTGCACTATTTTACAAACTAAATAAGGGAAGAACTTTAATTTCGCTGGATACATTGGGGTAGCAAGCCAACAAATCTGATCTATTTATGTATATATTTTTCTTTTCACTGTACACAATTTCAAAAACAATTAACTTTTATGGACAGGAACATTATGGGTGCTCTAAAAATTTCATTGCAGATGTAGAATTTTTGGGTTGGCTAAAATATTGCATATTAACGTACATGTCCCTTACAGATATTTATTTTATTTCATTAAGAATTAACTCTCTAACATTTACCTTTAGAACATTCTACACCAGCATCTTCTGGATGTGTACAGTCATGAATACCCCATCCATTATGAGAACAACTGGAAATGTACAACTCATGACTTTTGCAATAAATATTATCTAACCATATTCTCCCATTGCCATCAGGAACATCACTACCTTGCAAAGCTTTCAAAGCACTTTTATAACCAAGTTGACGACATACTACTTTGGCATCATTTAAATCCCAACTATCATCGCATACTGTTCCCCATTCTCCTGTGTACAATACTTCCACACGACCCACTCCATCATGAGACTTTGGTCCTTGGAGCCTGACGGCAGGTCTTTGAACTTTTAAAGTATAAAATTTTGTTATTTTTTAAATTAAGCCGGGCGTTGTCAACGATTGATGATAAAAAGTTGCTTTTACGATATTTGTGTCGATTTAATCTGCTCGTGCTTGAAAAGATCACACAATGAATATCAACCTCTTCATCACTAATAAAACGTGATTTCATGTGTTTTCCATTCCCATCAAAATTAAAATTTGACAAAGATTTTTCTTCATTTTTATTCCTACCTATTTTTTTAAAATATTCAATATATGATCATTTGGTACATTTACTGACGACGCAAAAAATAATGTTGTTCAACATTCTAATGGAAAAGCGTACCAGTCTAAAAAAATTGTTTTAATAGGCTTAATTTAAGTAAGTCTGTGACAAGAACGCTTTGTAAGTGTGCACCTCTATTTTGTATTACGGCCTGTTTCATACGTCGTACTTAAAATGTTAAACTCAAAATTAATTAACATTTTGAGTGTGTGAAAGGGGCCATGTTACGAGCATTTAGTTTTCCTACATGTTTTAAAACTTTTAAAATCAAATATTGCAAGTCCTAAATAAGGTTTGCAAGCTATATCTACGATAAAAGTTAAGTTGGCCTCAATGTTAAGAATGTTAAGAACATTGGTAATTGCCGTATTTTCCTAGTACTAAGCTGCCACTGTCTATCAGCTAAAAGGTTAGCCTACTTCATAGACCCCAATTGCTGGAATGATCTATGCAATATTTAAGAAAATTTTACCCTGCGTACGTCACATAGTTTGAGCTACTTAATAAATTATGCAGCTGTCATCAATATGAATTCAACTTGTAATTTAATATTTACAGTGTCTGACGTGGGGAGTGTGACTGTTTGTGTGAGTGAAATAAAATATAAAGAAGCATTGAAGCTTGCTTGTTACTTTCTGGAAATTGAACGGTTTTATCAAGATGAAGAGAAAGCATTAAAAAGACTATATGTACAAAGTGAAAAATTTTTGAATACAGCTGTATAATATGTGCGATAGCTCAAACGGGTGTAAAATACGAAATGTAAGATTTTTTCAATATTACATAAATCCTACAAGCAGTTAGTGCCTATGATCTATAGGCCAAACTTTAGCTCGTATACAGCGCTAAATACGTACTTCGCAAATACGGTAACAAATACAGTGATTATCAATCTTTTTGAAATTTATAACATTCTTAACCTTGAAAATCTTCGGAATAGTTGACAATAGAGCCAGCGTTAGCACAAAGCGTCGCAGTTTTAACTCAAGTTATTTCGATTTCTGAATTTTATATTTCCACGCAAAACACTCAGTGTTTATAGTGATTTCATTTTATTATAACAGCCCTCGCATTTTGCTTAAAATTACGCGTTTGCACATTTAAAATTTCTTCAATAAATTAGAGTTACTGTTGGTAAAACGGAGGAAGAGACATTATTATGATGGGTCAACTTGAACTTCAATTTTTAAAAGAATCGTTAGTTTCATTGGAAACAATCAAATAAAATCTTACTTTATGCGAGTTAAGCTTAATTTAAATTCCTTACTTGATATATGTTGAGGCACTGATAAAAAATCCCTAAAAAATTATGACACATAAAACAATGGTTGTTGTTAGACACCACCTGAAATTTTACGCGATGGCTGACTAAATCACGAACTTGTGTAAAGTTTCAACTCGTCTTACAAACAGATGCTATATTAAAGAATGAATGCTGCAAAATTTACCTTTAGAACAAATGACACCAGCATCTTCATGATGTCCACAGTTATGAACTCCCCATCCATTGTGAGGGCAATTTGAAATAGACGACTCGTGACCTTTGCAATAAACATTATCTAGCCATATTTTTCCATTACCATTAAGAACATCACTACCTTGCAGAGCTTTGACAGCACTTTTGTAGCCAAGTTGACGACATATTACGTCAGCATTTTTTAAATCCCATCCATCATCACATATTGTTCCCCATTGTCCACTGTAAAATACTTCCACACGACCAAATCCCTCAGAAGACTTTGATCCTTGAAGCCTAACAGCATATTGTTTATCTTTATAAAATAAAATATGTTGTTTATCTTAAAATCAGGCAAGTGTATTTCCAATGATGTCCAGAAAAATTTAAATATTAAGTTAGTGTCGTTTGAATAATTTATTAATTTACAATACAGACGATAAGAATTTTGGTGGTAAATTTCAATTAAGAAAAATAACCAACTATAAAAGTATGCAAGAATCCATTATTGCATTCTCTTAAATATAAATTTTAATGTTGACTATAAAAAAACCATCACTCTAACGCAATAAATTCATTTGTGATTAACTAAGGATGCTTAAAGTGGCGAATTTATCGTTTTTGAAAGAATTATCGCAGAAAACATTTATTTAAATAAGGCAAAGTCTTACACATTTTGACGAAGCATTTCTCTCCAGTGAAGCCAGGAGGACATTTACATTTATAAGGATCAGTGCCAGGTCCATTGCTTAAATCAACAATCGTCGTTCCACCATTTCCACACATGTTTTCTTTGATACTTGGTATCTTAATGAGTTCAATACTTTTTAAACTATCTTAGAAAAACTAAGTATATTGATGGTTTAAAGCCTTACAAATTTATAACTTATACCTTTCTTTGGGGATTCAACAATTTATAAAAGCTCCACACATTATTACTGCAAGGTTCATGGTTCTGTGGAAGTGTATGTGTAAGCTGGCAGTTTACATCTCCCATCCCTTTGTCTTCTCGAAAGTTGATTCCTTCACAGTATGGATCTTGTAAACATTTCATTGAACAAGAAAGTCGAGAGGCGTACGTTGTTTCAAACACGACATCTTTTATGAGCGGACATGTCTCTGAAAAATTACAAAAGAGTGTTGATTCATTTACACTTAATAAAAGAAGTAGAAGAGAAGTTATCAAATAAGGTTAATCTATTTTGATATTCTCGACGTTAAAGTAGGGAAGGTAATGAAATAAGTTAAATATATTACCTGAAGAGAGAAATTGAGTGCAACAGCTAATGACAAAAATATAAATTTTTATGACACAGAACCGTAGTTATACATCGGCGCAAAATCATCGAGCACAAGTTCTCAAAGGGAATTGTGCCTAGAAAAAATGCACGCAATACTATCCCAGTGATATCCAGTCTGGTAGTAGTCAAAAAACATTATTGCAAATTTTCTACATGTAATAGAGCTTTGTTGTATGTAAAAATGATCTCATTCATTTATGGCAATTAAAGACTATTCTGCTTAGTCCAGGGATAATTCTCAAAAACTTACAATATGTGGCGATTAACTCTCTTACAGAAATACGAAAGAAATGAATGTGATTTTCTGCCTTCAACTGCATTTTTTTGCCTCATTCCTTCAAAAGAGTTTATAGTGTTCAACATTTATGTTTCAAACTAAAATCAATAAACTTCAATTAAGTCTTATGGAGCCAAGCCATTTGTGCATTTTAATTTACTTTATGGACCATTCCCTACAAATATGTAACGTTTTGAAGTCAAGGGATATTGTAGCTTCATTCTTCACTGCCGTCACATTTTTACTGGATATATCGGATTAGTCTCTCTACTCCAAAACGTTTTCTCTCGACAATTGACATACTATTATTCATAAATTGATTTATGTCCGTTACACTTAAAAACTGATTTTATTACCTCTCACTATGATAGTGATCTCTTCTTCAAAGGATTTATCAAAAATCTTTTATTGTGAGATAATATAATGTGAATATTTCAGAGTGCTTAATCCTTAATGTTTTATAATTATGCTTTTCTTGCATTGATTCAGCTCTTTTCGGCATCGCCTCGTATAAGTCAACTCTTTAATCGTTCAGGGTAGATCACCACTTTAATGCATTTTAATCATCATTTTCATTCACGTGACATGATTTAAATGTAAATGTCCAAAAGTTTATGAGTTATTAAGCTTTTTTGAATGGATGTTACGTTGAATAAACCGTTCTTATAACTAATATCGTGTTTCGGTGAGTATTACTATCTTTTTTAAGATAGCAACAACACTATTTCTCTAAAAATTTCAAACAACAAAAGAAAACGCTAAAAAGGCTTATGAAACCCTAATCAGATTTTCACATAATATTAACTAAATTGCTGACAACCCAAATTATAAAGCAGTGGCTATTCATAATG
Organism: Xenia sp. Carnegie-2017; assembly: GCF_021976095.1. Classification (NCBI taxonomy): domain Eukaryota; kingdom Metazoa; phylum Cnidaria; class Anthozoa; order Malacalcyonacea; family Xeniidae; genus Xenia; species Xenia sp. Carnegie-2017. Next base: position 18,191,773 of record NW_025813526.1, read on the forward strand.
AAGCATTCTGCCATGTTTATTACACTTGTTTGAAATTCGTACTCTAAATTTTCATTTCTTAATTTTTTCCACATAGAAGAAGCTGCTTCCTAAATTTTCTTTTCGTTTTTTAAAATCAAAGTTAAGATAAAATCTCAATAATAAACCCAGTGTTTAATATAATTTAGTTCGTCTAACCCTAGATCTGAAATAGGAATTAGGTATTTTCCGTTGTTATATGTTTTTGTTTTAGACATTTTCTTTTAGACGTTTATATCTGGTGCCTATATACATGGTAGGCGGAACGCTAGGAGGAATGTTCGCCAAGCAGGAATGTTTACATACCTGTACATTTATATAAGATTTTTTTACTTCGGGACAAAAATTTACTTTGGAGGAGAAACTAGCATAACACATCTCGTCAGCCTTATATTTTGAAGCTTTTGTTGTAAGCAGCATTCATACTTCATCGTATAATATTAAAAAGTACGAGGTTACTTCATTATTTATTCTCTAATCTAGCTTTCATAATGGTATATTTCTTGCTTTGTATTTGATTCGAATAAGAAATTTTAGTTGTTCGCTCAAAACTTTGACTGCGATGTACTGTTTCGAAAATCATTCAGTTGTATTTTTGAAAAAACGTCGCTACAATATTGTATATCTGGTTGTTTTTGACAAATTTCGTACCTGATTATTGCAAGTCAGCAATTTATCGTCCCAGTCCGGCGGGATGGGCATTTATATGACCAGAAAACGTCCAGTTTTGACTGCGATCAAAGTTGATAAAACCTTATCTCGATTAAACAAGATCAGACAAAAATCATACCGGTGTAATATAAACAAATTAAAATTGTATGTGTGATGTGAATTTTGTATTTTTACAATTTTCCTGAATTTGCTAACTGTACAGTTTCTCGGCAAATCAAGAATCCATTAATTTATAAATACAATAAAAACGGATTGTTTTTGTTTTATTTTATTGTGTCTTCCACTACATATGGCACTGGCAGCGAGTTTTGTCTTTAGCGTGGTTCTTACTTGCAGCATAATGATAAGCATAAGCTGAAGATTATGAAAAAATTCAGTTCTTCTTATGCGTAGTCATTCATATGATTATGTTTATGCTTATGTTCAGGCTTTAAGTAGACCGTAAAAAATTGGCGTATAGTAATTATTTGTAACACAATAAAAATCCCGCAATGTGACAGTAAACTTAATACCTCAAAATGAGGAGACACATGAAAGCCTCACTTGCACTCTCTTGAATCACATGCTGCAATGCTGCAAACATAATACAATGGCAGTTGCATGGAATATTTGTATGGTGACCAAATGTTATCATTCAAAAACTTTTGACAAAAAATACAAATAAATAAAATGCCCCATGAACTAAACTTCATTACGTACTTAAAGGAATCAAGAGGAATTTATATTTTTATATTCTTTTTCTTTAATATCAAAATTTAGTATTTGTATATTATATTATGTAAAGTTTGTCATGACAAAGATGTGCAGATTAAAACATTCTATTAGAAATTAATTCCACACATGGTATTAACTAACAAATTTTCAGCAAACGCATATTGGTCTTTTCAAGAGAGCCAGAAGTCATTTGCAAGGAAACTATGTTTTCTACAGCTGTAATTAACAGAAAATATGCTGATAACATAATGAGCATTTTCACCGACCAGATAACGAACGTCACCTAACAAAAGATTACGACCCTTCATACCTTGAGATTGACGTATGAATAGAGAAGTTGATGTTTTCCCTTCATATTGGTCTTGAGCTGCAATCATCAAGCAAAGCATCATCAATGGAAATATACTTTTAAAAATCTTTGTCATTTTGTTTTTCCTATGCTATTTGTCAAAATGGTTTACTGGTAAAACTTTCAGTTATTTGTTAGACTTTACGAATTTGTGCGAACACCTAAACTGACAGAACGAGAATGTTTAGCATGATAAGTGTTATTCATTTTAACGGGCTTGGTCTTTAATAAATTTATTACTTTGTTGTTAAATTTTTAAGAAGTGCATTTTAATTATCTTAATAAAAAATTGAGATGATCGCATTTTAATACAAAACATTGTTCAATTGTGTTTTTCCATTGGAAGTAACCTATATAATATCGAAGTAAATATAAAAAGTAAAATTCAAAGAAAAATCGTTTTAAATATTCCAAACGTAAAGTCTAAAGAAGTAAAATCAAGTTTTATTTATCAAGCTTCCAACTGTGCTAGGAATGAGAGAGTATTAACAATATAGTTTTGAAAACGTTCGTTTTGGGATAATTTTTTGATGGCATAAATGTTTCCATTATGGCATTTAAATAAATTGCAAATTATATTGATACCTGCATCAATTTTACTAAGTGGCAATTTTGATGACATAATAGTGCAAAAAAGGAAAGCAGTCATTAACAACTTGCATTTAGCAACTTTTGAATGAAACAAGCTAGCACACACTTTACTTATAAGCTACAGAAATTGCCAATGTGACATTGAGATCTTTTGTTTGAAAGGTTTCAATTTCAGAGATCGCATTCAAAAACATATTTTTGTTGAAGGAAAAATTGTTCCGTCGTTCTTTTGCAACCAACGCTTTCGATGCGAGCAAATCTTTCATCGATGTTTTAATTAGTAGAAACTTTCATTAAATAACAATTGCAAATAAGTTGTAAATATTCTTTATGATAAAAAGTTCTGAAAATTTTTCTTCTTCCATAATATTTTCAATATCTCTAGACGGAAACGAAATTGCTTTTAAAGGAAGTTATTGGTTGAATCTGTTTTTTCAATGGTACATTTGAAGAATATGTTCTTCTTCTCAAAAATCGTCCTTTGCTTTGGAAACACAAAGTAAACATAGAAACTACCAATCATCTAAAGCATGCAGTTTTTTAATAAGACTGAGATGATATAAACAAGAATTGAAATAAATTTGAGAAATTATTTTTATTTCTTGATTCTTAAACACTTGAATGCAAATCCATATTTTGTTGGATTGCATAAGTTGCTTATATTTACTTCTTCATACACGCAATGCTGAAAATTGAGAGTAATTGCATCTTTTCTTATAAAATATTCCAAATAAACGAAAGTTAATGTGCATAAAATTTTCATTAAGTGGCTATGAAATTGAAGTGCTTGTAAATTTCTGCTGAACAAAATTTTCCTATACTATTTTCTAAAATAAATGTCACGAAAGTTAAAAACGACAATTTGATACAGTTTTAGCTAAAAGCAAAATATGAGTTATTTAAAAAATATTCGTGGCCAGAGATTTGCCAGGCGGAAAGCAAATTTTCAATTTTGCGAATTGTTCACCTTAAACAACTTCCCTTCATACATATTTGACAATCATGTTCACCGCTTCCTCAACAATACATTTGAACCCAAAGATATTATTCACACTGCTCCTAAGAAAATCATGCACTTCTGTCTCCCTTTCACTGGCCTACACTGTCTTCAGATTTGCACTCAAATCACTCGACTCTGCAATGCTGCTTTTCCTCATATCAACGTTCGCTTGTTTTTCGTTCTTCCAGGCGTCTCTCCTCTTTCTTTCTTTTAAAGATAGGGTTCCAAAGCTCCTCAGATCTGGTGTTTTATACCCCTTTTATGTGTCGATGCTGCTCTGCATCGTATGTGGGTCAAAGAACGCCTCATTTACACACCAGAATATCAGAACACTTGGAAATCTCTCCCTTAACAGGAAAACCTTCCTTAAGTCCACCATCATCTGCAGTTCTTTCTCATATAAGAAATACATCTCACTCTGCCGATTTTAATGATTTCTCAATTCTCTCTTCTTCCTCCGACAATTATGACCTTATGATTGATGAAAGCCTTCTTATATCTAAACTTAAACACTCTCTTAACACCCAAGGAAACTCAATCCCCCTTCACCTTCTTTAATATACCAACATTCTCACTTAATTCTGTCATCTAAACCTCCTACTCCCCTCACATGTAATTTAACACCCGTAATATATGCTTGTATTTAAAACTCGTGTATATAAATTAACTCAAATTATCTGAAGATGTCTTAAATTAAAGACGAAACGTTATTAATAAATTATTCTCTATTTTATTATTGTGATGGTTTTATTAAAAGTCTTATGTTGGGCTATTATGTTCATAATAAGAAATATTCATTGAATCTTTGTTAGAGGAATATTTAATAAGTATCAAAATGATATATTAAAAACATTTAATTTACCATCATTTGTCAGTCATATCGTATTCTATGACAGCACAAGTGTTCGTCAAGTTTTTTGAGTAAAAATGAAAAGTTTAAAAAGAAAAAACTGAGTGTTAGCCATATTGGCAATTTTTTGCTCATGAGAAGTAAATGGCCTTCAAACTCGTTTCATCAAAGAATATTTATGTTTAGAAAATATATCTAAGCAAATACATATTTTTATACGCTCCATCGCCTTCATAGCTACCATTTTGTTAGGTGTGAATATCTTTTAATTTTTAAAAATAAAATTTTGAAGTCTTTCTGTCATAACAGAAACCTATGCGTCATCAAAATTCATGCGACATTTTCCTACTACGTCATCATAATTACCACGAACTAAAATGGATGCAGATTTTGATCTTTTTAATTTTTTAAAAAAAATGTTTTAAATTTCTTCTATCATAAAGAATTTTTTTTTATGTTTTGCAATTATTGTTCCCTTTTACAAAGCCACTAAAGCAGATATCTTGCAGTTAATCGTTATTTTATTATGTATTATATTGCAACTCTTTCGTAAAATTAGAACTGATGTTTGCTCCATAATTTCAAGCTTACTATGCTTCTAAAAACAATTTTATCATATCTTTGCATGTTTTTTTTATCTACTTAAGGATGTTAAGGAAAAAGTAATTTGAACTTCGTTTACAAATGTTGGAAAATTTTCATATTGACTATTGATCGACTCTTGATTTACACTCTTACTCTCAATTTATAAAGGTTCAATTCTCGATTAAGGCAACATTTACAAAAAATGGAATGAACCAAGGGACTTAATTACTCTTGACACTCAGCACTTACTCTCAATTCTTATCCTCACGTTTAAATTTTCACCGCCACCTTTTACATAAATTTACGCATTTGAAGGCAGCATAATCATATATCAGTTTTCAAACAGGTACATGTCTTTCAGAAATTACCTGTTTGAAAAAATGATACGTGTGACAACGAATGAAACGAAATATCAAGCGCAGCGTCCTTTACAAAAACATTAGCTTGTAAAGAAATGGGAAAATTCACCTAATAATAATATGCAGACTTTACCTTAGCATCACTAAATATAAAATTGTGCATCAGTAGAGATTTTATAAGAAAGTTGTAAAACACATTTGTAAGAACATAGCAATCTTTGACAGGTACATGTCGATTCGTTACGCATATAACCTAAATGAAGCAAACATAACTTTGAAGGACAAAAACGATGAATAGAATAAAAACCTGCTAAATGAAAGTGATTGCAAAAGCTATACATGTTGCCTCAATATAAAAATACTAATGATCGAACAATACTGTAGTTTTTTTAACAATGAAATATCTAGAGGTGGCATTGTTATCCTTTGTACACATAAATTGCTCAGTTTCCGTCGTGTTGAGTTAATTTTGGTATTTTTTTCATACTTTGGTGCTGAGTTATCATTTACTTTTCACTAAATGACATTTTTATGTCTTGTCATCACCAAAATTTTTGTTTTCTTCACGAAAAGAATGAAAAAAAAAACATTTCTTCATTTCCACTCTTACTCATGAGATTTTATATTTTAGCGACTATTTTGTATTTCTTAACACAGCGAGCCTTGTTCTCGTCAACTCTTACTTACTAGCTATAAAACATAAAGCAATCTTCACAAGAAACATCTTCTGACACAGCGCTGATATAATGCCGACAACAAAGGCACCAGCGTAAAAGGGAAGAGGAAGGAGGCGAGTTCAGAATCTCCACCTGGTATTTTTCATACTAAGTTCTATATATGTAACTTGTTATGGAAGTAATATGAAACAATTAATGCTTAATATATGTAAACGACTTCTTACGATTTTTGCCCTCTACAGCAGGAAAAACTCTTATCATTGCCATCGGCCGACCAGATGCCAAAATTTAATTAGTTACTTTATAAAGCTAATACAGTGTTCATTGTTCATAACTTAATTTATGTATTAAATATGTCAGCTTAATACAAAGATTAAATACACCAAAATTAAGCGTGATAAATACTCAATAAGCTTATTAATAAATCAGAAAAGAAGTTTAATAAAGCTGTAATGTCTATGTGTAGCAAGTTGGTTCAATAAGATTAGTAGCATTAGTCAATTTAAATTCATGGTAAGCAATAATGTATCCACTTAAATATTCATTACAACTTTTTGCAAGTTGCTTTATATCATCAATTGACAATATTTTGTCCCAAATATATACAGCATCAATTGTTCTTTTAAAACAGTTACGATTCTGAAATCCTCCATCAAGAGAGCCTTCATCTTGTCCAATCACCCATACTCCACCTGCTAAAAGTGTTCGCTTTTCTGCAACTTTCGTTGAATACTTTTGCTCACCGTCTTTGTAAACTATCATTTGTCCACAGTGGCGTAGCTAGCGAAAACATTTGGTCGGGCTCACGAGGCGCCACCATGGTTGGCGCCAAGCGAGAAAATTTTCCGAATTTAGACTCCCTAGAACGTCGGAAACGGCTATCTTAGAAAGCAAATGCGTGATATTTATGCAGGAAATAGAACCATTTTGGTTATTTTAAATTGCCGAAGGATCTTATAGTAAAGCAGAGAAACAGTTCAAAAATAGTTGCAGATATGTGATTTATTTTCTCAACACCACATACACAAATAGATACCTATGTACATCTTGTAAAGAAACTTTGACAAAAGAACCGAAAAAGGCTCAGATTTGTCATCAACAACTATCAAAAGTTGTGATGAAATTGTCGTGCTGAAATGACAATCATCATTGACTGCATTAAAAAGTTCCCGGAAAAATTCTCACATGCCATGGACGTAAGACATCATCAGCTTGCTATCAGCCATATATGAATACCTATTTGTATAAGAAAGCAAGTCTTCGTGGCTTTTCAATGAACTTCTTTACTACCTCATCATGCAATGTGTTGGCGTCTTCTTTTTCTGACAGTATGTCTTTGTGAATGGAAATCCTGCAAAGGGAACTAAAACGTTCTTGGCTCATAGTATTTCTAAGATAATTTTTTACCCTCTTCAAACAAGAAAATGACCTCTCAACTGAAGCACTTGTAATTGACAAAACCCCATTTATCTTTAACAGTTTTACAACTTCTGGAATACTAGATTGATAATGGAACTGAAAAATATATTTCAATAATTCATCGCATGAATCACAGTGAAAGTCTTTATCTCTGTAAATAAAACAAAGTTGGCTAACTAGCATTGGTATGTCAAACATATCACCATAAACCTCCTTTAGAAGATTCATCTTTTCTGAGGGCACATCACCTTTCCACATCTTAAACACCCTAGGGTTAACAAGGTCAAAAATCTAAAACGCTCCATATCCTGAAATCGCTCAGTCAGCATAGTCACAATTGTGTCAAGAATTTCAAAATACATTTGTTTGTAATTATGCCGTTGGTCATACCTGGTTACTGGTGGTCCCACTTTCTCAACAGCCAGGTTGTACACCTGACAATATTCTGTATTATTTCTCAGAGAAGCAACAAAGGCCTTGAATCTCTCAAACCTACTCATTCCATAATGAAAGTCAGTGTCCTTGTCTTGCAAGATAGAATAAAGTATGGATAACTGCTCAAGACTTCTCTGGAAAACATGTACCAAGAAACAAAACAAGAAGCCATTAAGGTAGCCAAGTAAACCAGTAACCTTACTTAACGTTTCATCATCCCAACCTACTGGATTATCAGTAAGATTTTCAAATATGTCTATCAGTTTCTCATAGTTAGAATGCAAGACATTGTTGACATGAGCCTTATAATACCATCTTGTGTCACCAGGACTAGGAAAATGAAGCCTATGGGATGATAGTAAAGCTTTTCTTTGGGGAATTGCTAGTAAAGGTGCAGAAAGCACTAATATTAACAAAGAAAATCTTAACAGGTGAGAAGGAGGATGCAGCTTGACATAATACTAGATTTAGTCTATGGGCAGCACAATGAACAAATTGAGCATAAGGATAATCCTGCTGAACTTGAGCTTGAACACCATTGAGATGACCAGACATAACAGATGCACCACCATAAGTCTGTCCAATAAATTTCTCTTTCACATTATTATATTGACTTAACTTACCCTTAACCACTGATGATATAGCAGTTGCAGTCCTATCACAACTACCATCAACAAACCCAAGCTGTCTTTCAATGACACTTTCCCCTTTGTCCATTCGAACAATTACACTCAATTGTTCTTTGGTAGAAACATCAGTTGCCTCATCAACCTGTATAGTTAAGAAAGTGCAGCAATATTTTTCCTTTAAAATCTCATCCTCTATTATCTTATCAAGACAATCAATCAAATCATTCTGAATATCAGGAGAGACTCCAGTAAACTGCCCTCCCCCAGCAAGGTGGGTTTCAGCAAGCCTTCCATGTAATCGCCTTTCAAAAACAGAATCCATCTTGGAAAAACTTTCAAGTAGCTCTCTATAATTTCCTCTATTCATGCTGCTACTAGTAGATTCATCATGCCCCTAAATGCAGGCTCTTGCCTAGACAAGTATAAAACAGCTTCTGTTATGTTTTTCAACATTTCCCTGTTTTGCCTTACCTCCTCGTTATGACGCTGAATCTCTTCACGTCTAGCTCGTGACATGAGACAGTCGACACGAGGCTGAAAACCGTAGGTCTTCCAGGTCTTGTAAGCACCCATGTGCGATTTTGCCTTCTCATGCTTCTTACAATCGGATAGGAAATTCTTCATGTTTTTGAATCCCGTCTGCGTCCATGAAGATGACGATCCAGGGCAAAATAAAAGACAAGGCCAACAGAACAATGCATTCTTTTCTGAGCTACCACAAAGCCAATCTTCGAGTACTAACTTTCCTGAAAGCTTCTATTGCCTGTAGTCGCTTGTAAATTTGGAATTGGCCGCTGCTTTACGAGTATATTTTGCTCGCCTGATTGTCGAACAGAAAATGGTTTCTTTTGTAGTTCACTTATTATATCGATTTCATTAGCCGAAGCCATTGTAATTTAAGTTATCACGATTTCCGAACGTATATTTCGAAAGCTCAAACTTCAAGTCACGCTTTTGAAATTGAGCCCGACAAGATGTTGTTAAACGTTTGAGTGTGTTCACAGCTACTCTCAACCAATCAGATTACAGATATTCCCACTATAGATTTTATTACTTGGTCGGGCTGAATTTTCAGAGCCCGACTAGATGTTGCAAAACAGCGCATTTGAGTTTGCTCAGTTGCTCTCAACCAATCAGATTGCAGATAATCCCACTATAGATTTTACTACTTGGTCGGGCTGAATTTTCAGAGCCCGACTAAACTGCGTAATTCCTGGCACTAGAAATGCACTAGTCATTGTTGCTAAGTAACGTTTAAAAATATGATAATTTTGCTAATAACGACGCAATTTGACAAATATTACACTGATAGACTGTGGATTATTCCAAAAAGAGTCGCAGAATTTAAAATTTTCGCAAATCCAATTTTAAAGAAAACAAATTTTTCATTTTTGGGAAAATATTTGGTCGGGCTGGGCCCGACCAGCCAGACCGCTAGCTACGCCACTGTTTGTCCATCAATCTTTTGCCACGTGATCATAATATGATATTGTTTGCCTTCAAATATATCACCAATATGACCACTTCTGTTGAGTTTTTAAAAGGTGTTTGAAAGAATAAAAAGATCGCACATGACTCATGAAGCATTCAAAAAGTCTGTTTTTCTGCATCTTAAAGACTTCGTTTAAAATTCTAACTACATATAATGGTGAAATGTAACACATATATACCTGAAAGAATAAAAAAAATAATGGATACATTTTTTATGAATAAAATCACGGAAGCGTTTTCAAGGACTTTTTCTTTAAATGCATGAGATACTACAGCTGGATGTTTAGTCTCATAATAAACATCGTCATATGTTGTAATCCAAACTGATATTGAAAAAGCATTGAATTGTGTGGAGGAATGAATATATTTTTCATGTTGACTTGTATTGTTGCCATTATACTTGCTTGCTCTTCGTGGATCTACATAAAATAACTCCTTAAATCAAAACTGTAATCAAATTTCATAATAAATTCAAAAATAAATCACACACTTACGTAGAAAGCAGGATAGCAAATGATTATTTGTACATATTACATGTTTCCCTACTTAACTACTTCCAAAGTTAAGTTTTCAGTAGTCTTCTATATTGAAAAATTGATGGACGAAGAAGGAAAAATCTTGTTCCATCAATTTTAAAATGTACCGAACTAGCTGAATGAGCACCGTTTTAAAGTACTTATACATTAATGTTATTTTAAGTAAAGGAAAAAAAAGCAAATGATAGCAGGCTCATGTAAATAGACGGCTAAAAAACGTGCAAATATGTTTTGCAATGAGATAGTTTTAATAATTTGGAATACTCCTGTTACCGTCAATATCGTAAAGACCTAAAATTTTTCTTTATTTAAAGAATAGAAACATTTTTATCTTTTTGCGAAGTAAATTTAATTGGTGTTGGCGATTACTCAAAAAAATTATGCACAGTTTTAGCTATGTTGTTTATGATACAATATTTCAGAATCCAGACGTTTAAAACAAGACAGACGTTCCCAAAAGTTCCCCTTTATTACAACTATGCAGTCCTCCTTGCTCCAATTGTCCTTTATTATAATTGTCCAATTAACAAATTGTTATACCTTAACGGATTCATTTATCAGGCAGCAAAACCTACACACATTAAGTCATCTATATTAAGTAAAAATACGGCTGCTTTATTGCAGTTTTTATTTGAAGGGAGTGCAAATAAAATATTCTAAAGATACTTACCATAAAATTCAGACTGATGAAACTACAGCCAGATGAAACTACAGCCAGAACAGTTATGGCATAAACTGTCGGTAGATCAGAGAACACTTCATAATTTTATTCAATATATTCACAAAAGTTGGCCAAGTTAATATTACTCTTGTGTGAATTACTATCCTCACTTTTCTTAACGAATTCTCTCTGATTTTCACTAATTATATCAATCTTAATAGCCTTTCTAATTACACAATATGAGCAAAGTATAATTTCATCACTCTCTGCGTTTCAGATTTTGTTCTCAAAAACTATTAGATTTTCATTAGTTATCAGCTGACTTTCGCCATTTTTACAAGATATTTCGCACACAATATCAAGGAAGCACAGATTTTTTTAAAAGATATTAAATTGTTTGAAAAATATCAAGTAAAAATGTCTTAAGCGCCACAATGCATACGCAACATGAGCTTTTTTGCCATAGCAACAGCAACTCCATTTTCATATCTATTGTGATCACCACCATCACTTCAGTCATTAATATTGACATTGAATGGTGCAACGTGCCAATAATACACGATGAGATCGATTACAATCCAAAAGTGTTAAATTATTTTTTTTTAGTTTGGAAAATACTTATATGAGCCACCTAGTACTGGTGTTTAGTTTATATCACACAAATAGAGCTCACATTCATTGCTAATTTTACTTAGAAAATATTCTATTGAATATGTTATTGAATCTATCATATTCCTGTGTCATAGAAATTTGTATAGGACCTGTGAATTCTTCAATATACGGCAATGGAGTATCCTAAAGAATAATTAATACTATGGAATATTGTATAGATTTTAGAATAGTCTATTGCATGTTTAAGCTTCTATTGAATATTTTGGTAAGCGAATGTTTTTTTCTGCATGTAACATTTGAAAGCATAGATTTTTTACATAGATTGTGTTTTTCAATGTCACTCTAATTTGTTTAAATAATTTTTGAAGAAATGCCCGCATAGCCAATCAGCTTTGCAAAATGCCGAAAACGGCCACATTTGTTACTGCCTGTTGTTTTATGGCTATAAATTAGTCGAAGAAATTTATGTCTTTTTGGAAGTATTTTTTGCAATTCATTTCGTGTTCTTTTTTTACGGCTTCTTTAAAAACACTGAAATTTTTTGTTTCGGTAATGTTTATAACATACGTAGAAAGACTGGGAACAACGTTGTTGAATTTAGCCTCAATTTTCCTGGTAAAGGTAGTCTTTCAAATATTTCTAGGTTGCGACAAGTAAAGTTTACTACTCTATTGCTGCTAATTACAAATATAGACCTTCTTTGGCAAAGTGGAAATTTCTTTTCCATTATCTATTTTGCTGTCTGTTATACTGGTGAACAAACTGCTCATAACAGTTCATTTGAAATATGTGCTAGATAAGCATGGTAAAGTGAGCTACACGCACAATTGAAAATAGACATGTTTGGACTTCTCATGATGCTATCTTTAGTATTAGTAAGCCCTCTTGCATAAACTACTTATTGCTAAGAGACTTCTTGTAAATGAGTGTAATTAGAGAACAAAAAAGGAACAACGGGTATCAATTTTGTGGTTTTCATGAGATATTTTATTAAATTCAATCTTAAAAAAGATGATCTACACCGTTCACTTGAAAGAATTCATAAAAGGTACGAAAATAACTTTAAAAATGTTTTCTTACAGGGGTTTGTCTTAATGAGTTTTCATCTAAACTCGTAACTCTATAGCCTACAAAATTTGATATGATTTGATATAAAATAAGTTGTAGTCCAACTGTTTCAAGCACTACATGCTAAAAATTTCAGCTAAAAATTTCAAGACACACAGCCGACAATTTATTTTTCAAATTATAGGTGAATGCTGCAATTCATCGTGGGATTTTTTCATCATTTTCAGAAACTAATCTACAAGATAAAGAAATAATGTCGTATGAAGATTTGAATTTCATGCCATTTTAAAAACAAGGAGAATTTGCAAAATTATCAAAAAACGAATGAGAAATGCAAACTTGGAAATGCAAAATTATCACAAAACGGAAAAAATAATGCTGAACTTAGAAATGCGAAAAAAATTAATGAAGAAAATTTCTTTGCAAAGCTTTTGAACGAACATTAAGAGGTCTTTTTTTCCATGGTCAGAAATGTTAGGTAAATTTCCTAACGTATTTAATAAGCATGCTCCGCTCCAACAGAAAGCAGATTGACTATGACTCATTAAATAACTATAATAACTAATAGCATTATTGAAAAAGGAGCCGAACTGAAACGAAAAGCAGTGCTGAATTATCCAATGAGTTCATTAGGCACTTGCCTGTGGATGTTAAAATTCCTTGGGCTTCTGATGATTTTTCATGCTCAAAAGTTTTTGGTTCAACGAGATTTGATTAAAAAAAATAATGATAGCTATACAAAAAAAACAAAACCTGTTTTCTGAATTTATTCCTCATCTATTTTTGTGAGGTAAAACCTTTACGCCAGCCAATATTGGATAATATTACTTTATAATAGAAAAGTTATTTGTTTCACATCACTTATACGCTTCAGTTGATTGTTGCCTAACTCTGCATATGTTGCTCTTTTCAGTCATATAATAAGATAATTACATTTTCAACAACAATGATATGGGAGGGTGGCCATCACTCATTAGTTTGCAGATGAACAAGCAGGCTTAATGATGCCCAGACGAAAGATAATTAGAAATAAATCAGCAATACACGTATACAAACCATAAATCACCCAAAAAACAGATCAATATTGATTTACGAAATGCTAAATTGTAAATAATTAATAAATCTCAAGGCAATCAGATCAAAAAAGGCTGCTGACATTTTCAAACAGTTGATATACATGCTATTATTTAGATTTATAAATACACCTTCATTTATAACTGTAAATACACCCTTGACTTCTACAAACAACTTTTTAGACACTATCTTTAATTAATAAGTGTGTATGTATATTTATTCGCGAAGACTTAACTACAAATTGTATCACAAAAATGAGCGACATTTAATTTATATATTTTGTGGAGTAAATATTTTACAATTACATCAGAAAATCGAAAAAATTATGGTTTTATTTTCATTTCAGTGGATTTTAGAGAGTACTTCATTCCTTTCCAACTTCTCCAAACCACACCTTTATACCCCTCATGAAAGCCATGATAATAGTAGCCGTTAAGATTGGAATCATAACAACAATTATACCACCAAGCTCCTTTATATTTGATAGCACAATTTCCTTCACAACTATCATGGTCTGCATCTTTTGTCGTAAACTTCATGTAGTTATGCTTGGGTGTTAATGAATTTTTAGCATTTCCTAAATAACAATAATAGTCCTCAATGTAACTGCACCAGTAAAAAGTATGTTTACAGTCTTTGTATTATGACTTGTGCTATAAATAAGAAGTGGAAATAACTTCCAACAGGTATAGAAATATATTAATGAAGAAGCTACTGGAAAAGGTGCTGTACAATAGATAAAAGTTTAAAACAAACAAGTAAAAGTAACTGCATCGTTCAAAACTAGTCATGTAGTTATGCTTCAGTGTTAATGCATTCCCAGCATTTCCTAAATATCAATAATAGTTCTTAGCGCAAATGCACCAGTAAAAGTATGCTTACAATTTTTGAATTATGACTTGTGTTATAGATGAGAAATCAAAATAACTGCCAACAGGATTAGAAATATATTAATGAGGAAGCTACTAGAGAAGGTGCTCTACAATAGATATAAGTTTTGACAGAAACAAGTAAACAAAATTGCATCGTTCAACACTAGTCCATGTACAAGTTGCCTTAATTGTAGCTATGCATTGGTATGCTATTACTATTGAGTTGCGCGTCTTATTGCCAGTAACAAGTATAGAAAAGCAGTTTGTTATTGATTGAAATATAGATCACTTGAAATATATCATAAAGTTTAACCTTTCCTTTTCTGAATCTTGGCTAAAAGAAAATGAATTCGCCGAGAATCTTTGTTGGTTTGTCTGCTAAGATAACATTCAGTGGCAATTAATGTGATGTTTACATGCAAATATTTTGATGAAAAAAGTTTTGCTAAAGTTGACAGAAAGATCATTAAATTTTATCATGATCAGCGGCAGTTATAGGATAATTCCCGTTAAAGAATGAAAAACTGCAACACAAATCAATGAAACTGAATAATTTTAAAATAATGCCTCTTTTTTGCTATGACATTGTGATTTAAATGCATGTAAAGATTTACTAGTGGATGCAGCGGTTGCCTCCCCCCAAGCAACAGATTAAACTACCCTAAATATATTGTTCACTTAAGAAAAATTTTAACTTCACCCAATCAAATATTTTAAGCAGAAAGATCGGTTGTACAGTCGAACAAAGTTGTCCAGGTTAAATTTTCAACATTTGCACATTGTTTAATTGCTGCACTACCAGACCGTCCAAAATTCTAGACCCTTACTTTGTCATACGTCACCTCATTACAAGTTCATCCTACTGAAAGTTTAAACCTCGTATGTCTTTTAAAATCCGTCTAACTTCAAATGCATTAGGTGCATGTGTTTCTCAAGTTATCGTATTTCCTGAAATATAATAGTAATCCTTACCATAGATGCACCAGCTAAAAGTTTATCAGACAAAATTTAATGTTCACTGTCTAAAACGTATTTCTTTTCGTAAGGTCGAAATTATTGGACGCAGATTTACAGCCGTGAAAAAAACAAAAAATAAAAAAGTAATTTTGAGAGCAACGCATGACATCTTCCCTATAATGATATTAGCTTACAATTGGATTTAAACATAAAATTTATTACTTATAATGAATGAATTACTTCATGAAGGATAAGATAGTGATACGAGAAAATGTTGGAATGAGAACACAATGCATGGAGGAGATTCTTTTAGATTTTAAATAAGCAAGCTTTTGTAAGCTTGTTGTTAATGTTTGGAAGTAGAATGGGGGGAAAATATTATAGTACAATTATCAGAATAGGAGATTTGTCAAATTTTGCTGCCATGTTTGACTTGGTTTATTGGCATAATAAAATTGTTTCACTATCCAGAAAAACACCTGGAATTTCTAAAGAAAACAAATAGAAATTCTACATTGTTTGTACTCCGATTCTCCAAGCAGCCTTTGCTTAAGATTTTCCATAGAATGTTTCCATTTGCAACAAAGAAATCTTTGACGGCGGGAAACGTTATCCAAAAAATGCGTAACACTAATTACGGGATTGCTTCATCAAAAATTGCTAATCATATGATATTTTAACGTGCACCTTTAATGAAGAAGAAGCAGAAAACCTTTGTGAATAGTTTGCTTCAGTTTATTCTTCGGAATAAGCAGCAAGTATTTTCGTCTTCTTATTCAATCAGTCGCTATTCCAAACAATAAATATTCTTGCAACACCACGACATTGATAAGAAGACCAATTTACTTTTTTCAAAATTAAAGCCGCTAAAAGATTACTCTGAGATTTGTTCACGATTGTCAAAAAATTAAGATATATTTTTGTAGCCAAGTCAGATGCGCCTCTCCAATAGCAATTTTTTTCGTGCATTTTTTTAAAGTCAAACAACAAAACAGGTTTTGATCATAGTTGTGAATTAGTAGCATCAGTGTCGTTGAATTTACTTAGTTAATGTACTTAATTTACAATTTTCTATGCTTTTTGTTAACTATGTGAAGAGCTTTGGTGTAAGTTTCACTGTTATGTGCATTGGTGTTAGATACAAATTATGTAATATCTCACGCTAAATAGGTGAAAACATTGAATACTTTTAACGTAAACAAATAGTTGTGGCATTTCAATTATAAAATGTGCCTTTTGTTTAAAGGCAATTAATACAACAAGGTGAAGTTCTAAGTAAATAGCATTGACCAAATTATTTAAACACATAAACTTCTTAAAATGTTATGAAAATAAAATCTGGTAACAACGTTCTTCTCTATTTCTGGAATCAAAAATTAACGTGAGACGCATATAAAAAATCTTATCAATGATGACTTCATCTTTAGGTAAGTATTTTCGTAACCATTTGGTAATACAAATACAAAATTGGTTTAATTAATTATCATTAATCATGATTTACAAAAATATTGATTGACGTTTTGACACCCATGGAGGTGATCATTTTCTGTATGCATGGTAAGTATTTAGCAGGAAAAACGACGATAAATGAGTTGTAATGTTATTATGAAACATCGAAGTTAATATTTTTTGTAAGAATAGAAATGTAAATATCCCGGTTCTTGCTTATGTTAAAAGACTAGTGCAGGAATTTTTTCAATTTTTCAAATATTTAAGAATTTGGTATCGTTGAATTATTTGAAGAAACAAAATAAGTTGCACTTTGTCAGACTTAGAAATATATGAAGATATAAGTTAATTTTTTCTTAAATGCACGAAGCAGCGAGTCAGAAGTGGAAAATGTATGATGCGTTATATGTTTTTTGAAAATCAAGGTCTCCCTTTGTCTTATTAAGGATGAGGTGAATTAGTTTTAAAATTAGGCATGATTTGTCTTTTGTGGTTAAAATGCGTAGGACTTTACTTAATGTTGAAGGAAATGCTGCCAATGTGCTCCTTGAACTGTAGAAATTCTGCTTAGTTTACATATTTTTAATGCTAAGAAACCTTTTTAAGTCACTGCTATCAAATGCTATATGTTTACATATTTTCATACCTGAGTATGTTCCAAGATTTAATTCAAACAAAGAGCTCTCATTCTTTACCATAAAATAATCATATTCAGCATATCTTTTGTTTCCTGATGTGTCTCCCATTTCAATACGAAGCTTATTTCGTTTTGCAGATGTTAGTCTATTTATTTTATCCAATCCTAGCCAAAATTCAGAACTGAGATTACCAAATCCTTCTTTATAGTCCTTCCAGCCTCGATAAAAATCAACACTTCCATCTAGTCGTCTTTGAAACACAGTCCAACCACCATCACGTGACGCCATGTCACAGTAGACATTGAAACATCCTTGGCCATCTGGATCAATTTGATAAACTCCACTTTCGTTCTTCCCATTTTTTTGTACCTCAGCACAGTCTGTTGCTAAGTTTAACAGAAAATGGTAAAACTCAATTTCCTAAGGTTATCTTTGACCAGGAAGATACTGTTTCTATTTTTGTCTCTTACACTGAAGTTTAGTTCTTATTACTTCCAAAATAGTATTAGAAAAGAAGAATTAGTCATACAACCTTTCTTATCCTCTCCAAGAAGTCCGTAGGTCTGTAATTAGAAAATATCGCATTAAGAACATTATTCTAATGTATTTAGCTGAAAAATATTTAACTATCCTAAGTCCACAATTTTTAGACAAAATTTTGCTTAAATGACAATTGTGCCTTTCAATCAATATTAAAAAAAGAAGAACGGGAGTGGACTGATGAATTGAAAAAGCGTAGGAGATTAATATTTGCCCTTTTATTAAGTGTCGTTTTTATATGTTTGACATGTATTACTATGATGCACAAAGGGAAAAGTATGTTCTCAAAGAGCTAGCTTTGGAGAGAAAAAATAGAAAAACAAAAGCTTGCTAAGAAAATTTGGTCAATGAACTATTAGCATCATTAAATTTAGAAAAAACTGTCTGCCTTTTAAATAGTTGTTGAGTTATGCATGTTCTTAGAACGTCTGTTTTCTAGATACTTGACGACGTGTTATATGCTTTATTCATTACATTAAGATCGATAAGATAGTGGTATTTATTGAAAACATACCGTCTTAGGAATTTGATAAAAAGTCCATTTTCCTTTTAAGGACAGTTTTCTTTCACTAGTATTTATTGTCATCTTGCTGGTTTGGCAGTTTATCTCATGTTCTTTTGCATCGATTAGATAGCTAAAGCCAACACACTGTTTTTGTTGAAGACAATTCATAGAGCATTCAATGAGACTGCCGACGACAATACTTGAAATTATATCTTTTTCTGCAACAGTATAGCCTTTTAATGATAGTTGAACAAAATATACAACATTTAGTCATTATTAAGTCAGTTTCCAATTTATTGTAATTTATTTATTAAAACAAATATCAAACTTACAGCAGTTAGTACTTATATTTTTAGTTTTTGCTTATTTTAGCAGTGAGAATTGTTATACAATTTGAAATAATACATTTCGTCACGACATTTAAATACAGTCAGAATAATAAATGTGACGAAACAAATTATAGCAACATCATTGTAAGACTTGTCTTAAAATAAACCAAGTAAATCGATTTAAGTCTTAGTTATCTTTTATGTTATAAACATACCACTAACTTTTGTTTTCATGAAGACACTTTGTGAACGTTGGCAAATGTCATTCGAGGTGTTGCAAGCAGGAATTATCAGAAAAAGGGCAAAGATATACACAACCATCTTTCAGAAAAGATTAATAGGAAAATTCCAAGAAATTTAAGCTGTTCGTAATTTTTTTGTCACAAATTGATTTGCAATTAATATCAATGATTATCTTGAGACAATGCTTAGGCTTTAAACTAGTCTTGTGTATGGCAACTTATGAGGTACGACTATATAAATATTTTGTAAGCTATTTCCTTATTAGGTCTTCGTTTTATTATACGACGTTAATATTTTATAAAGCCACCTGGACAGCATTAACTATTTATTATCCACGATTTTTTGAGAAGAGTCATTTAGACATCTTTTAATTCCTTCAAGCTGCCAAAATAGTGGCCTTTTTTCGCTACAAAATTTATTATTGTTTTTCCTTGCATTCCTTCGGTTTGCACGACCAAACATTTACAACTTTGGTCGCAGGTCCTTGAACTTGTCTATGTTTGCCATACATCAGAAGCTTTCTTCTTAAAATTTGTATTGCAAAATCACCATTATATCAACTTAAAAAATATCTCAATGTCTTATACATCTAGATTTTATCAAACAACTCTCAATTGCAGTGTAATTGACTCAAGGCAAACATAAATGGCAATATCTAGTTTTTCCACAAATGTGCAAAGAAAAGGTGCAATTTTGAAAACATGAAAAGTTTTTTTAAGGAAGGTGCAACTTTGAAATGGTGGTCATATAGTTTGGTAACGCTAAAAATTCTTCCTGATTTATGTACTCATGCTATTCTAGGACAAACATGGAAAAATGAGGACGAGAGTTTGACCATCCATTATGGCTGTGTTTTCTTTGCTGTAAAACTCTATGCTGAAACAGCTTTGAACGCATTTGTCTTGTGTTAATACTTAACCGATTTTCTACTAAATATCTCTTAAATCTAGGAGATATAGTCTTGAAACTATATTCTATTACATTTGAAATACAACAGCTTGTCAATGAAAGTATAATTGAGCCAAGTGAGTCAAATAAGAGAGCTCTAGAAGTTGTGACTAAGAACAACATGCACAAAAATGGTGATCAATAATTTACAAAGTAATAACAGGTTCACACAAGTGAATGGATAATTTTTGACTAGAGTAAATAAAATTGTTCAGTATAATGTTTTTAGCACCATTGATTTGACAAGTGCTCATCATTAATTTCAAATTCAAGTAGAAGAAAAGAAATATACTTCTTTTGAAATCAACCAACGTTTGCGTCAATTTTATCGAATTCCACTTAGAGTAAAGAAATAGAGCAGCTGTTTTTACGGAAAAAATGGACATCCTTATTTTAGGAGAACGTCTAGATGACACTTTAAAACAAATCGATAACATTACGATTTGTTGTCAAAATTAAGTTCATCACGACAGAAATGTTGAAAAATTCCTATAAGCAGCGTGAAAACACTGTTAAATTTTGAAATTTTAAATCGTCTAAAAACCCAAATACCATAATGATTTTTTAAAAATAATATTTAATGTTAATTAGTATTATATGGAATAATTCCGTCTTGGATTATAAGCAATAATTTATTTTCTATTTAATTGAACAAAAGACCTTTTATGTTAATCTGTTAATGTGAAACTTTATATTAATCTGTAACTCTATTAATCTCCCTCACATTTATTAAGAAAACTTATTACATGTTCGTATATGCAGATTGTCCTGGTTAGTAGAGTCCTGAGAAGACTGTTTTTGCTTTTGTTGACTGTAGTCTGTCCAGAAGGCCGTTACAATTCTTCATTCTTGCTTTCATTTGATTAGTCATGACCACTACAAAGAGGTCTGTTTGAATATATAACCGATGTAAAAGTTCAGGGATTTTCTTCTTTGCCCTTACCTCTTTCATTTCATTTTAAGCTGGATGTGTTTACGTTGTGATTGTGACTTTAAAGAGTTCACATAGCCAAGCTCTGGTCATGTACTATAAATTTACAAATTGCCATGTACGAATTTGTCTTTTATTTCTTACAATATCCATGTCATGAATAGAATTCATCGAATCTTACAAAGAATAGAGAGTGTCAGCAAATCATTGGCCATGCTATATTGACTTAGCACTTCCATAAAGTCAATCTTTCTTTGTGTATCAATTCGTGGTATCAACTTTCCCGAAAGCTTTGAACACACGATGTTGTTTACAATTTCGGTATAAGCTTTCCCTGTACGATGATAAATGTTTGACTAAAGGACATGCACCTGTTAAAAAATTGATATGTTCTTAAGAATTTGTTTAATAAATTTCTTTCAAAAATCATAACAGATGCACATTTTTAAAGTAAATGATGATGGGCATAGTCTGCGCATAAATGTTAGGTGGTGTGTCCCATTTCTTTACAAGCTAATATTTTTGTTAAGGACGCTTTGTTAGTATTTTTCTTCATTCGTTTTCACATGTATTATTTTTGAAGCAGGTACTTTCTAAAGAACATGTACCTGTTGAAAAATTGATGTAAGATTATTCTGCATACAGAAAGTCCCTTGACGATAATGGTTCTTAGTTATAAATAATTAATGGTTGGCAATAACACAAGTTCAGGCATACGAACTAAACCAATTCACCAAATTCGTTCTTGAAACTTGCCTGGTGCATATAATTTCGCTCTTATATTGAAAGTATTTTTGAGTCTCTCGCATTTATGTTATGATATTATCGCTAATTGCTTCCAGCGTGTCATCACACTATTCTTGGCATGCCTCTGCCCAGTCCTTCGCCCGATCTAAATAGAGGTGAAATCTCGATTCTTGGATGTCTGTCGGTATCATTTTTCTGGCAGGTATTTTTACGGTTTAAGTGGGAGCGCACAATCACAACAAAGTACGTAGAACCTTTCGGAGCGTCTGTTTGATTTTGTGGATAGCCGCTGCGCATGCGCAGTTTGTCTTTTGTTATCCTCGGAGATAGTCGGACTTAGAAGTTATGACGAGGAGGGCCGTTTAGTGTGTTCGTTACTTTTTCGGGAAATATCGCAATGTTGTTTTCCTTAAATTTTCATTTCGTTCTGTCGATTTACTCAGAGCAAATTTTGAGTGTGGCAAACCTAAACTTTGTGTCTTAAATTTTTGGGATTTTCGGGAGTCTCGGGGATTATGGAAATTTTGTCGTTAAGTTGTTAAGCTTGCTCATTTCTTTGTTTTTTGATGGAATGTTTACGGTGAAATTTTAATGTGTGTTAGGTCATTATGACAATGAATACAAGCGCACATACATATCGTAGTACGTATGTACGTAATACATTAGCTACATGTGAACTGTAAAGAGTCTGTCTGCTTACAAAGATCAAGCAGAAGTTATATACAATAAGCAAAGAATCGTCGGTGACATAATCCTGTGAAAATGTTGTTATATTGAGAAATATATAGAATCATTACGACTCTAATATTGACTTGTATTACACTTCCTGTTGTTATTTATTCAGTCAGGCAGAACAAAGCATGAGCTTGATTCATCGATTATGAAAACAAAATTTCTTACTCTTTCATAAAAAAAGTAACTTCTAAAAGTCAAAATATTATTCAAAAGCAGGGTGGATGGTGAAGTGGCAACTCATGTATATAGTCAGGTAATAGGTCCAATTTGGTATTATTTTTCTAAAAAACTATTTGCATTGCTTATACATTGCTTATAGGCCTTTTGCGGCGCATCAAGTCGTGTCTCCCACTAAGCGCTAGGATAACTTTCTTTAATTCTTTTGTTCTGCCCCTTTTTGACAACGGCGATATAATATGGGGAGACTGGGGCAACACTACACTTATGACAGAGCTACAGATCCTTCACAATAAGGCTGCGCGAATCATTTTAGATCTTCACCCTACTGCTTCCGCGAGCGATACACTTTCAAGGCTCCATTGGAGACCTCTAGATAGGCGGAGAGCCGAGCATCGTGCTATTTTCATGTTTAAGGCAGTTAATAACCTTTTTATGCACACTTTTCACTGCTGTTTTAACAGTAACTATCATAACTATAATACACGATCAAAGCGAAATATACGCAAATCGTTCGCACACAGAAGATGGGGGCACTGGATAACAATAAATTTTGCAGCGGACGTTTGGAATGCCTTACCCCTTTCCATGAAAGATATGCCCACCTTAAGCCAATTTAAGCGTGGTATCAAGAAAGCACTATTTTAATTAGTTTCGTTTTTAGCATGTTAATTTTCAAATGATGTAGTTTTATCTTCATATTTTCGCCTTGTATTCTTTTTCTTTTTATTTTTAAATAGTTATATCAGATTTAGTTACTTTTAGAGGACCCCTCTGTAAACCACTTTTTAATGATGTTGGAATCCTCAATAAAGATTAGCTATTATTATTACATCGCTAGATTCCCTAAACTATAAAGTCCTTAATTAAGCAGGAAGTTCAATATATTTTTGATCACTTGCAATCATTGAGCGAAGCGTTTACTATCAAACATTGATTGCAAGAAACGCAAAATCTTTGGAAATAAATAGACTTTTCAAAACATGACTAGAAAAAGGTAACAAAAAACACGACCCGTTGACTCAAAACACAATTAACTCCCTATATAATTATGTTGAATAACGTGTCACAAGCAAGCATCGTGAATAAAACACCACACGAGTACATACGAGTATCTACGAGTACATACGAGTACATACGAGCGACATACGAGTACATACAAGTACATACGACTGACATACGACTACATACTGGTCAACAATTATTTAATAGGAAGTTTTTGAACGTAATTATTTAATAGGAAGTTTTTGTTTATTTGAATCTCCGTAAGTGCAGTGCTCGATGCTTAAGAGCAGAGCGTAAATTATGATAAGAAGAAGAAAATACACAAAAACTACAATTTCATCGCGACAAGCCTGTTTCGTGATTTCTCACTCTTCAGGGGATGATGTTAAATTCATTTCAGAATAAGGTTTGAGAATAAGGATTTTGAAAGTGTTTGAATACCTGCTGTGGGCGGTAATTGATCATTTCAGAGGTAAGTTCAATTTTAAACATCCTGTTTAGCAAGAATGTCATACTTAACTTGTTCCTACATCGTGTTAATAGTCGCTTTATACCTGACGGTTTGAGTAAAAACATTTATAGATAAGACGTACATAAAGCCAAAGATACTGAAATCGTTGTCCAAAGACGCCTTCATGAAACATTAGTATACGCACGAAAATCAGGTATATGTAGATCCGAGATTTCATTTTACGAGACATTTATCATAATAGATTATGTTACTTTTACTTTTATACAATGATTGGTGGATATTGTTTTATTGGATTGTCTCATTAAACACAAATCGCTGTTGCTTTTTGATAATTGTTATAATATGTAACACTATAGATTTATGAACAAAAAAGTTAGTACTAGTTATAAAGTAATATGATACAATATACATGTTAGTTATTGTGTTGTCTTAAAAGAATTTCATATTTTTCTCTAAAGAATGTCATATTGTACTTGATTAACCAAAGCAGCCAATAATTGGTATTCTTTTAAGAAATACACTATGTATAACCTGAGTATATCTATCTTTTCTTTATTTCTATTCATCCCTTTATAACTAGTCAAGGCTGTAGAAAGCTTGTTCAATAAAAATTATAATATCAGTGAAGGTTAGACTGCATTATTTATAAATATTGTAAGAATTGCACACTGGTTGGTAGTTTTAAAGCTACTTTCTGTTCTCCAGGAGTATATAAATTCTATCAGATTAATGACATCAACAAACAGTATCGTCTAAGTTGCAAATCAATGTCATGATAGTCTGTTTTGCTTAATCTTCCTGTCCCCCAGATGAATTTGGTATGTGTGGCAAGTAACTTAGTTTGATTGCTAATTTTACATTTTACCTTAAAAACTATTAGTAGATAGTAGATAGTTGGATAGTAGATAGTATATTTAATTCATGTGAAGTTCATGAAACAACTCCTTATTAGCACATTATGTAAATATTTTCCTACACAATTCTGCATTTGTTAATTATTATAACTTGCCTAAAAATTGCAGACATCTTATTCATCTTTTTGCAATAGAACAAATTCATTGTGATTGGTTTACAGATTCAACAATCCTTAAACATCTTAAGAAACATAAATTGCTTGTACACATACTTTCCTGGATTAATTTAAATGTTTTATTAACTTGCATGCATACAAATATAATGAAAATTTGTTTAATGCATGTCTGAATTATTGTTCAAACAACATTATCTCTTGGACATATGATGTCTATTGTTCATGGCAACATCTATACACATGTGAATTACATTCATATTTTTATACCTATGTGTTATCTTGTCTTCATAACATTATAAATGTGCAAAAACTATATTTAAAGTTATCAAACTGCATCATGTTGAACAAGAAATAAACATGTTTATTCTTATGTAACGATCATAAACCAACTTTTATTACATGAGTTAATCCAAACAAAATGCCAAGCTTCAGTGAATTGTCTTGGACCATTAATTATACTCTTTATTACTTTATCATACACTTTATTTACTACAAGCAATCTCGATTGTTTTGGGGGTAAAATGACTATAGTGGTCAATAAGACATGCACGCCTAATCCTCATTGTGGACTAAAGTGCCAATATTAAGACCTGCTATATGAAAAGGCAAATTCAATGTATTATCCAGAAACAAATTTCTCGGAACAGTATTATTAATCTTTCAAAACTCGACCATGCTGCACGTGATTCTCTGTAGGAAATTTGCGACTCGGTACCCTCTTTCAAACTCAATACCCTTTTGGCAAGAACTGCTTTCCATATTAAATGATGCTAAAATATGTTAATGTTGGCAAATACCTAATCGATGGAACCCCCCCTCCCCCCCTTGACGCTGTTCCTGTTTCTAATTTTGTACATCCTCAATTTGTTTCTCTTATGAATGCCCTAAATGGCGACATTTTGATGGCTATATTATTAGCCATTGCTCAAGGGTTTCAATATCTTGTCTTTCGTATAGAATTGAGGATTTAGCCTACTTTTCTATTGACCGTGTTAAGCCTGTTTTTTACGTCGCATTTTACATGAGTCGAATGCATTCAAAACAAAAGATAATGAGGAATTTTATCTCATTTTCCTTTGTCGCTAATGCATTCGACGCATGTAAAGTAGGACGTATAAAACAGGCCTTATTCACATCCCCATGACAAAAGTAAAACATTTAAAGATCGCTTTCGCCATAAATACCGTGCATGAAAATTGTTGTACAGTCATGGACTGAAAATCATATTGTCACAAACTGCAGATGCAACAAATTATCTATTTTTTAAGGTAAAACGAGATTGCCTTACTGTGTCTTTCATAGGCTCATTGTAAATAAATCTTAAGACTTATGATTAACGAAGGATGTATATTGTTACACAGTTGAACTATAGTGATTGTTTAATTTTTTCAAATAGACATCAAACATGGAAATTGTAAGATTCGTTTCTAAAGAAGATATTGAAATGGCAACAAACTTACTGCCAGAAAGGAAGCCACGAGAGAAATTGACTGTTTTGGGTACAGGAGACTTTTGTCGTGCATTAACAAAACGACTCTCAACGGCTGGATATCACGTCGTTATGGGAATACCGTTTAATATTGTATCCTTGAACGATGCTTTGGAACACTCTGACATCATTTTTCTTGCCATTTCTTTACATGGATATGACAGTTTATTGACATCATTGGGGAGCCAACTAAATGGTTTGTGTTTAGTTGGGTTTTTTTTTCAACTAAGAAATGAAAACTTTAGATGAATTGCTGTTTTCAGGATATTTGAATAATGAGCCTAAACATAGATTTACCTAGAAACCCTTAAATGTTCATGTCTTGTAACAGCCTTCCTTAACTGTCAATTTAAGTTAGACTGTCTAAAGCGTATTTGTAACACTTTGATTTTCAATACTGACAATAAAATCGGCTAAATTAAAACATATTTTCGAGATGAGCAGATCGACATATAAAGACGTACTTAAACATATTTTTTACATTTTAAGGCGATATATAAATCTCTTCAACTAATACCTTGTACAAAAAAGTTATTCACTACGTAATTGTATCAGTTGCTTAAAGATAAACTATATATCTTATTGAAATTGCCAATTCTTATTTTTTGTCTTTTAAAGGAAAGATTGTTGTTCACGTTAGCAATCGAACCCAGACCTCTTTCAACGAGCTATCTAATGCTGAGGACTTATCAAGTCTACTACCTAAAGCTCACGTTGTGAAAGACTTCAATGTGATATCTGCATGGGCATTGGAACTAGATATTTATGGAGGAAGTCGGACTGTTTACATTTGCGGAGATAATGCGGAAGCAAAGAAAAGGTCGGATGAACGTTTAAATTTATCATTTTCAATTTTAGCAAGTTGCTTTATTTTACATTTTCGATTTTGTGATCACTATCCTTTGAGCGATTATGCGAAATAAGATCCTTTATAGTCAGGCCCCAAACTACACATTAACTTAACATCGAAATTATAATTCATTTTACAAACTTTGAATGTTTTCGTTTCGCAATAAAGTTAATTAGTACATCATAGAACTCGTACGGTACATGTTGACAAGAGTAATGACATCAAGATTCACCATGAATGCTGAAGGTCATAAATAATTTCGCGATCATATTATATATTATCCAGTCCAAATGTCTGCTACATAAAGCTGCCACTTTTTGCTGTAAAGATTCAAATCATTCATACGTAATTGTAATGCTTTATGAGGTCGAGAATAGAAAAATGATATGTGAGTTCGTATATACGATTGCATTGCTAACACTGATCTAAAACCCTCCTTGGTCAAATCTAATAAATTGTGATATGCAGTTATCTTGTCAAACTAGTAAAGGACCTGTTTAACAGTTTGTTTGCACTTAATTTCCTTGATGTAACCTTGTGTAAAATGACCATCACGAATAACATGGCATATGTGCCATTTCCTCAATCCAGGACAAGTGTCCTGAAAAGAAGACCTTCCTTGACAAAAATAAATAATCTTTTTGAGGAACTTAACGTGTTTAGAATGTTAAATTTTAGGGGTGGTCAACTGAGAAAAGAATTGTATTAGTTTAATATTTACTAAGAAAATTACCATGCACTATCTCTGGTCAATTGTCAATTTAGCATGATTTAACAAATTTTTTTAAAAGGTAAATTAAATGCATTCAGACTCTTATACAGATCCTTGACAAAGCCTCCGGTCCGCCATTGTCGCTCAACAAATGCTTTGGCTTCCTGCCATTTTTGTAAAAACATTGATTTTTTGTAATGATTTTTTGCATTTACCAAAGCCTTTCGACAATTTCACATTTTAGTTAATGACAATTTAATTCTGATAATCAGAAAGTTATTTTTCCATCAAAATTAAAATGTTCATGAAGCATTTAAGAATAGTCCATTTCATATGAAGTCAATGTGGAATATCATTCAAATCATATATGACTCAAAGCAAAATGTTTTCTTTCTCTAGATTATGCAAATATCTGGAAGAGTGCACTTTACACCCCTTCATCAAGGCTCACTAAAGGGCGCCAAAGCTATCGAGAAAAAGCCAATGGAGCTATTTTTGGGATTTTTGTACTTCGTTATGTGGTTATTCTTCATCCTTGCGTATCTAATTCGAAAGGTTCCGTTTACTATTTTTCCTCTAAGAGAGATCAGTATTATTAATGCCTTCACTGTAATTGGACTTTTGGAAATGGTTTATCTCCCAGGATGCATTGCCGCCATTGTACATTTGGTATACGGTAAGACTTGACTTGAATGATTTTGTATTTACATATTGCCGTAAACAAAGCAGTAGTCACTACCCTTTGCTACAAACTTAACAGAATAAGTTTTACATTTGATTGAAAGATGATCATTTTTATCATTAACTACGGATTATATTTTTGATTTTTGCATAAATCTCCATTTTCTGGCGTATTTTTGTCTGGCAATATTGCAAACATTCATGTCTTTTATTTTGTGGTTCAACTACTGTTTTTCACTGCATCGAAAACAGATGCACAAACTGAAAACAGTTTAGTATTAACTCCATGAATTTAAGATTTACTGTTTCTATTCTTTAAACACAAATGAATTTGTTCCCACGTGGAATTTTCTTTTCCAAGGTACCAAATATCGTCGTTTTCCAAAATGGCTTGACATTTGGATGAAATCTCGTAAACAACTTTCAGATAAACTGACAATGAAGATGGCTTCAAAACACTTTCTGCTTTTTCTCATTGGTGAGATGTCACTGATCTACATTATTACAACAGCAAAATATCATTTGGATCTCCTAGATAATGGAGGTAGAGTTGTTTGCATAATTTTTCTTCTTTAGTCATTTCCAGCGATTCTAAATATAGCTAAATAAAACCAAGCAGGTCCAAGAAAAAGAAGTTTGAGACTTTGCTATGAGTTGCCAGGCAACTTAGCACAACAAACATTTACTTAGTAAAATATTATAAGAAGACTGGAGTTCATTACTCTAAAGAATGGAGTTTGTTATCTCTACTCCTTCTCTGAGTTGCTGACTGTTTATTCTTATGCACAAGTGAATACATCAAAATAAGGCAACTTGTCAAACAGAATGATAAACACAATTGGACAATAGGCAACATAACAAATTGGATAAAATCTTGAAATTATAATCAGAGGCGTAACTAGAACGTTAATTGGAGTGTGTATATTCATATATTTAGTTGTGCCCTACTGATTTCTTTTGAAATTCAAATCACTTTCAAAAGAAATCAGTAGAGCACAGCGGGATAAATGAATATGCACACCACCACCAATTAACGTTCTGGTTACACTTTGATATAGTAACTGTTCCGAGCAGTTGACCTGACCGCACTGAGGTAATCTTATTACTCTTATCATTTTATGGATAGTGGATGCGCATTTGAAAGATTTTCTATAGCCTCTTAAGCATTTTTATTTCAATTGTTTTGATTTTCCTTTGTTCATTATGATCATTGGTGCAAAAAATGCAAGGCCAAAGGCACACATTAAATTTGTGTGAGATGGAAAAAACGTCAAAATGACAATAAAGCTTTTGAGCAGGTCCAGCAGGAAATAAATGGAATTACTCGAGGTCATCTCGCACAAAGTGCAAACCCTTCAGCTAAAACATAGTTGCATACAATTCATAAAGCTGTAGATTTTATAATCGGTGGATTGAACAACATTTCACATAAGTGTCTAGCTTTTTTGAGACTAGCTGTGTCTTCGAGATTTGATCTTAAGGCATTTCCATCAAAGACACAGCATTAATGGATCAGGCCACCCGATTCGGCAATCGCTGATACCAACTCCTACCAAAAATGTGACGATACTGGTAACAAATGATTTTTTATTGCTATAATGCTGAGGCGTAACACTACACTAGTCTTGACATGACTTGAAAAAGTCCTTCCGGCTGATATATGTTGCTATTTTTTCGTGTCGTTACTACATTTTTTGTCCTTTTTCTTTAGGTTTGAATATACGATAACTATCTCAATACGTCTTTTTATTGTGTCGTTCTCTTTACTGTGCCAAACTTTTTTGACTTTACGTGTGTCTTTTTGAATTTACGTGTGCAACACAAAATCCTTAGTAGGATGTGCACAACGTCGTGGACCTAAGTGCGTCCCACTGTACCTGGCAATTTTTGCGACGAGGGGGAGAGGTTGGAGTAACCCTTTGTCTTGCGATAGTAACTTCTAGTTATATTGCATATTTTTACATATTTCACCCTAAAATATGACTATCTGAACCGACAACACCCTAACATCACATTCATAGCTGAAGTCGAACAAAACAGAAAGCTCTCATTTCTTGACATTTATATCTCTCGTACCAATGGAAAATTCACCACTTCCGTCTACCGCAAACCTACTTTCACTGGCCTTTTCACTAACATCCACAGCTTCATCCCACTTGCCTACAAACTTTCATTAGTCTCCTGCTTACTTCACCGCATCTTCAATCTTTGCTCTACTTACGAAAATTTTCATACACAACTCAGATTTACCAGAAAGTCACTCACCAAAACGGTTTTCCTTCACGCATTGACCAAATCACGTCCTTCCTTAACTTAACACCTCCAAACCACCTGTCTTGACTGCTCACAAAATGCCCATCTATTTTTGTCTTCCTTTCACCGGCATACACTCCCTTCAAATTCGCACACAAATCAATAGCCTTTGTGCTGCAGCCTTCCCACATATATCCATTGAATTTGTTTTCCGCCCTTCTCAACGTATCTCTTCTTTCTTCCCCTTTAAGGACAAAATTCCCAAACCTCTGAGATCTGGCGTAGTCTATTTATTCAAGTGTCGAAGCTGCAACGCCTCGTATGTGGGTCAAACCACACGTCATCTACACACCAGATTTTCGGAGCACTTGGGAATATCCCCCCTTACAGGCAACCAAGTTTCCCACCCTGGACACACCCCCAACTTAGACGACTTTAAAATAATCTCCTCTTCCAACGATACTTATGAACTCTCCATTCATGAAAGCCTTCTAATCAATAAATACAAGCCTTCACTTAATGTGCAAGGAAACTCCATTCCACTTAACCTCTTTTAATTTCTCTTTATTTTACTTCCTAACTTCCTTATCATGTATCCATTCGACACTGCTTCCTTTAGTAGTAATTTAACACCTTTTTGTAAATATAATATCTTGTCTTAACATCCTATTTATTATTTGTCTGAAGATGTCTTGAGTAAAGACGAAACGTCACAATAAATTTAACTTTACAATTCGTTTTTTTTTGGTCTATTTCTATGGCTCTAATCAGAACTTTATGTTACGCATTAATTTTTATCACACGAATTCGATTTCCGCTCGGCAAGTCTCTCGCTACAATTTTAAATCACCCTAAAAATAGTCATTCCTTTAATTAAAGGCTGTGAAGCAAATAGTAATTTCTTGTCAAAAACAAAGTTATAAGGAACATCCTTGTTATTTTGTACGAATAACGTGAGAAAATGCATTTTTTTCAAGTATCTTCCTTCCCTACAGGTTGTTCAATTACTTTCACAAATGGATTGTATGCAGTTAAAAAGACTGGCTCCTTTTACAAGCGTTCACCGCCACCTGAAGAGTGAAAAATGGATAAATCGTGCACAAAAAATAGGCAATAACGGTTGGGCTGGCTTCAAGTTCCTTTTCTCGGACCAGATGGTGACTTGTATGCAGTTCGTAAAGATGGGACATTTTGAAAGGTTCTCCACCTAAAATGCACGTGACAGCTGGAGTGATCGTGCAACTAAATTGGCAATAATGGTTGGGCTGACTTCAAATTTCTCTTTTTTGGTCCTGGCAGTGACTTGTATGCAGTTCGTAAAGATGGCAAGTTTTTGAAAGGTTCTCCACCTAAAAATGCACTTGACAGCTGGAGCACTCGTGCAACTATAATTGGCAATAATGGTTGGGCTGACTTCAAATTTCTCTTTTTTGGTCCACATTGCAACCTGTATGCCGTCCAACCAGAGGGTTCCATCTTTACAACGTACGAACCAAAGGACAGGTCTGACAGATGGTTAGACCGCGCAAAAAAGATTGGCACAAACGTTTGGCAACATTTCAAGTTCCTCTTTTTTGGTCCTGGGGGTTATTTGTACGCAGTACCATGTGATGGTTCTTTACGAAAAGCCCCTCCTCCAAGAAACGCAAGTGATACCTGGATTTCTCGCTCATCTAAAATCGGTGCTAAAGGATGGGCAAGTTTTGCATTTCTGTTCTAATTCTCTTGATTTACTTCAGTAGCTACTAACAATTCATGATTATATTATGGTAATTGTTCTCAACGTAAACAGTTTTAAAATATAATGTCATTAGCAACCCATTTTGCTTTGGTTGCATGTTATTGCTTATTAAACATTTCTCAAATTTTGTAATAATAGCTCGATTCCTTTATGTCTTTTAAATTTTTGGGTGTTAATATTGAGGCTTATATGAAAAATTTGATTTATTTCTCTGCACGCTTTGCTAGAAAATTCCATGTGTATTCACATTGCACAAATTTCCTCGTGTTTACACAAAATGTGTATAACACACTGACATGGAAGTGTTTTTGCATTGCCTTTAAATACAGGGGTTAAGCTTTTGTATACATGTTTTATTTAAAAAACGTTCTTTGCAAACAGAACAAGTTTGAATAAAAAATGAGAAAGCTCTTTTGCAGAAAAATTTTTTGCAAACCGACCACGTGCCAAGGAACTCAAATTTTGCATAACATAACAAAATTCTCAAGAAGAAAACAGGCTTGACAATAGTGTGTTTTTGTGACGTTTAAAAAAGGGTACAGTCAATAATAACTTCGACTTTACACGAAGATTGACAGTACAAGCTTTTATTTGTTAAAAATGGCGAAATTTTAAAAGAACTTTTTAGGATTATCAACTTTCTAGCTATTACTCGTTCTATGACTCGAGAATTGCAAGAAAATTTTTCCATGAAATCATGCATACAAAGAGAAATTGATTCATCAATTGTGTTCATAAAAGATTACTTTCCTTCATTTTTTTTCATTAACTCTTGAATAGCTCATCAGAGGTTTGATAATGTTTCTTCCGAACAGTTAATCCAGCTGCGCTCTCTTTTGCATACGCATCGTAAACCCAAGGCTCCCTGAAAGAGTGAACTCTTCCAGACACTGAGTATTCTACCATGCGACCATTACATATTTTCTAAAACAAAGAAATTATACCATTATCGCATGTTAATAGAAAACAAGACAAGGTGAAAAAAAAATAAATGAAAAGTTATTTTCTAAAGAGAAATCTGAGGATCTAAACTAAACTATCTATCTATCTAAAATCTAAACTATCTAATTTTAAAGACGAGCAGTTTTTGAGACACTGTATAACTAGAGGATATACGTGGGCCGTAGCTAAAACATTAATTGAGGGGTGGTAGGGTGTATATATATTCAGTTGTGCTTTACTGACTTCTTTAGAAAGCCAAATCACTTCCAAAAGAAGTTATTCGGTCACAACTGAATTTATGAAAATGCACTCTCCCCGACCCAATTAGCGTTATAGCTACGGGCCTGAGGATAAGTAAAGATTAGTGAGAAAGGATTAATGTAAGAGTCGTGGAGCGTAAGTAAAAAATATGTAAAATGGCAAACAAAGACAAAAATGAATAAAGAATAGAGAATGCTATATATAAGCGTTGGTATACCAACTTTCTAATGTAAGCCGTTGTCTATAGTCAGTGCTGTAAGTAATACATTTCGCCTAGTCCCAGTCAATGTTGTGTTTTGTGAGTCGGTGATGTTGGGCAATGTGCTTAGTTTTGTTTTATTTCTTTGTAGATCGTTTGTGTTCAGTAAATGTTATGTTTAAGTTCCTCCCAGTCTCCCCGATATAGGAAGCGTGGCAGTCGGAGCAGTTTATTTTGTAAACTGCCCATTGTCGTTCGTTGGGTTGTTCTTTGTCCTTGATGTTCGTTAGTAGTTGTCGTAGCGTTGTAATTGGTTTATGTGCAACACGTATGTTGTATGGTCATAAGATACGCGAGATTCAATTTTTGAAATATTTAACGAATTTGGTATCGTTGAATTATTTGAAGAAACAAAATAATTTGTACTTTATCAGACTTAGAAATATATGAAGATATAAGTAAGTTTTTTCTTAAATGTATAAAGCAGCGAGTCGGAAGTGGAAAATGTATGATGCGTTATATGTCTTTTGAAAATCAAGGTCTTATTAAGGACGAGGTGAATTAGTTTTGAAATTAGGCATGGTTTGTCTTTTGGGGTTAAAATGCGTAGGACTTCAATTAATGTTGAAGCAAATGCTGCCAATGCTCCACTCTCGTTAGACCATCATTTATACATATTTTGTTATTCTGGTCACATACGTTCATGAATTACTTTAAGTAAACATATATTTTTATAGGAAAGTATTTTTTGTCCATTCCCATTATGCCTTTTATCAACAAAATCAAAACTAGTTTAACGACTAATTAAAAATTTGAACAAGAAAATTCCTAATCACAAAACACCTTTCCCCTTATACAATAGGCTTTAGAAACAACAAACAACAACTGAGGCATTTCGAAAATTTAAATTATCATTTAAGATTATGATTTCAGATACAAAACTTTAGTTCTAATTAAAAACTACAAGCAATAGGGAAAATCAATTGTAATCTATTTATCATACATAACAATAGACAAAGCAATATACGAATTATTTAATTTTATGTTCTGTCATAAAAATGGCGTTAATTAAAATTTTGAATTCTTCGTCGACCAGTTTTACCAGTTTGTTTAATTATTTGAGGCTGACACAATAAGTTTGGAAATTTTCTTGACTTGTCCTTTTCTCCTGGAATTAAAAATTGGAAAAATATGAATATAGAAAAGCAGCGATGCAATATGAATTATTAGATAAAATTAACATAATTAAATTATTAAGTAGAAAAAGTTTTTATTTCATTTAGATAAGTTACTGGATAACAATATTCATCTCGTTCACAAATACGTTCTATTTCATCCTTTTCAGACGAAAATTGTGATTCAACACTCGCGGCTTAAGTATCATTCACATGCTAAGATGATGAAAATGCAAATTAATATTTATGTTTATACAGTATTCCGTATTCATGCTATTAAAATTAGCATTATTGTTTCATTTCTTTTATATCAGGATGGTATGAATACAATTTGTGAGAATCTTAACATTTTGTCAGCATTAAGTAAAGAATCCTTAAAAGTAGCGTAATTGTAACTTGTCATCGAAAATTATTTTAAGTTTTACCTTTTGTATTTCTTCAAGATATTTTAAGAGGGAGTAGATGCAGTTGAGTGTAATTTCTTTTGAAATCGCATCCTGTTTTGGAGGTGAAAGTGGAGACCACAGTGATGGTTCTTCTAAACACGACCGTAACGCTTTGTCTTCTTCAGGCCAGTATTTCTTGGTGTCTGATGAAAGGTAGCGGAATATGAAACGACGAAGTGCTTTTATAAAGTTCTGTGGCTTCAACTGCTCAATTTCTGTCTTCGTCACACTACTGACGATTTCTTTCACGTTTTTTGGCAACTCTTGTCGAAATCTGTCCGCAAGTCCATCAATGGCACCATCTGCAAGCATATCTTCAAGAGCTTCATAAAGTGCAGCAACATGTTTTATCTTGATCGAACTTTTAGGATCAGGTAACAGATTTAGTGGGAAAGGGCTTGGCAACATCTTTGACCACTTTTCAGCAAGCTCTTCCAAAGTCATTTCAACGTCAAAATTCTTTAACTTTCGTTTGATAAGGAATATAAGAACTTCGACATGCTGTAAAAGATGTTGGCTATCTTTTATTCTTCGTTCTTTCAAGTTTGACAAACCTTTCTGTATCTCAATGGGCAAAGTTGGGGTCTGTCTCACTAGCAATCGAATCTCTGTCAATAAAGGACCGCAGAAATGGAACAGTTCTTTTGCAAATATGATTTTGTTAAGCGTCCCAGTCAGATAACACTTTCAAAAGCGATTTTTGTTGCCAGCCAAATTTCTATCCGTTGAAAATCGTACTTGACTTCTCGCCCTCTGCCATACTCAAGATTGCTCTGTCCATATTTGAATAGTTCATCAGACCATTGGTAACTGATTATATCTTTTTGTTTAGCATTTTGAACTGAGATTGACATGACACCACTGCATTTCTCTTTTTCAAGAAAGCTTAAAGCTGGATGACTGTAGGAAGATGAAAGGGAAATCATTGCATCTAAAATTAAGTTTTGGTAAGAGACTAGAATTTCTATGGCTGTTTTAAGGTAAACACCATATTGACTTTCTAGTAAACAGTATGCAACAGAGTCATTCTGTACAAGGCGCGGCATCTTCTCTTGTTTAATCAAAAGCTTTTGATTTACCAAGGGGCGCATTTTATTCCATGCTTCTATAAATTTGTTGAACAAAATCTTTAAACTTTCTGTTTCTTGCGGAGTTCTTTTCAGTTCCAGAAGATGTCCACAGATAAAATCATTGATAGACTTAGTTTCTGCATCTTTTCGACTAATGCGATGTGTTAATGATGACGATAGTAAACGAGACCATTTCAGTAAATGGTAGAGATTGGGAATAATCTGGAGTTGGTTAAACGTTGCAAAGAACAAGTTCAAGAAACAGTGTTTTTCTTGAACATCTTTTGGAGAAAAAAGGAATGCTGAACGGAAATCTTCCAAACTTGGTTGCTTCGTCACCCGAAACAATCTCTTCATATCCTGTCTTTGTTCTTCTGGTTCTTTTGGATAATTGTCAAGTTCCAA
This sequence comes from Xenia sp. Carnegie-2017, assembly GCF_021976095.1. Classification (NCBI taxonomy): domain Eukaryota; kingdom Metazoa; phylum Cnidaria; class Anthozoa; order Malacalcyonacea; family Xeniidae; genus Xenia; species Xenia sp. Carnegie-2017. The sequence goes on from NW_025813526.1 coordinate 18,229,315, forward strand.
GATGCTGCAATTCAGTGTAATGTTTTCACTGTCTTTGGAGTGCAGAGGCTTTAGAATTTCCATTAGTTCCTTTGACATCCCACGCGATTTCAAAAACACGTCCTCCGTTAACTGTGAAAACGTTTCTTCCCATTCCCGACGAATCTCTAACTTGGTAAAATCTTTTACTCCTTGTAAGTTATTTCTGATCAGATTCGAAGTTTTCTCAACTACAAGATGCATGGTTTTTATGGCAAAATCTTTTTTGCAGCAAAGGATTTTCATTAGATGTGACAGATCATCTTGAATATTTTCAAAACAAAAACTCTCTGGGTTAGAACTATTGCTGTCAAAATGAAAACCATGCAAAGAATTGAGTGACGTTGAAAGGCTTTCTTCCGAGAAACTACCAATAGCAAGGCCAGCATAAAAGGATGAGTAAACGATGAGATGCAAAGCACGATAAACGGCTGGATTCAAGTTAGTTGTGCAAAGAAAACTTGAGTCACAAAAACTGGAGTGTGATGGTACGGCAAACGTTTCGAAAGATGGGAAGCTCACTGTTTCTTTACGCAAAACTTCGTGACAACATGGGCACTCACTAATATCGTCTTTAATTGACAATCTAAAACCACATACACATGTAAAATGGACGGAATCTTTGACAAATGGTAAAAATTCGAAGGCGCAAAGTAACTTTGCTTCTTCATCGTGAGAAGGAATACAAACTTGTTGAAGCTGGGAAGGATTTGTGACACACATATAAAATGGCGATTTTTCATCTGATGCACCTGTGCCAACGATACTGGCAATATGCAAAACTAACAACGCCATTTCTACTTCTTCAACTGACGACTCGGGTGATAGTTGGAGTTGTGCACAGTGGAAATCGTGACGTCCAATAACTCTCATAAACAGTTCTTGGAGCATTTTAGGGAAAAAAGCAACCTCTTTAGCAAACCAATCGGCCATTTTTTCTTCTTTATCAGTGAGTTTTCGCACAGCCCGTTTCAAATATATCATGTTTGTAAGAATTATAAAAAGAGAAAATGCATGATTTGGAGAATTTTTACATTTGATCATATATTCTTCCATAGATGAGCTGTTACCTGAACTCAACTTAAAATAGGCAGCCTTAGCTTCTGCATATTCGGGGCTTTTCAGCGGAATCGGAAACACTGCTTTCTCCTGAATATTTTCGTCACACCATGGTTGCTGCAACGCTGAAAGGACTTTACTTTCCTTAAAAAACTTTTGCAGATCAAAAAGACTTACATGTTCACGAAGTTGTTTCATGAAAAAAAATTGTATTGATGATTTCTGACATTTAAGCAATGAGTTGACTTCATACATCAAAAGAACATATGGACTGTCTTCTTTTAAAGCGCTAGTGTTAACAATTAATTTTGCTAAAATTGTGAAGAATCCCCGAAGTACTGCAACAGCTGATAGTATTCTTAAACCACACTCCTTCCGGTTGCCTTGGGATATCAATTCGGAGGCAGATTTAGCAAGCATAAGCACTTCACAATCAGAACTATTAATGTCTTCTACTGTAAAATGACTTTCAAACTTCAGTAAGCATTGAATAAGATCACAAATCATCACAGAAGCATACGAATCATGATGCATCAAATCATGCGAAAAGCGATCTTTGAATACTTCATCAATAGTTTGAAGACAAGGACAGTTTTCTATGGCAGTTTCATCGGTGACTACTTTCATAAATATTCCAGGTGACTCCATTTCTTCTACCATCAGTAGCCGTAACAAAACAGGGCTCATTATAATCACCAGCTCTGATCGTTCCAATGACAGAACTTGCTCAACGATAAATCGAGAACAACTTGTGTCAACGTTCGTGTCAATACAACGGCCGTAAAACAAAGCTGAAAATTTCAGTAAAGCATCCTCTTTATCAGTATGATATTTTATTTCTTCTTCTAATGGACTAATTAGTTGATCGGTTATCATTTTAAACGAGTTTGGGTGATCCAAGTATTCTGGAGCAAGAGCAATACCGATTTCGTTGAAAATATACAAAGCAGGCAAACTTTTTGGTAAAGGTGTTGGAGGTAGCAAGATCATTCTTGAGAAATCAACACATAAACGGAGGAAATGAAGTGCTGACGAATGCTCACTAATTTTGACCGCCAATGAAAGAAGCAAGTTGGCATTTCGTGTCCACGGCTCAAGGCCGCCATTCCTTTCTACAGTTTCTTTGGAAGGAAACATTTTCCAACAGAACATTGTTACTAAAGTGTCACCAAATTGTTCTGCGTTTTCATGAAGATCTTTTTTTTCTTCCACTGAATCTTCTGTGCTCTGACCAATTTCATCTTTACAGGATTCAGCATCAGCATTTGATGCATTGTTTTTTTCTGTTACATCATCATTCGCGTATTGATCTTCTGTAACGCGAGTTTCATTCTGATACTCAATCACATCATTTAGTTTGTGAAGCTCATGTTGCTCTATAGAATTTATCACTTCAGTATTTAGGATATCTATGCTGCCGAACAGTTCTGTGAAACCTGAAATAGCGTTTAGTCCAATAAACGGCCGAGAGCAATCAACCATCTTTAACAAATCAAGTATTTGTTCTCGATGAGCCCATGCAAAGATGTGAATCATTGTGAAGAATTCAGGCATATTTTTCAATGGCAAATTTTGCTTGAATTGTGAAACAAACATTGCTTTTAGTATCAACACACGCTGAGAACGACATACGGCTTGACTAAAGTCGGCAGTAATTATATCAAACAGATCTTTCATGTATAATTCGTGACAAGCAGGGGTAAAATAATGAAGGTCAGTTACTAGATTCATAATCATTTTAGAAAATCTTTCCAGTTGATCTTGCCGAACAAGTTGTTTTAATTGACCATTTTCGTCATAATTATCTTCATTTTCTTCTAGTTGGGCATAGTCTTCCATGAATACCTCTTTAACGTTGTTAACTTTTTTGATTACCACTTGGCTAAAAGGCAGGATAAGATCAAGGCTTGTGCTCTCAAGAACATACGATTCAGCTCCAAGGGGTTCTGGAATTTCTGTTATTCTAAAAATTTCGTTATTATTGATAAATTTACACCACAGATCTTCTAACATGGACATCAAAGTCCCATCATATTCCTCATTAAGATGAGGTGGCCAAGCATTCTCTTTTTCAAGGAAGTAAACGATTTTCGCTAACGGATTTCGAACTAACCGAGAAACAAACTGCTCCATTGCACAGTAAAGCGTGGATGAATTAACTAACGACTGACGATCACAAGCCACTCTTACTTGCCAACTTTCTTTTAAGAAAATATCTTCATTATGTTCCAGAGAATTCCCGTCAATTGATTTTAATATGAAATTTTCAATAACTTGCGAAACAGCTTCAGATTTGAAAAGATTTCTTGCAATGTGCAAAACAATCTCCAGAGGACGTTGGTTACCAGTATATTTAATGCAAGTAAAGCACCATAATAGATCATTTTGTGCTATCCTGCTAATAGGCCAAATAGATGATGTGAGAAGGCTCTGAACACTTAATCCACGTATTTCACTTAATGGAACAGGAGGGACCTCCAGGATGTCAAGGAATACTTGTCTCCAACCACAAAGAAAACTAAACTGCCATGGAACACTCTCTTCAGCTTCTCCACGTTGCACGTGCACTACGATGCAAACATGCTTATAGCTTTGCACATCTAACTCAGACAAACATTGCTTGTATGTGTTTCGCTTTTCTTCAATGATAGAACGGGCGAGAAGTAAATGTGTGCCGTCCAATTCTGGTTTACTTTGTAAAACTAACAACTCCTTATCAGGCGCATTCCAGAATTTGTCAATTCTCTCAGCCAGCTGTTTTTCGGACTTATATGCACTCAGTCGTTCGACCTGACTTCTTAAACTGTTTCCCAAACATTGACAAATGTCTGTATGAATATTGGAAAATGTCATGACCACAGTTTTAGAGCCAATATTGTCATCAATAAAGACAGATGAGTTTGCAACGTATTCCATAAACGCAGCAAAACCTTGGTGAACAGGCTTTGCGAAATATTCATCACTGATTTTTTGTACTTCAAGAGAATCCTCTTTTAAAAGAACGCACTTCTGCATGCGAAGTACACCATCAGGTGAAGCCACCCACATCAAATCATCTTTGCACTTTTTCAATATTTCTTCAGATTTTCCTAAGTTATCTGTGTTTTTGCTGTGTAATAAGACCAGAGATGGAAGTGAGTCATCATGAAAACCAATAAACATATCGGATTCACTAAAGTGTGGCTCTAAACCTTGTATAGTGGATATTCCTTTAACCCAACATCTAAGCTCGTAGATCAAATTCTGCTGGTCTTCAGTTAGGACGTCTTGAAAGCGCAAAAGTTGTTTTTCAAACCTATTTAGGAAAGGTGGATCGGAAAAGTCGACTTTATATTGATCAATGAGAACAATACATCGAAATCCATCATTTACTTGACACATAGGGTTGCTATATGCTCCAAGAGCAACACGACAGTTTTTTCTGTTCCCAACAATGGCGTAATTCTGATTTAGCATATCGTATAGACTTCCATAAATGCTTTCTAAGTCTCTCAATATCAAGATACAATCCCGCTCCATGCAAAGAATGATGCGACTTAAGATCCTATAGTTGTATTCTTCTGATAAATCTTCTTCAAAACGACTGCCATAAATCGTGATAATTTCCTTCTTTGTTGTGTCCAGACTTTGCTTTAGAATACCTAAGGCAGAATCTTTACTGGTTATGAGCATCAGGTGACGAGCATGTGGATCGTTAAGATTCGCTTGTATTAATTGTGTGACAGAAATAATTTTTTGATCACTTGATGTCATGTGCTTTTTTAATTTGTCCAGAAATATTTTTTGGATATTAGTTAGTTCACCTTGAAGTCCACCAAAATTACGCTGTAATGATATGTTAACTTGGTGAAAGCTATTACAACCAGCTAAGCTCTTAATTAATGAGTAGTAATCGCGAAGACCATGAAAATTGGCATGTTTTTGTTGAGCTTGATATTCGAAATATGATTCAGCCAAACACTGCAGTTCTTCTTTTCCCAGACTTTGGCTGTAATCACTACTCTCAGCATGATGAAGGGATTCCCCAGTCTCATATAAATCTTCTTTTGTTGGTTCTGGTCTGGACAAATGAATTGCTCTGTTCATCTTAGCGGCATCCAATGACCAATTTGAAATACCTACAACTGCAACATCAGGTAATTTTCCGTCTCCGGGCTCTAGTAGACTGTGTAAAACTTTTAGAGGGTTGTATTTGGAATTTTCCGCCAATCCAACTTCATCCAGTAAAACAACAGGCAAGACATTCCCATCTTTGTTGTGTGATTGATATTTTCTAGCTTTTTCAAACACTTTGATGATTCCTTCTGAAGTGGATGATTCTGAACCTTGATAGGAGACAACGTAAAGTTGTGGCAACTCTCTAAACAGAAGATCTCGTGAGTCGCGTCCACGTAAATTGCTTCTAATCAATTGAATCGACAAAGATTTGCTGCAACCAGGTTTTCCAACTACAAATATAGGGATGCGATTTAGTATGCACACCAACATAACAAAAACATTCTCTCGCAAAGCAGCATTTCTTGCTGTTCCTGGAGGAAGTTCCATCCTATCTAAATAATCTTCTTCTTCCATGCGTATAATTGCGGAAAAACGTCTGATTTTTCAGTGTATGACATTGCAATCCCGTTACCGCAAAACAAATCCATCATGTTTTTTCGATACTTCTGTCTTAGTTCAGCAGTCGGTAGTCTAGATAGATAACAATGCGCAAGAGCAAGAACAATACTCCTAGTCATCTCATTATGCGATGATGAAAGCATATGGTAAAGTCGAAGGTGATCAGGAATATCGTCTTTAGTATGATCTAGTTTTTGCGTTTTTTTGACATTTTCTCAAACCAGCTGATCAGGCAAATGCAACGATGCACGTCACGAAGACTGACGCAATATGGATTTTTTTCAGCTTCTCGAATAAATCTCTGTGATTCAGACAGCAAATGAAGAAGAACATTTTCCATTTCTTTTGGTAGGTGTCTTACCATTCTCTGAATATAATCTCGTTCATCATTGGGTGTAAGAGAACCATAATCCCAAACATAGTCAATCATAGCTTCAGGTAAAGGGTGGACGCGATACACAAGACCAGAATATTCATCAGTGACATTCTTGCCTTCCAAGCCAGCTGTTGTGATGTGTTCTATAGGACGCAACTTGTATGGGTTACAAGCTGCAAGGAAGACAAGACCTCTTGATAGTGGTTGGCCACGCAATGTATGATGACACATAATGTCGCTGATTAAACCTAAGTGATCACAAGTGTTTATTTCATCAAGGAAAATCCACATTTTTGATTGTTATCCTTTGCAAAGTTTTCTTTCTCTTCGATGAACTCAACAATATCTTCTTCTGATATTCCAGCATGAAAGTTAAACACATAAAAGTTCACTCCACATGTTCTTGCCAAATAGCGAACAAGGCTAGTTTTACCACAGCCAGTTTCTCCCATAATAATAACTGGAACATTTGCACGAACTCGTAGTACAATCAATATCATCTTAAGGACGTTATCTGGAGTCAGAACGTAACCAGGAAATAAATTATTTTGCTCTAACATTTTCATGCAAGCTATCTTTTCTAACTTTTCCTGCAGTTGCTGTTGCGTGAAAGACTTGAAGTCCTCAAGCTCTTTGTTTCCTTTTATATCTTGACTAATTAGCAACTTTTAACGTTTAAAGGAACACCATTTTTGTCACGATAAACTGCAGTTATTGCTTGAGAGGTGAGACCATGAAACACGACTAACAAGTGATTGCTATCTTCCCATTGTATCATACCTTTTACCCGTTCTACCATATCTTTAGCAGTTTTAGCAGGAGAAGTCACTGCCAAATCAAAAGCCTTTGCAGACTCATCTTCAGAAAGATTCCGTATCTCACTTGAACGAGAAGTTGTTAAAGCACGAGATGCAATTTCCTTTGTTACATTTAAGAGGGCATCAAAAAGAGTAGTGCGAACACCTTGAGCTTCATCATCCATCATAGATTTAAGATTTCCAATTTTGAAAAATGCGCTGTTTGAAAACTTTATTAGTTGATCAGCTAGAACTTTTAGAAAAGTGTGGAGGGTTGTAAAAGTGATATCGGCATCTGATGAAAAGTACGTGGCTAGAAGCTCTTGGCAACGATGTGCCGGTAACGGCTTCACTTTTTTCGGTCCACTGAAATTAACTTCCCTTGATTCAATACGAGCTTGATCAAAGAGATGTAAATACTGGCACACAACTTGCACATTGCTCGTAATTTCTGCGCTTACCAAAAGATTCTTGTAATTTTGCCACTCAAGATCTATGCGAGTGAAAAATTTTGACACAACAAATGACTCTCGCAGCCAATCTTTCAGCGAATTTGCTATTTCAATGTAAATGTGCGTTGTTGGTAGATGATAAAACTGATTACCACCTGAAACCATTCCTATCACAATAAGTTGGAATAAGAATGTATCCAACGATAATGGATTGCTTACCTCGCCAATGTCCAGGTGTAAACAATGATACTTCTTAAGTTTAAGCTTTTTCAAACGTTGCATAATTTTTTCTGGCTCAAATAGGCCGCTAATTGAGAAAGTGACGACATTCATTTTCTTATTCAGTACCTCACGTTTGATCCATTCTGTTTTACCAAGACCAGGAAGGGTGGAAGTTATCATTCTGACTTCGGGCCAGCTAGATCTTAGACGATTTGCAAGACCAAGATCACTCATACCAGAAATGTGGTGTGAATACTGGGAAAACTGTTCGACGATGTGGTGGTGGTCGCCACCACGGCAAATCAAAGCAAGTTGGTATTTTGCAGTTACATTGATATTTTCCAAGGTTTCGTATGATTTTTGCTTTTCTTTAATTGCAATAACCAGTTCAAATTGTAATTCATTGGGCAGCAATTCGACATTAGCAATACAAAACAAGCTTTTGCAATGAAGATTTTTGGACTGTGCAAAACATCGTTGGAGTAAAAGGTAAAGGTCCTCCCACGTCGTTTGAGAGCTGCAAAATATAATTTGATACGGTTCTGGAAAAGCTTTTGAGGTATTCTCGTAGAGTGTGAGAATTACGTTAGTCGTTAATGGGCTTTCTGGTTCTAAACTAGCAACAAAAATTTCGCCTGGAGTAACTATCGCATCTAATTTAACATATGATTGATTTTCATCTTCATTTGGCACCAGTCGGACGACGCGTTGTGAGTTACTGAAGATGTTTTCTAAAGCTTCGCCAACAGTCAGTAACAGTAACTCGGGACTTTTATTTGATCGTAATTTTTTCTTTTGTGATTGTCGATATGTATCTAGTTCTTGTCTAGTAATGAATTGGTCTACAAAGTGAATTAAGGAAAGAGCTTCATCACAATTATTATCGGTATCATTCATCAAGAAATCATAAAGTGTGCCCAATTGATCGGAACGGTAGTAGTTAAGAAAGTAAAACTTTTCACGAGCTTCTTTCAACATATTTTCCCAGTTTTGTAAGTCATGTAGCAAAATATCTCTGTCATTTTGGAGATCATCAGTCGTTTTTATCTTCTTCCAGAAATTTCGGTACTTAACGTAACCAGATGAAAGCAACTTCGACAGAAGAGTAGAAATTTCTGTGAGGAGATTGACTTGATTAATAAATTTTTCAAAATCGATATCCTCGCTGCTTTCATTAGAATGGCTTGATAAATGCTTGATGGCATTTTTGTGAGAACTAATTATAAGATGCGCACGGCTTCGTAAATCATGTAGATCCTCCAGTGAGTAATTGCACCTTTTCTCCCCACCACTTCCCTGAACCTCGTAACTCATCATTGCTCCATTTTTTTGCGAAATCCAATATTCTCCACTGTTGAGGCAATTATTTATGATTTCTTTGGTTATTTCCCCACGATTTGCAATACTCATATACAATCCACGAAGACTGTTGACGTTTGTACTGCACTGTTTAAGCTTTATGGCTATATCTTTATGGTCCAGGCAAGAGTCTTTTAGCATGTTTAGAAAAACATGAGGATTACATTTCTGTTGCTTTTTCTTTATAACCAAAGGTGCTAGAAATCCATGAATGTCAATTAGATCTGACACTGATGACTCGGATACATACTGGTCTGAATGTTCTTCAACGGCATCAATAAGAAAGCGAATATCTTCGTCAACGATTTCTTCTATAAAGGCAAGCAATTCACTAGATCTTGACAGCTCCTCAATCACACAATCCAGGTATTCTCCAGAGAAAGACGCCAGTATTTCCGTTACTTCTTTCATTAAATGGTGCAAAGATTCAAGCGTTAGCTCACTACTGTTCTCCAAAGTTGTCTCAAATTGAACAAGTGTCGAGATTGTTTCATTTGAAGCATCTGCGAACCCAAAGATTTTGAATATGCCAATGACTTGTCGTACTTTTTTTAAGACTTTGGGATACTTCACATAGTCTTGGATGTAAATTCTAACCAAAGGTGAAAATTTTCGCCGAAAATAACTTTCTAGCAATTCAAGCTCTCCTACAAGCTTATCTTGATCCTTTAAATTACCAAGTATGGTTTTCATTGTCGGCAGACTTAATAAACTTGGGTCCTTCAACACTGGATTCCATTGGGCCTGAAGTTCCTCAATTACTTTGGTCGTAAGGAACGTCATCAATGAATAAAAATCGCTTACGGCTTTATTGCTTGTTCCTTCATCTTCAAATTTCCCATGTTCATCGGTATCCGAATTACTTAAGTCTTTCAAGCTTTTTCTAGCCAAGTTCGTAAAGGAAAGTGAATTTATTAAAGGTTTCAGTGCTTCAGCAGGGTTTAAAAAAGGAAATAATGTTCCCCAAAACTCATCACTCTTCAATTCACATACTCTTCTTCTTTTCCATGTATCTTTTAGATCATTGAATGACTCGATGATCGTGTTGATACCATGAACAGGATAAATATCACTTGATATTTTTTTCCCGTAATTGATTGCTGACTCCAGCAACTGAATCTTTGAGACACAATCTTCCTCAACATGAACTAATTTTGAGATTTGAGTTAAAACTTGCTCTTCAATATTTGCCACGTCACTTTTTGGCACGGTCTTACTTATCACATTTGCGCATAAGGAAGAAACCTTTATCTTTTCTTTGTTCACCATCGTCAACAAACTTAAGGATACGTTGCTTTCTTTAATGCACCTTTCTAGCTCCTCAATAACTTTTACCACAGCTTGATATTTTTCATATTTTTCAATTGTTCCTTTAAAAAAATTAAAAAGTTTTCACGTTAAATTAAATTTAAAATGTGGTAGCTTAAACTCTTTGATAATTAAAAATTATTTCTTGCCTTGCGTTTTAAGTAAAATAATCCAAACATCGCACCACTCAAGAATCTTCGTGAGACTTTTTTCACAAATAATGTTGTCTTTGGTAACTACAGGTCCATCTATAATGTCCAGGATACACACTAATAGTTCCTTCCCTAGACTGAAAAAGGAAACTGGTTTAGCACACAAAACGAAAAAAATGCACCATGCTCTTGACAAATTGTCTAACAGGACACAAAATGGAGGGAAATAAACAGGCTGAGTTAAAGAAATATGTGTTTGTATCAAAAGTTTTTTTAAACAAAAAAACAAAAACAAATTGTATTAAACGGTCGACATTGGCGATTTCCCGTTAGACCGCTTAATATTCAGATCTTCATGATTCATGAAAATCACCCGACGGGCTACGTGTAATATATTTAATACATACAACCAACATTTCACCAAATAGTATTATTCCTCGACATACATGCAAAATAACCCATAAAAACTTATAAAGCGATATTTTTTTAGAAAATTCAGAGTATATATAAAAATATCACTGCTAAAACTTCCGAGAAATAATCAAACGTAATGTGTGTCAAAAGAGGAGTTGATCACGGTTAGAATTGCAGTGCGATTATGAATAATTGAGCATCACTGCATAGTTGAAGAAAAATTCAAGTCGCCGGCAAATACTTCCACACCTGAAAATACTGTTGACACTTTGACATGTTTCAAAATAATTATTGATTAATACATTTTATTATGTGGTGTATTTATTTAACCTTAAGACATTGTAAATGTGATGACTGCGTATTGAGGTGACCGTTTAATAAAGATCACGTTAATACTATTTATATTATGAAATTTTCGGAACTTTGCCAAAAGATTGCTAACTCAGGGTGACCAGTAAAACGATGCCACTCAATATGTTTTTGAAGGGTTTGAGAATCAGAGTTCCAACAAATTTGGTGTGATATAGTCATGGCTTAGGCGCAGTTGTTAAAAATGTAGTGAAGTTTCGTTAGGGTTGACCAACAAAATTTTTGCCAACATTTCTCTGATTGCACAAAACAAAATTTGCACAAAACAGTGATTTGACTAGCATGCAAATATATTCCTGGTAAAAAGGTACATTTGATGTGCAGAATGCAGCCGTGTTTGACGTCCCACAATGCAGTGTCAATGATAGATAATTTACACTTTTTAATATAGGTCAAGTTTCATATTACGCTTACTCGTGCTCTCATTCAAGTTATGTAGAGAAAAACACAATAGTTTCAAAAAATATAGGAAAACTGTGAAACAATGTACAGACATTTCAATTATTTTTTTTGAGGTAGAGAGAAATATTAAAGCCATGATGTGCTACGATATCACAAATAAACAAGGCACCTATTTTTCTGTCTTATGGCTCACTAGAGGTTTAACGACCTTTATACAAGGGTATAAGTAGTCTTTATGGTTTACTAAGCTATAGTATCACAATCCACTACCATTTGACCACAGGTTTAGCCACTTTCCGATAGTTATTTATGCTTTTTTTTCATTTTTTGTACAAGTAAAGTCGCCGAATGAAAACTTTAATTATGAGTTTCGTTGTCTCTTCAGTCAGTCACAACTCACAATTGACAAAATAATAAACAATCGTGCAATTGTCTGTTGACTCTCAAACTACACGGCATGCACTTGAATTATGAAGCAAATTAATACTATCCCAATGGATGAGAATAGAACATGTTTAATTTTACTGCGAGTGTAGTGCGCATATGTAGTCCCAGACTAATTCGTTTGCATAGAATATGATAATTTCGAATAAACAAAAACATACATACCTGCTATTTGAGAATTGACCTAGAAACTTGCTTGATCTCTTTACCACCACTGGCGTCTGTTTCAATATTTCTCTTATACAGGATTTGTAGCACTTCTGAACATCAGGTATACATTTCTCTAAACTGGCAAAAGCTTTTAGAAACAAAATGGGTTCTTCATTTTTTAAAATTCTTTCCAGAACAGAAGTGAAGACCTCTTCAACGAGAGGTACATTTGTGCTATTTAAGGAGCATTGCATAATGGCATTGATTTCTTCAAAAACTAATTCAATTTTTTCTGAACTGTTGACTCTTCTTTCAAACATCGTGTTTGCTACTTTTGTTACGACCCAAGAATTACATATTTCAACTTTCTTTGAAAGTCCCATTTCATGCCAATTCTTCTCAAAACGTTTGTCTTCTAGAATTTCAAGCATCACAATATGACGAGAAACTGAATTTGACTTAGATAGCTTCATAAGTAACCCAAAGATTCGATCTATGGCCAGAACGTTATCCGAGATACATTCGACAAATATTTTCACGTGTCTTTCATCTAACTTATCATCTGATGTTGCGCATTCAAGCAACATTGGATACATGAATTTGTTCATATTAAGATGGAACATCTTTAGAATTTTAAAAAATTCAACCAACTTTTTACCAGTTTCTTTATGCATGCTAGAGCTTTGCTGCCTATCTCGGTAAAACTGGACCAAGAATTCCCCCATTTCATCGTCCCTTGCAAAGAATACACGAACACAAGGAGCATGAAATACATCTAACGCATCTTCCAAAATTGGAGCGCTTTTCAGAACCAAATGCAGCAATCTTTGATGTGCAATCTGATCTTCAATAGTTTTCACTTCTTTTATATTTGAAAAGAGGGATTTAACCCATTTCTGGTATTCTCCTGCACCTGTATATCTGTGGTTGAGACAAGTAGCGTGTTCTTTATCAAGCAAAAATTTTATTCCGAGATATGGATAAAAATATGCTGCAAGTGTAAGCCAACCAGGACTGTTACTTTTGCTCACCAACAAAATTGCTACTTTTTTTAAAATCTTTAGATTCGATTTTGAATAAAGATTTGGGTTGCTAGATACCTTAAAACACTCTAGCAAATTGTCACATGCTTTAGCGGTCTGGTAATCACTCGGAATGATTAAGTACTCAGAATTCTCTTTAATAAGACCCAGAACAATGCAAAGGTACCAGTACTGAGCATGTAAAATACAATTGCCAGCAGCTTGTTCTATAATCCAATTAACCATAAATTTGGCGTCATTGAGCGTTAAAGATCTAAAGTTCAATTTTTCTATTTGGCTAATAAATTCAGAATTTGAGTTAACAACTGATCTAAACATCCACTGCACATAAAAAACAACTGACTGTGGATAGGTTTCATGCCAATATTTTCTATCATCAGGGAAATGAAAAACATCAAGCTGTACTTCCGATGTTACCCGCCTATTCGAACGTTCTTCACAAAAATATGGGTCCTTGCTAAGAAGTCCAATGCGATTTCCAAATAGATTAACGTCATGACCCTTGCTATGAATAACGTATTTGTATTTTACACTGCCTATCAAATCAGCACGCAACGTATTTGTACATCTCCACAATTTATCGATATTGAAAACTTTTTGAAGAGGTGAACTTTCTCCAAAATCAAAATTAACATATGCTTCGTCAAAACAACAGTTTCCAAGCACCAGAAGATAAAAATCCACCTAAAGGAAAGAAAGGCAGGTGTTGTGGTCAACTATGAAAACTAGAAAATTTGGACGAAACGGCATCATACGATTAACTGAATGAGTGAGATAGATCATGGCAATATTCCTCATGGGAATGTTTCTCATGTGAATGTTGCTCATGGGAATGTTGCTCATAAAAATGTTGCTCATGGAATGTTGCTCGTGTGAATGTTGCTCATAAAAATGTTGCTCATAAAAATGCTGCTCATGGAATGTTGCTCATGGGAATGTTGCTCATAAGAATGTTGCTCATGGGAATGTTGCTCATTAGAATGTTGCTCATGTGAATGTTGGCCATGGGAATGTTGCTCATAAGAATGTTGCTAATGGGAATGCTGCTCATAGGAATGTTGCTCGTGGGAATGTTGCTCATTGGAATGTTGCATATGTGAATGATGCTCATGAGAATGTTGCTTATGGGAATGTTGCTCGTGGAATGTTACTCATGGAAATGTTGCTCATGGGAATGTTGCTCATGGGAATGTTGTTCATGGAATGTTGTTCATGGAATGTTGCTCATAAGAATGTTGCTCATGGGAATGCTGCTCATGGGAATGTGGGTCATGGGAATGTTGCTCATAAGAATGTTGCTCATGGGAATGTGTCTCATGGGAATGTTGCTCATGGGAATGTTGCTTATGGGAATGTTGCTCATGGGAATATTGCATATGTGAATGTTGCTCATGAGAATGTTGCTCATTGGAATGTTGCTCATGGGAATGCTGCTCATGGGAATGTTGTTCATGAGAATGTTGCTCATGGGAATGTTGCTCATGGGAATGTTGCTCATGGGAATGTTGCTCATGGGAATGCTGCTCATAGGAATGTTGCTCGTGGGAATGTTGCTCATTGGAATGTTGCATATGTGAATGATGCTCATGAGAATATTGCTTATGGGAATGTTGCTCATGGGAATGTTGCACATGTGAATGTTGCTCATGGGAATCGAACTCAAGATTTTTTGCGCCAATTAAAATGTATGTCAATAGTTAGCTATTATTATAAGTATACTTCAAAAGATTTCTAGAAACAACTTCAAGTTTCATGCAGTCCTTTAAACGTTATATAATACCTTATCTTCGCCATATATGTTTGTTAGAAAATTTATCTGGTGCACGGAATTAATATATAAATTGTTTATTAGTTTTTTTGTATTTGATTCGAAATATTATCTGCGATAACCCTTTACTTTCCAATTTTTTTGTCCATTGTGTTTTTGATGGTTTTCTTAATATTGCCATGCGACAAAGCTGGGAGACAGAAGGTTAAGCAATGTTTCATTTAATAAATGAAATTGGATGTGAGAAAAAGACCCCAAATTTCATGTACTTCGATGTTGCTGGTCACATGACCAAAATTTTACAATTCACTTATAATTTCGCTTATAATTTCCTGGAAAAATTTGAAACTGATGATGCCGAACCACAAAATTTTTTTAATACAAAATGCGTCAATGAATGCAAAACCATGCATTGTTGGGTATACTTATTCTCCAAACTAAATTATTTTTCCCTTATAAAAAAAGCGAATTTTTATGGCTCGTTGCAAACACTTTTTAAAATCTATATTTGGTTACTTATCTTAATGAATGTCATATTTTTTAATGCTTACAGGTGTCGCGCATTAGCTGAATTTATGCAAACACAACTATATAGCGAAAATAATTGTATCAAAACTGCAATGTCTTTGATTCATCTGTCGGACGGGTCGGTCATTTTGTTTTAAAAGTTTCCTAACTTGCGAAAATAGCTGACTTTTAAGACCATATATAAATAGATGTCCCACGAGATCGCATGCGTGACAAACATTACACACGAATTAAGGAATTGTGTTGCATTTTACATAAATTGATTAAGCAAAAACTTAAACAGATTTCTGGGCTACTTATGAATGAGGACACACTATGAGGGCTGGCTAAAATTTGCAGGTGAAAGTAATATATTTTTTAGCTGAAAACATTCGTGGCGGCAATCATAAGTGGCTTCAAATATAGTTTCAAATATAGTTTAAGGAAAATTTTAAATATTATAATTGTTCTATTGTTTAGAGATATTGTTTTGTCGCAAAAAGAAAACGAACTGGAATCAACATAGCACGACTAAATAAGTCGATTGGGCAAAGAAAAGAAGATTATTAGTAAAAAAAAGCATCTGAAGCACAGTTCTGCAGTTGTTACATAGTTCATTAATTATATTAGAGTTACTAAACCATTTACTTATTGCTTAAAATATTTAAATGTTTCAAGCAACAATATATCCATAATCTTTGCTTGAAGCAAACAATTCAAATAAGCTAAAACACAATGATATGCGTATTCACGTTTTTACCTGTTTTGTTGAAGGTTGTACTTGAGTAATGTTTGCTGTAACAACAGAGGAATAACTTCGCGGTGTGCAGTGGAGTTCAGCTACAGTTCTTTTTTCGGCATCAATTTGATGATAACTAGCTTCTGATGTTTGATTGTTTTCTTCGTGCGTTATTGGCTGCTTAATGTCAACGGACTCGTTTTTCTCTGGCAAATGTTTCTTAGGAGCAGAACTAGTTATGGTCTCCTCTCGACTTTCTTGGGTACTTTTCTCATGTCTATTATTACCATCTCTATGATTTGAATCCTTCGTTTCAGCCTCATCACTTTTATTTTGGATGATTTTTTTCTCGCGAGTTTTTGTAGATCCAACGTTTCCCTCCTGATCTGCAGTCACGACCTTCCCTTGTCCTCCATATCTTAGAGGATCGTCAGAATGCTCAGCCATACTGCCTAAAATTCACAAAATTGGTTGAACAACTACTTTTTTATATCAATTAATTTCTGCATAAGAAAGTTTTACACACTTATTTTCACGCCCTACAGTAAACACTGACAAAGCATAAAAACACATTTAGACAAGATCACTCTTCATGCGTATGGACATAACGTATTGTATAAGCGTATATATCTTGTGTCATATTTCTTTCAAAAGGGGAATTAAAATGAAAAAATCAATGTAAAACAAAATCTTGATTTTCGATTGCTTTTTTCTGCACGAGTTTGACTAGCTACAAATCAAATTAAGTAAAATTAAAAGTTGAATGTTGATATTACAGTTTCAGTTCATATTTATCAAGCCATTTTGTCATTTTTTTTTTAAGTGATTCGCTTATAGAACACGAGCTTTTGTAACCACTTTTTCACAAACTTGAAACAAGTAAATTTAACAAATTTATATTTAACCGTTTTCTGTTCAGTATCAAATACACGAGTATGACGTCAGTGATAAGAACAAAAAAATGACCGCGAGCCGCCAAATGACGTCATACCCGCGTATGTATAACTCATCAGACAGCTGTTTAATGTAATCAATTGGTTTTATGTAAAAAAACCGAAAAAATTCCCCCTTTTAACTGACAAACATGTTGTTCTTTTTTTCAAAATTGAGAAAGTCATTGGCTAACAGAATAGACAAGCACTGGATGACCATTTTTTGTTTAAATTGTGTTATCAAAGACGAAGTAGCTACAAATCAACGTTTGTATGAAAACCTTTTATTTTATTTTATTTTTTCTCAAATGCGTCAACTGCTTCAACTTGGTGTTCTTAATGTTTTTATTTGCTTATTCAGGGATAAATTCAGGTAAATATCGAAATTATTTCGCCTTTGATTTGTTAGTTAAATGCTTGAAAATTGTGTGACGTAAATTCCGTGCGTATGTTCTCTAATAGATCATAGCTCTCGACCAATGCAATTGAACAAATTCAACACAACGCAAATCATATTGGCCAACATGACAAAATTAATTTTAATCAAGCCAATTGTATTACAACAGTTTTTTGGATAAAAATTAATCCACGAGGAGTTAAATTTGTCATGGTATTTGTTGTATTACATCAATAAAGTCGCATTGTGCAGATACGCAACAGCTCCTAATCCACGATTCTGCTTTTAAAATTAAAAACATAGTTGGTACTGTTTTGTACAATAAACTGCAAACTCATAACCAGTCGCAATTTGGGTGCAGCAATATCAACCACGACATCTCTTTGAACTAATTAAAAATATAAACTGCCATAAAGTGCATTACTTGTCTAAATTTTTTCATAACCATCAAAATTTCAAAAATGAAAACTTGTTTCCCTTGTTTAGATCAAACACTTCGGTTTTGCACAATACACGGTAATTAATAACTAGGTTTTCTAACTTCAATTATACAATGGCCAATATATCTTATGTTCTGATCTTTTATAATTTTGCATTTAAGTACATTCATAAACTGCAAAGCAATCATTAAAACTTGCGTTATAATTAAAGCAGTATATGCTTTTCTCAACACACAGCATCATTTAGCAATCAATCTTGGCATAAAATATGTTTTTATTGAAAATCATAACTTAACTTCTATAAAATAATTGCACAATTTTGCTAACTGTATAACTGGGTGCTTTAAACACTTTATGAGTAAAACATATGGACTTTATGCTTTAGCTCCCATGAGGTTTGAGACTGGTTATCAGGAGATTTTAATGTTAATCATTAGTGTTTCTAACAAAGCATTCAAAGAATACCAGGAATGCATATTAAATATAATTTTGAGAATATATGTTATAATATAAAGACAATTATTTGCTGTTTCTCCCAGAGTCACATGGCATTTAAGGCAACGTAGGGCTTGTTAACAGGGGATATTCATTAATTGTCTATTAAACCCAATTGATTTCCTCTTTTATATCAATCATCTTGTTCTTCTAGTACTATATAAATTGATTTTAAAGGCAAAGCCAAATGATTAAAATCATTTTAAAAAATAAGAAAAAATAAATTATTTTTGACCTTATTTTACTGGCAGAATTAATCTAAGATAACAGGAACTAATCATGAGCGTTTTAAAAGAATGCTAGTTAAAATGATAGAAAATGAAGCAAAATTCAAATGTAAATCAGAAACATTTGTTAAAGATAACAAATAAATAATTGTTCAAAGAAAGAAAAAATAGAGTTTACATATCTAAATTTGAAATAGTTAAAAATTTTTATTATTTATTAGCTTATAATTTGATTTTGAGAATGAGGATCTTTAAGAAGAATAAGGGAAATTACTGTAATGGAACCTGCATAAGAATTAAAAATTGGTTGTAATAAGTAATAATTCTAGGGTTTGTCTCAAAATAGATGTTTATCAAGATTTTAATGCTTGTCCTTATTAAAAAGATTATTACATTTACTTATTGGTTATCCTCTATTTTGTTGATGTCTTTAAGGTCTTATGTTTTTTCACTATTGTAAATTCTATGTTGCAAACTTATGGAAAAATTAAAAATACTCTTAATTGCGCAATCTTCAAAGACGAGATGGTGTATAGAAGTGAATCAAATGAATATGGAATTTTTGAAGAATACAAAATGTTAACATAGCAAATTGACAACAATTCAATAATACCAAGAATTGCCTATAAAAATTCAAGTGGTTTGTTTTGCATAGTTTATGAGGTTTTTTCATGTTGACCAAATTGACAGTACACATCAGAGAAAATCATAATATGATGGCAATGATTGGACTATTATCACTGAAGAATATACACTGAATTTATTGAATGATCAGTAGATGCGCTTGTTAAGTTTGCAAGACCATTGGCTAATCACGAGGAGTCACAAAGTCTAATAAAATATCAAGGAAACTATTCGTGATGGATGATTTATACCATTACATTTGCCAACTTATCTCTACTTCAGTAATTTTATACCTCTTATTAATTAGCTAGACTGCAGGGTTTCTTAACCTGGGGTCCATGAACCCCTATAAACCATGATGGTGCTTTAAAAGGTCCGAAATCTCAAATAAGTTGTATGTCACAGTATAACTTAGATCTTTGTTACTGTAAATTAAAAAGCAATAAAACAGTCAGGACGTCGAAACAACCTTCAAAAGCATTGATTTAAAAGTTATTTGCGTTCTACTTATTGGTTACTGCACTGTATTTTTGATTCTTTATGGTTTTGTAATTGTTGTATAACTTAATTGACTGAAAGGTGAAATGGATCATTCATTATTAACCGTTGAATTATTAATTTGCTTCTTTTTGGTCTGCCAATTTCTGGACTATATTACTAAGTTAATTAAAAGCTAATTTTGACAATTGCGATGTAAGTTTCTTGTTAAGGGGTCCAAAGCTTTCATGTAGAATGTTTTGGGGTCCGTGACCAAAAAAGGTTAAGAACCCTGTAGAGAAAAGTCTTCAATAATAACTAAAAGCAGCATATTTAAATCCATATAGTTTCCTATTACCTAGTTTAAAGGTGGCCCTTTCACAATTCCACTCCCAATGTATAATAGCGTATTCTGCAATAGTTGGCCTAAATTTGCCTAGTAAACATCATATTGTAGTGTGGATCTTAAACTAGACATGTTTAGTCCAGTTTAAAGAAATTTTCAAACAATTCAATCAACAAACCCAATGACATGCGTATTCAATTACCTGATATTGAAGGTTGTACTTGAGTAATGCGGCTGTGCAGAGCAATAACTTCGCGGTGTGTAGTAAAACCAGCTTCTGCTCTTTTATCAATTTGATGATAACTATCTGATGTTTGCTTCGTGCATTATTAATGCATTACACGTTTTTCTCTAAAATGTTTATTAAATTTAATAGTTATGTTATCTCTCGAATGTAAAGGATGTTCGATGTGAACGATCTACAAATTTATTTAGTCAAAACATTCTTTACAGATGATTTCTTTCTCATTTTTGTAATCCAACGTTTACTGATTGCATTCACGAATTGCTTTCCTCCATATCTTAAGGATTCAGAATGCTCAAACATACTGCCTAAAATTGATAAAATTGTTCCTTTTTTATATCAATTAATTTTGCTTCTTTTACACACTTATTTTACGCCCTACAAACTGACAAAGCATAAAACACATTTAGACAAGGTCACTTGCATGCGTATGGACAAACGTATGTTCATCTAAATATAGTTGTCATAATCAGGCCCACTGTAACAATGTAATGTTTAGTTGCGTTTTCTGCAATAGTTTGACTAGCTACCGATCAAATTAAGTAAAATTAATAGTTGAATGTTGATTTACCTTAGTTCACACGCCAAACACGTTCACTAGTTTTCAAGTGATTTGCTTAAAGAACACGAGCTTTTGTAACCCAGATCTTTTTTCAAACTTGAAACAAGTAAATTTAACTTATATTTAACCGTTTTTGGTCAGTAAAAATACAAGTATGACGTCAGTGATAAGAATAGACGCTCGTCATATGCGTATGTATAACTCATCAGACAGCTGTTTAATGTAATCAATTGGTTTTTAAAAACCGAAAAAATTCCCATTTTAACAGAAAACAAGTTGCTCTTGTTTCAAAAATTGAAAGTCATTAGCTCAATAACAAGATCTTGACATTTTTCTTCATTCTATCAAGACGAAGTAGCTACAAAGCAACGTTTGCATGAAAACTATAACCTTCCACAAATGCAAACTGCTTCATAGTGTTTAATGTTTTTATCAGGGATAAATTCAGGTTTATATTGTAACTTTCGCCTTTAACTTCCCAGAAATACTTAAAATACTGTCGTAAATCCAAGTGTTCTTCATAGATCATTGCTTAATGAAATTGCTTAAATTCATGGCTTTTACAAAATATTTGTACGCACAAATATATTGCTTTAATATTTCTGAAAATATTTTTGTCAACAATATTTATTACATAATAAAATAGTTATTGTAGTGATATATTAAAAGGATTAAATTTGTCACAATTTGTTTTCTACGATAAACTGCAGGTAACACGAAGTTCGACAGATGACACACTCCATGAAAAATCTATGAACTGCTTTTCAAAATTCATAAAAACATTAGTTGGTACTGTGTACTTTTTCAAAACAATTGAAAACTGGTATCGTGTTATTTAATTCAATCACTTAAACCAAGCTCAACCAACGGTATTTGTTGCATATATAATTATCAATTATAAAATGCCAATAAAGTCATTACTTTCTCCTTTATAATTTCCTTACTGACTTTTTATAAACTGCATATAATCATTCAGTTGCTTGCATAAAATCATGATACGTGAATCAGACTAACATTTGACATCAAAATGATTCCGATAGCTTAAAATATCGACGTTAGTTTTGATTTAAAAGTTGTACATGAGAATCAATCAAAACACTTTTGCTAACTGAATTAACAGTTGCTTTTCCACATTATGAGTCAATGATAATGGCTTTATGTGTTTATCTCCCAATGTTCTGAAACTTGATTAACAGGACTTTTAATGTTTCTTTAGTCTGAGGAAAGCATAACAAGATATTTTGGCTTTGTTTTGATTAAAGCAGGTATATGCTTTTCTTAAACCAGATCATTAGCAATCAATCTATGGCTCCTTAACATGAAGTATTCTAAGTTTCTACTTCAATTAACTTCCTATTCTATGTAATCATTTGTTCTCTGTACTCTTAAATTGACGTTTCAAAGCAAAGCCAAGTGCTTGATTAAAATCATTTTAAAACACGAAAAAATAAATTATTTTGACCTTATTTTAGGACACTAATCTAAGATAACTGATCATGAGCAATTTAAAGAATGCTAAGGATGAAGGTTAGATAATGAATTTGAAAATGCAAATGTAATAAGCATATAAAAGTTGTTAAAGAGTTAAAGAAAGAAAGAAGAGTTAAATTCACAACTTTTTGAGAATATTAACATATTAATATAAATTCTGTTGCTGGTGAGATACCAAAACTCCATAGGCTTATAAACGGACATTTTGACAATTGAGGACTTTAAAGAAGAATAAAGTAATTGGTTTTTGGTGTAGTGCATAAGTTTATGCTGGTAGGTAGTTCAAAAGTGGGATGATATTCATTAATTAATGATATTCTTTAAACCCAACAAGATTATAACAGGATATGATATTGACCCTTCTTAATTGATGCATCATCTTTTCCCTGTTTATGACAATTTTAACAGCAAATTACTCACTATCTTCATTATTTTGGACAAGTCAGACAGTGGAATACAAAAGGAAGAATACTTAACAAGTGTTGTAATAAGACAAAATTGATCTTTCAAGAAAAAAAAATACAAGTGTTCTGTTTTGACTTCCCAAGATTCAAAAGTTATTTTGTATAGCACTATTCAATTTAATAAATGTGCAATTTCACAACATTGATGGCAATGTTCATCAAAATATACATGCATTTAGAACATGTACTCAGTGAAGAAGCTACTAGTTGACGCTTGTCATTTTACATGCACTCCTAGATTTACAGACGTCCATAGATGGAAAACTATTCATGGATGATTTATGCACTACATTTGCCAACTTATCTCTACTTTAGTAATTTTATACTCATTAATTAAGACAATATAATAAAAGCTAAACATAAAGTTTCTTATACTTGTTTAAGGGAAAATCAACCACTCTTAAATTCATCTAATGTTTAATAGCGATTCTAAAGTTGGCTAATTTTTCTAAAGTAAACATCAGATAGTACTTGTGTTCATGTAAATGAAGATTTCTGATAATAAGTACAAATGGCTAACAGTTTTGTGTCTCATCAATAATGAAAGAAAGAGGTTGATTTTGTAAAATATCAAGTTTTAGCTAAATAACCTCGATATGGTATTAGTTCATAAACGTTTCTTTTAAATATCGTGTTGAATAAATTTAATGTTATGTATCTCAAAATGTAAAGCAACGATGGGACTACAAACCTTATTTTCAAAACATCTTTACAGTGTATTTTCATGCTTCAATAACAGTATACTTTTTCGATTGCATAGCGAAAGCTAATTCAAACAAACCCATGTGATATAAATAATTTTGCTTTTATACGTAACTTTACTTTAACTTAGAAATGCTTCGCGGAAATCATTTAATTCATGTTCATTGCAAAAATGTTTCCATAAATATTATTCCGTCATATATTTCTTTAATATATTCTGAAAATATTTTGTCAACGCATAGTAAAATCAAGTTATTGTTGCATATAAAAGGATTTGGCTTGCAATTAACTTCACCTGTACGATTCCATGTCTATTATCAGATAATTATACTGAACACATCATTTCCTAGTATTTCGTATTTTCGCGGAAGCGAAACATACCGACTTTACACACATTGCAACTAGGGTAAACATAATTTCAGTATTTTTTAAACCGGACAGTGAATTAGCAGTTATGATTTGCCACCTTTGTCTCGAAGACAAATTGTCGGAAGAGTTTCCTTACAAACATCTTACTAAAGAATGCATTGAACATCCACTGCTACATTGTCTACGGGTAAGTACCTTTTGATGTAAAGTGTCTAATTGTGGAGGAATACACGCAGTGTCCTCGAAATCATAAAAAATATTAGAGATTTAACTTCAGCATCGGCTAAATATTAGCCATACAACTGTTAAGCAACTTTAAGCTTATAGGAAAGTAAATGATGTTCTTGTCTTAAACAAATTTCTTTACTTTTAAATTTCCATAAGCGTCCATGCATATTTTTTGACACTGATTTCTCTTGTAGTGTGTGACAGCTTCGGTGCAAAATCATAGTAAATGTTCACAATGTGATGTCCAAGTTACGAAAGACAATATGCACTACAAACAATACATCCAGGCATTAGATGTTCTTTTCCCCACCGTTAGTGCTGATGAAAACGTCAACACAGCCTTTCAGCCCTTGAACACAACTTGTGAATCAGAAGCCCATATTGTTGTAACCACACTTTCTGGGGAGTGCATGACTCTTTTATATAAACCTCGTCAGACCATTTTGAGTTTAAAAGGTATTGTTGAGAAAGAATTCAAAATTCCGTGCAACAGGCAATCCCTGTGTTATAACGAGATTGAGTTGAAGGTAATTTCCAATATATTTAATAGATTATTTAAATGCAAAGCCATGTCAGGCACGTGACAAGCTCTCCTTAGATATTACATTAAACGTGTACATTATTCGACAATAAAATATCACTCACTAGAAACATTGACATGATGGTATTTCAGTTTTCCCTTGAAACAATATTTTGGTAAATTTAAAAAAAAATTTCCTGCAAGCGCGCCAAGTCGCTAAACTTAATATAATGTTTCAAATACTTGGGATAAATCATCAAGAAATGCTTGTTTAGTTTCCCCTTTTCTCTCTTCATGATCTTTATAATTACTGAAAAAGCACGTTTCACTTTTTTACTTTCCAAAGCTAATCAATTTGAAATTGTGCTCAATGTTCCCTTTCGAAAACTGTTTTTCTTTTTAGCCAAGAGGAAAAAACGGAGAAATGCTCAAGTTAACAAACTACCATGTTCAACCGAACAGCACAATTTATCTGCTTGTTTTATTGTATGCAATCCCAGATGAATTGGATCATGTCATATTTGATTTATTTTGGGGATATCCAGCTAGTGGTCCTGATTACCTTGATGCTTCTGTGTTACTTTACAGTGGCTCAAAGTTTATAGAGGTGGTGGACTATGGTCACACAACAAGTCAGTCATGTCCAGCAGTCAAGCATTCTGGTGATGTAATGAATGATGCCCAGAGACAAGGCCATCACACCATAGATGTGTCCATCAAATCAATACCATTTCATGTTAACAAGCTTGTATTTACTTTGAGTGCATGGAACTCGCCAAATATCTCGAAGTATCCAAATCCAAGCCTTCGTTTTTATGATGCAAAGTTTCCAAACAAACAGCTTTGTGACGACAAAATGAATAATGCTGCCTATTCTCAAGCCATCATTATGTGTTGTTTGACCAATAGAGGAAATGGATGGCAAGTTTATAGTTTAAAAAATCTCTCTGCTGGTAATGCTAAAAACTACGAGCCGTTGAAGAGCAAAATTGCAAACCTAATTGGAAAAGGGTATATATGAGATACTTTGTAAATCATTGAAGTCCTCTAAAATAATTAAAAAACGACAAATCTGTCAATTCCAACTAGAACATACCGTGCGCCTTTGTTTTAATTTATTATATATATATTATGCATTTACCTAAGCCAGGCAACTAACATCGTAGTTATGAACACATGCCTTTATATAAAGTAATAATGTCGCGAAAATTGTTGTGAAAATGTGTTTGTGTGCGCATAACTTTATGTGCATAAAGATAAGAAACATTTAGAAAAATTCGCCGTATATACAAAGTTTGCAGAGTACACTTCAAATCGTTTTGCAAATCTTTTCTTCCCTAAAGTGAAAACGCTGGTAGTTATTTTTACATATCTTCATCAACATCATGAAAAGTTCCCACTACTATATACCACGTAAGCCCACGACCTTCAAAACTGTATATGTGATTAATTGATATTCCTTTTGAATATATCTTCAGAAGACTCCCTATTTTTAGATTGTTTTTGTATCGGAACCTCGTTCTGACTAGAGCTTTTATCGTCGTCAACATGCTTGGAATCATTTGTGTTTTCAAGGGTTCACGAGTCCTCATGCAAAATTCTCGAGCGTACTTTAGGTGCTTCTACTAGGTTTCATTTCATAAAGCTATCTTCAACATGGCGTCTTTTTTTCTCCTCTCTCATGCTTGATTTTGTTTTACCATTGAAAGTTTTATTTTCAAGTGTTTCGTCTACATCAATCCACGAATTATAATACATTTTATAAATATTGGAGCATAGTTTATGCACAAAATATGCAGACACAAAGTTATAGAGAGAATAAAAACACATCTAACATTGTTACGAATAGTACGAGTGGCATAACAAAGTGATGATGAACTTGGTATGCATTTGTCAACACAAGCCTAAGAAGGCAAAGAGCGTGCTAAAAATATATTATTGAAAAATTTCTAAGCGCTTATACAAGCAGCAATTTCAGAGCTCGCTCGGTCAAAAATTAATGAAGAACGACCAACTGTATGTACTAGTATTGATTATACAATAATTAGCTCACTCAGTCGCAAAGTTTCGGATAAATCATCTTCGCATGCGCATTTGATTTATTAAAGCATGCGCAGTTGAATTCCCAAGGTCATGGTAATGGAAACGACCAATTATATCTCCTAGAATCGGTTTTGAAGTAAATAACATGCTTATTAACAATTTATAAGAGAAATCATCTGCGCATGCGCTAGATCGTGCGCGTTACTCTCGATTAATTGTTCATAGTGATAGCAATGAGTAACTATATGTAGTTGCACTACATTTGTGGCAATTAGCTCACTTAGTCGCAAATTATCGAAGAAATCATCTGGGCACGATTGAACCATTATATTATAAAATTTTGAACCATTATGTTATAAAATGTTTTTAAATTTTTATTCATTTGGGATATGAAATTTCTTTTGACCTTATAATATTTTCATGATTTATACTAGGAAGTCACTTGACAATGATGGTTGTTAGTGATAAGTAATATATGGTTGGCAATAGCACAAGTTCAGGCATATGAACTAAAACAACTCACCAAATTCGTTCATATAACATACATGGTGCGTATAATTTTGCTCTTATACTGAAAGTATTTTCGAGATCCTCGCATTTTTGTTATGCTATTATCGCTAATTGCTTCCAGCGTGTCATCACACTATTCTTGGCATGCCTCTGCCCAGTCCTTCGCCTGAACTATATAGAGGTGAAATCTCGATTCTTGGATGTCTGACGATATCATTTTCTAGGAGGTATTTTTACGGTTTAATTGGGAGCGCCCAATCACAACAAAGTACGTAGAACCTTTTGTAACGTCTGTTTAATTTTTGTGGGTAGCCGATGCGCATGCGCAGTTTGTCTGTTGTTAACCTCGGAGATATTCGGTCTTAGGAGTTATGACGAAGATGGCCGTTTAGTGTGTTCGTTACTTCTTCGGGAAATATCGCAATGTTGTTTTCCTTAAATTTTCTTTTCGTTCTGTCGAATTACTCAGAGCAAATTTGGAGTGTGGGAAACCTAAATGTGCCTTAAATTTGGGGGAGTTTAGGGAATAAGGGAATTTTTTCGTTAAGCTGTTAAGTTTGCTCATTTCTTTGCTTATTGATCGAATGTTTACGGTGAAATTGTAATGTGTGTAACGTCAATATGACAATGATTACAAGCGCATATATATTTGAACTGTGAAGCGTCTGTCTGCGTACAAAGATCAAGCAGAAACTATATGCAATAAGTAAAGAATCGTCGGTGACATTATCCTGTGAAAATGTTGCTATTCTGAGAAATATCTAGAAACATTACTACTCAAAAATTTGACTTGTATTACATTGCCTGTTGTTTTCTATTAAATCAAGCGTAACAAAATATGAGCTCAATTCGTTGATTATATAAACAAAATTTCTCACTTTTCACAAACTTTCATAAAATGGTAACTTCTAAAAGTCAAAATATTATTCAAAAGCAGGTTGGCTTAAAAAGTGGAAACTCATGTGTATAATACAATCTACTGTCTGGTAATACGTCCAATTTGGTATTATTTGTATTGCTTATACATCGCTCGATTTACTCACTTAGCCATATGTGTCAAACTATAAAGTCCATGAACAGGAAAAAGAAAGTATTTTCGATCACTTGCAATCATGGAGCGAAGCGCTTACTATCAAACATTGTTTGCAATAAACACAAAATCTTTGCAAATAAATATATTTTTCAAGACGTGATTAGAAAAAAGTAACAAAAAACACGACCCATTAGCTCAAAACACAATTAATTCCCTATATAATTATGTTGAATAACGTGTCAAAAGCAAGTCGTGGTTACCGTAATTGTTTGAACAAGCACCGCCCCAACGCGTGGTGAGAAAAATTAAATTAGCACCGCTGCTGAAACTGCCGACCCGACTGGTAGAATGAGTGTGTTATAAGTTAAGAAGAGAGTGGTAACTCTTTGCTAGCAAAGTCTTTTTCAAAGGCTTTTCTTCTTACTATTTTCTTAACTTATAACACACTCATTCTACCAGTCGGGTCAAGCTTCAATTCATCCTTTGAAATACTACACCTCTTCCAACTCTGCCTTTGTAAATGTCACACTATTTAATTTCTATTGCTTATTTCTAAGGAGGAGCAACACTTCCCTTTGCGATAGTAACTTCTAGTTTAACATTTTTTCCTCAGCAGATACCATGTAAAATCGACAAACTTATATGTTCAAATTGCAAATTGCACCGTTATTATAGCTCAAAAATAAAATACTACTATATTATTTAAAACAAGTAGATTCCAGATTGCAGGATTCCAAGACTCCAGATTCCAGGATTCCAAGAGTTCGGACTCCAGACCCATGTTTTACAACTTACCATAGTGAATTAGCGATGACGGCTCTCATAATATGACGGTATTGTTATGATTGAGCGTTAATACAAGAACAGTCATCAAGTTGTCAAGTTTACACCTTTTCAAATTTTCGAAGCTTGTTTACGACCTCAAATATAAATTAGGCTCGAGAATAAGGAGTTTGAAAGTGTTTGAATACCTGCTGTGGCGGTAATTGATCGTTTCAGAGGTAAGTTCAATTTTAAACATCCTGTTTATCTAGAATGTCATACTTAACTTGTTCCTACACTGTGTCACAAGTCGCTTTATACCTGACGGTTCAGGTGATTGTTGTAAGTTCTAACGACAGCCTTGAGTAAAAACATTTATAAATAAGACGTACATAAAGCCAAAGATACTGAAATCGTTGTCCAAAGACGCCTTCATCAAACATATTATTAATACGCACGAAAATCAGGAATGTGTAGATTCGAGATTTTATTTTGCAGGACATTTATCATAATAGATACTTTACTTGCGGGACATTTATCATAACAGATACTCTTACTTTTATACAATGATTGGGGGATATTGTTTTATAGGATTGTCTCATTAAACACAAATCGCTATTGCTTGTTGATAATTGTTATAACATGTAACACTATAAATATATATACAAAGAAGTTAGTAATAGTTATAAAGTAATATGATACAATATACATGTTAGTTGTTGTGTTTTGTTAAAAGAATTTCCTATTTTTTCTGTAAGAATTTCATATTGTGCTTGATTAACCAAAGCAGCCAATAATTCAAAACCACTTCCAACACAGTAAAAAATTATTTTAAGAACACACTATGTATAACCTGACTATTATGTCATTACTTCATTTCCCCTTCTCTATTTATGTATTTATTGTGTTACATCCCCTTAAACTCTTTTATAACTAGTCGAAGGCTGTAGACTGATAGACTGAAGTTCACGAAACAACTCCTTATTAGCACATGTGAATATTTTCCTACACAATTCTGCATTTGTTAATTATTATAACTAGCCTAGAAATTGCAGACATCTTATTCATCTTTTTGCAATAGAACAAATTCATTGTGATTGCTTTACAGATTCAACAATCCTTAAACATCTTAAAAAACATAAATTGCTTGTACACATACTTTCCTGGATTAATTTAAATGTTTCATTAATTTGTAGACATACAAATATAATGAAAATTTGTTTAGTTCATATATGAATTATTGTTCAAAAAACATCTCTGTGACATATGTCTATTGTTCATGGCAACATCTGTACACATGTGAATTACATTCATATTTTTATACCTATGTGTTATCTTGTCTTCATAACATTATAAATGTGCAAAAACTATATTTAAAGTTATCAAACTGCATCATGTTGAACAAGAAATAAACATGTTTATTCTTATGTAACGATCATAAACCAACTTTTATTAAATGAGTTAATCCAAGCAAAATGCCAAGCTTCAGTAAATTGTCTTGGATAAGTAATTATACACTTTATTGCTGGACAAGTAATTATACTCTTTATTTACTAGAAGAAATCTCCATTGTTTTGGGGTAAAATGACTATGATGGTCAATAAGACATACATGCCTAATCTTCATTGTGGACTAAATATTTTATTGAAATATTCCCAATAGGTTATTTTTTGTTGAAATATTCTGGATAATTTATTTTTTTGTTAAAATTTTCTGTGTAGTAAAATTTCTCAGAACAGTGTTTTTCATCTTTCAAAACTCGACCATATTGCACGTGATTCTCTGTAGGAAATTTGCGACTCGGTACCCTCTTTCAAACTCAATACCCTTTTGGCTGCAAGGGCTTTCCATATTAAATGATGCTAAAATGTGTTAATGTTGGCAAATACCTAATCTAAGGAACCCCCCCCCCCATTTGGCGCTGTTCCTTTTGCTAATTTTGTACATCCTCAATTTGTTTCTCTTATGAACGCCCTAAAAGGCAACATTTTGATAGCTATATTATTGGCCATTGCTCAAGGGTTTCAATATCTGGTCTTCCTTATAGAATTGAGGATTTTGCCTACTTTTCTATTGACCGTCTTAATCCTGTTTTATACGTGCATTTTACATGAGTCAAATGCATTCAAAATAAAAGATAATGAGGAATTTTATCTGATTTTCCTTTGTCGCTAATGCATTCGACGCATGTACAATAAGACGTATAAAACAGGCCTTATTCACATCACCATGACAAAAGTAAAACAGTTAAAGATCGCTTTCGCCACAAATACTGTGCATGAAAATTGTTGTACAGTCATGGAGTAAAAATCATATTGTCACAAACTGCTGATGCACTAAATTCTCTATTTTTTTTAGGTAAAACGAGATTGCTTTACAATGTGTCTTTCATAGGGTCATTGTAAATAAATCTTAAGACTTATGATTAACAAATGATGTATGTTGTTGGACAGTTCAACTATTGAGATTGTTTAATTTTTTTCAAATAGACATCAAACATGGAAAATGTAAGATTCGTTTCAAAAGAAGATATTGAAATGGCAACAAACGTACTGCCAGAAAGAAAGCCACGAGAGAAATTGACTGTCATAGGTACAGGAGACTTTGGTCGTGCACTAACAAAACGACTCTCAACGGCTGGTTATCACGTCGTTATGGGAAGTCGAAATCCTGAGAAATGTCGAGGGTTGTTGCATCTTTTACCGTTTAATATTGTATCCTTGAACGATGCTTTGGAACACTCTGACATCATTTTTCTTGCCATTCCTTTACATGGATATGACAGTTTATTGACATCATTGGGGAGCCAACTAAATGGTTTGTGTTTAGTTGGTTTTTTTTCAACTAAGAAATAAAAAGTTTAGATGAATTGCTGTTTTTAGGATATTTGAATAATGAGCCTAAAGATAGAGTTGCCTAGAAACCCTTAAATGTTCATGTCTTGTAACAGCCTTCCTTAACTGTCAATTTAAGGTAGACTATCTAAGACGTATTTGTAACACTTTGATTTTCAATACTGACAATAAAATCGGCTAAATTAAAACATATTTTCAAGATGAGCAGATCGACATATATAGACTTACTTAAAATTATTTTTTTTACATTTTAAGGCGATATATAAATCTCTTCAACTAATACCTTGTACATAAAAAGTTATTCACTACGTAATTAAATCAGTTGCATAAAGCTAAAATAAATATCTTATTGAAAATGCCAATTCTTATTTATTTGTCTTTTAAAGGAAAGATTGTTGTTGACGTAAGCAATCGTACCCAGACCTCTTTCAAAGAGCTATCTAATGCTGAGTACTTATCAAGTCTACTACCTAAAGCTCACGTTGTGAAAGGCTTCAATGTGATATCTGCATGGGCACTGGAACAAGATATTTATGGTGGAAGTCGGACTGTTTACATTTGCGGAGATAATGCTGAAGCAAAAGAAAAGGTCGGATGAACGTATAAATTTATCATTTTCAATTTTTAGCAAGTTGCTTTATTTTACATGTTTCGATTTTTTAATCACTATCTTTTGAGCAACTATGCGAAATAAGATTCTCTATAGCCAGGCCCCCAAACTACACATTAGCTGAACAGCGAAATTATTAATCATTTTACAAACTTTGAATGTTTTCGTTTTCCCAATAAAGTTAATTAGTACATCATAGTACTCGTACGGTACATGATGACAAGAATAATGACATCAAGTATCACCATAAATGCTGAAGGTCATAAATAATTTCGCGATCAGCTGACTTGTTATCCAGTCCAAATGTCTGCCACATAAAGCTGCCACTTTTTGCTGCAAAGATTGAGATCATTCATAGCTAACTGTAATGCTTAACGAGGCCGAGAGTAGAGAAATGATATGTGAGTTCGTATATACGATTGCATTGCTAACACTGACCTAAAACCCTCTGCGGTCAAATCTAAAAATTGTGATATGGCAGTTATCTTGTCAAACTAGTAAAGGACCTATTTAACAGTTTGTTTGCACTTAATTTCCTTGATGTAATCTCAACTCTTGTTTTGTAAAACGACCATCACGAATAACACGGTATATGTGCCATTTCCACAATCCTGGACAAATGTCCTTAAAAGAAGGCCTTCCTTGTATTCTAACTTCCAAAAACAAAAATAAATAATCTTTTTGAAGTTCTTAACGTGTTTAGAAGGTTAAATTTTAGGGGTGGTCAACGGAGAAAAGAATTGTATTAGTTTATTATTTACTGAGAAAATTACCATGCACCATCTCTGGTGAATTGTCAATTTAGCATGAATTAACAAATATTCTTAGGAGAAAAATGAAATGCATTTAAACTCGTATTCAGGTCCTTGACATAGCCCCTGCCCGGTCCGCCATTGTCGCTGAACAAATGCTTTGGCTCCTTGTCATTTGTAAAAACAATGATTTTTTGCGATGACTTTTTGCATTCAGCAATGCCTTTCAAAAATTTCACATCTTAGTTAATGACGATTCAACTCTGACAATCAGAATGTTATTTTTCCATCAAAATTAAAATGCTCATGAAGCATTTAAAAGTAGTCCATTTTATATGAAGTTAATGTGGAAAATTACTCAAATCATATATGACTCAAAGCAAAATGTTTTCTTTCTTTAGATTATGCAAATATCTCGAAGAATGCACTTTACACCCCTTGATCAAGGCTCACTTAAGGTCTCCCAAGCTATCGAGAAAAAGCCAATGGAGCTATTTCCTAGTTGGCGTCCAGCAATGGTTATTTTTGGATTTTTGTACTTCGTTATGTGGTTTTTCTTCATTCTTATGTATCTAATTCGAAAGGTTCCGTTTACCAATTTTCCTCTGAGAGAGATCAGTATTATTAATGCATTCACTGTAGTTGGACTTTTGGATATGGTTTATCTCCCAGGATGCATTGCCGCCATTCTACATTTGGTATACGGTAAGACTTGACTTGAAAGATTTTGTATTTACATATTGCCATAAAGCAAACAGTAGTCAATAGCCATGGCTACAAAGTTAACGGAATACATTTGATTTACAGATGATCACTTTTATCATAAACTACGGTTTTTATTTTTGATTTTTGCACAAATCTCCATATTCTAGCGTATTTTTCTCGGGCATTATTGCAAACATTCATGTCTTTTATTTTGGGGTTCAACTACTGTTTTCACTGCATCGAAAACAGATGCACAAACTGAAAACAGTTTAGTATTAACTTCATGAATTTAAGATTTACGGCTTCTATTCTTTAAACACAAATGAATTTGTTCCCACGTGGAATTTCCTTTTCCAAGGTACCAAATATCGTCGTTTTCCAAAGTGGCTTGACATTTGGATGAAATCTCGTAAACAACTTGGCTTGCTGGCATTGTTACTGGCTGCAATGCATGCTTGTATGTCAACACTTTATTGGGGTCCTGAATATATATCTCGTCTTTATCAAGATAAATCTATTCACATCAACAACGTAACAATTTCCCTTTATGGAAGAATGACTGCACAAGGAGAAGCTTTCTTGACCCTTGGAGTCCTGGGACTGTCAGCGTTGTCTATTTTGGGTATCACGTCACTTCCTACTGTCCTCAATCGCATGAGTTGGAGAGAGTGGAATTTTGTTCAATCTGGTCTGGGTTACTTTTCTTTGATATTTTCTCTTCTTCATTTTACAGTGTACTACTACAAAACATATCATGCATGGGAAGCTGAGGTGTTTTATTATCCAACTGTGTGGGTTGTAATCATCGGCTTTGTCACTGTCATATTGAAGATTATTCTGCTCATTCCATGTTTGAATAGTCGGGTGAAGAAAGTCCGCTCGGGATGGGCTTACAAAACGTTACACGAAGCAATAATATAGAACTTACTTAATGCGAGAATAGTGAAAGAATAGTTGCATGTTATGCAATTGTCGAGCGTTAAATTCATCATATGATCATTTGATAGAAACTGTTAGCAATAAACATTGATTAAATTTCAAACATTATAGCACGTAAATTGTCGAAATAATGAGATGTTTTATTATATGAGAAGCGTCACTACCTGTTAAATGGCATGCTTTCATTGGCTCTGAAACATCTTTGCCAGTCCATTGCTTTCCCGTGATTGATCCCCGTCCAAAACGCGTAATATTACATTTAAATTTAAACAAATTTCGTAAAGCAAACTGCAAAACGCAAAATAAACAAAACAAAAATTTACGAATGTGATTCGAAGGAAAAACATTTGGAAAACAGTTTAACTATCCAGTCGATGAAATTTGAAACAGTAGAAACATTTTTTAAGAACAAAAACTGTTGAAAAGTGAAATCCAACCAGCAATAAACGAGAAAGAAAGCTGCTTCTTTACGACGGGGTTAAAGCTCATGGTGAAACATTTGTTCCAACAAACAGCATAGAAATAGGTGTTAGAAGGGGCATCTGGACATCGTCTTCCATGTAGCAGAGAGGTTTGTTGTTCAGTGTTATTTCAACATCCATTAAAATATCTTCTAGCTCGTTCCATCTAAGGCAACTTCTACTGATCTTTGTGTAGCGCTCTCTTGACTAATCCAATTAACCTCCAATTAGCCCCTGGCTGTGGTAAAACCTACATCGGCATGACACAAAGATGCCTGTCTGTACAGCTCAGAGAACATGCAACCAGACTCTCTTCTTGTGCAGTTGGCCAGCATTTCTCTTAGTGCGAAAACGCTCGATTCCTGGCGACTCTACAAAACAAGTTCTCACAACTCAATGATCTCACTCTACCTCCCAGAACTCCCTGTCCTATAGAAAACCTTGTATTTAACAACTATAAAATATTTCACTCAACCAAATCTAACAACTACCACATTCTTGCTTTTCTTGACGCAATTCTCATCAAACACAACAAACCTTTTCTCAACACGGGACTTATGGCTAGCAAAGAATTACAACTCGTCTTTAAATTACAATACACTCATTCTACCAGTCGGCTCGGCAGTTTCAATTCATCCTTTTGACCTCTTCTAACTCTGCCTTTGTAAATATCACACTATTTAAATTCTATTGCTTACTTCCGTTTATTTATTTCATGCGTTTTAAATATATAAGTGTATGTATGGTTTTAAATATTCTGTCTAAGGATGACTTTGAATTAAAGTCGAAAATTTACAGTTCACTTCTCGTCTTGTTTTTATGCATATTTTGCAATCTCAAGATGTCTTGCTTTTTCGGAATTTGCTTTATATTGTATGTGAACTTGCACTTTCTCACGATTATAAATTTGCTTTTCTCAAGCAACTAAGTGCTAATTACCATTAAAAGAGTTGTATCCAAGTAAATCTTGAATGGTTAGTGATGCTTGGTATTAATGAAAAGCTATGTTTTTGATAGTGATTAGTGTTTAACTTATGTATATTAATATTCCTTTTGGATATATAGAACAAACACACTTTGCCTATAAATAAGGATTTTACGCAACGATAATGAGGTATTTCTATTGCAACAGAGAAAGTGTATCTTATAGACCCTGGCTCTAAGGTCCCGTCCACACGTATACGGATTTTTGAGCGGGTTATCCGGAAACTTTGATTCCGCTCTTTAAAGTTTAACATTTTCTTATCCGCAAACAATTTCGATGCGTGTGGACGGTAAACTCGGATATTTTTTACCAAGATTGCCTAGCAACTATTTTAGCGCGTTTAAAATGTCGTCGAATTTGCTTCGGATCGATTCCAATCGACTTTCTACATAGCGTTGGATGTTTTAAATTCTAGTGTGACTTTCAGTAAGAGTTCAACCTCATCATCAGTCCAAATGAAGGAGTCCGTCTTGCTCTTTTCATTTTATTTCGATTTCTGTCACAATTATGACATATATATTCAAACAAAAGCCGAACAACGTTTGCAAACACCAACCGAATTCAAAATTGCTCACCAATTTACCGCAAATTTGCAACAATTTCAAAATATGTGCGGGGAACAAACAGCGAGAAGTCTTGGGAACTATAGTAAATCCGGATAATATCAAGCTATGTGTGGACGCAACAAAAACTTTACGGATATAAATATATCCGGACACGTGTGGACGGGGCTTAAGTGTAGTACAGTCATAACAAATATCAGTATTATTTCAAGATTTATTTGGATACAACTCATGCAATTATTAAGCATATTATTGCTAGGTAAAAGAAACTTGCCAATCGTGCGCAAAGAAAAGTGGAAGCCAGTTTAACTTATATAATCTATCCATAGCTTATGAATTATGATCCTAAACGAAATGTGTTTACAACTTGAAGTGGATGTACCGAGCAACGGCAATGTTCCCAAACCTTGCAACCAGTCTCTAAATATAGAATTTACATACTGTCCTATAAAATTATACTATTATTCTATTCACATACTCTGTTCATGCTACACACATACAATCCTTGTTGACTTAACTGGTCAGCCATCAAGGTCAGTTATTTTCGGACTTTGGGTATCAGCTTTGTCAAGTGCAAGTCATTTGAAAGTATATTTACTGTCTGTACGATTAACGATTATTCTCACACCCGTGTCTCGAGATCAGACTCGTGCATTGTTTTCATTAAAGACTTTTATAACATGCATTGTTTTTCAAAATCTTCTTGCATTCGCCCCCAAAACAACAAACTTGAGTGCACTCATGCATCTGTCAAAACCAGATGACGAAACGCGTGTTGACTAAAATATACAAAAAAAGTCTTTCACTCCTCCTTGTGAAGTTTTACTCCGAAGGTCCCTGGCTTGCGACCGGCATAGCTATTTACACAGATGAAAGGATTCGTATGTTGCTCTTATCATCTCAAAATTACTGCTCCAAGCTCGGGACTTGCGGAGTATAACTTTGCGAGGAGAAAGATTTTAAGGAGTATACTTTGTATGCGTCAATCACTTGTTGAGTGGGTTATAGAATGACAGCTTTTGTAGTTGAGACTGGGTTTTTTGTGTGTGATTTTGAATAAATAAAAAAAATGCGGTAGCATATGAAGATTTGCCAAATTACAAGTTCTAAAGGAATGAATAATTTGACAATGCTTATTTTCTCAAATGTACATGTAATGATTAAACTTTCGGGAAGCAAAGCCAATGAGTAAACATTTTAGATAGTTACTCTATTCAGCTGTGGTGATTCAAATGGAATTTATAGTTGCTAAATGAGGATTGATTTCTACTGGAAACCGCTGCATAGAAATATAAACATGAATTATTTCGAAATCAATTGCAAAATCTTTGTAATAGGTCACAGCAGGATAGCAAAATATTTGTATGACGCAGCAAAATTTCACAACACGATGCAATCATAATACTGCTTTTATACCTTGTTAAAGTTTGAATGCTACAAGGGTGTTTTCAATCTCATAAACTAGAAGCTGGTTTGGAAAGTGTCAAAACTGCTTGGATACCTGTTGTTATTCGTCGTATCCAAGGTAAATATGTCCTACATATTTCGAAACATTAAGTAATTGTTTTCTTACAATGCCTTTCAAGCTACTTAAGTCTTGTTGTACACTAAGGTAAAATAATGATTATAAGTTCAATACACAGCTTTCAGTAATTGCATTTAGAAACTATTAAAAAATATAGCTAAATACACTTACAAGACTGGTCGTCCCTTACAATCTTCCTTATTGATATTACGTGGTTGTCAATTATGTGAACACAGTATATTTGTTAAGAACGTTTTTAATCACAGTATGATTTCTATTAACAAATAGCAGCCAGTTTCAAATAGTGACAAACGGTGTGAAATGTCTATAAGGCCAAGTTTATACGTAAAATTTCGGTCAAATTTTGAAAAACCATACCGCTGCCATCGGTCGGGCTCTATCTTTAAAACTCTATAGATTTATTTATATAAACTTACTACCCTCCCTATGGCAGCGGAACTGCGCGATAGCTAAGCACAGAATACTGCCTATACTACATTAAATTCCTGTGCATGTCTTCTTCTTGTCCTTGCAGGTCTTAAATTACGATTTAATGCTCATTATAGATAACAATAAGTATGTCTTGTTACGTATAAGCCCCATATGGAAAAAAAACTTATTTCTTTCGAATGAACTTATAAAAGCAATACTCGACCAGACTAGGCAGATTTAAAGT
Organism: Xenia sp. Carnegie-2017; assembly: GCF_021976095.1. NCBI lineage: Eukaryota > Metazoa > Cnidaria > Anthozoa > Malacalcyonacea > Xeniidae > Xenia > Xenia sp. Carnegie-2017. The sequence continues at coordinate 18,268,448 of NW_025813526.1, forward strand.
TTAACAAATGCGATTGATAAAATTTTAGCGTTACATATAAGTCTTTCGTATGAGCTCCGAACGTGAGTTCAATATACTAGAACGCTATTAAATTTTGTGATTATTTTATTCACTAGCGAAGAAGTTATTTACAACAGTCGTGAGTGTTCTATCTTTTACAATTTATTTACAAGCTTTTTATATATTTGGCTAAACAAGGTGCAGTTATTACAAGGCGGATTGTGTACTTGAAATTTGAGTAGTTTTACGTAATTATAAAGTAAAGTGCGTAAGTTTAAGTAGCGCGTTTGAGTAAGTGTAGGATTGGCTATTTCCTCTATTGCTAATACACAAATCTAGATGAATAATATACGCACGTTATGTACGTCACTACAAAATATCGCTTTTTAGTTCAAAGTATCGATAGTCAGTTGGTCAAACGGTCGGTCGATGAGTAAATCGGTCGATGAGTAACTCAGTCGATCAGTTTTCATATTTGGCGACTGGTGGATATTATTGTACAGCAATTTTAAACAGGCTCGTACTTTTTTGAAAAAATATAAAACATGGAGAAAATTAGATTTGGCTGCAAACAAGATATTGAAATGGGAGCAAACTTGCTGGCTGAGAATAAAACACAAGAGAAGTTAACTGTTTTGGGTACAGGAGACTTTGGTCGTGCCCTAACAAAACGACTCTCAACGGCTGGTTATCACGTCGTTATGGGAAGTCGAAATCCTGAGAAATGTCGAGGGTTGTTGCATCTTTTACCGTTTAATATTGTATCCTTGAACGATGCTTTGGAACACTCTGACATCATTTTTCTTGCCATTCCTTTACATGGATATGACAGTTTATCCACATCATTGGGGAGCCAACTAAATGGTTTGTGTTTAGTTGTTTTTTTTTAACTAAGAAAGGAAAAGTTTAGATGAATTGCTGTTTTCAGGATATTTGAATAATGAGCCTAAACATACATTTATCTAGAAACCCTCAAATATTCATGTCTTGTAACAGCCTTCATTAACTGTCAATTTAAGTTAGACTGTCTAAGGCGTATTTGTAACACCTTGATTTTCAATACTGAGAATAAAATCGACTAAATTACAACATATTCTACAAATGAGGATATCAATATATAGACATACTTAAAAATATTGTTTAAGTATTAAGGTGATGTATAAATCTCTTCAACTAATACCATGCACAGAAAAAGTTATTCACTACGTAATTAAATCAGTTGCATAAAGATAAACTAAATATCTTATTGAATTGCCAATTCTTATTTTTTTGTCTTTTAAAGGAAAGATTGTTGTTGACGTTAGCAATCGAACCCAGACCTCTTTCAACGAGCTATCTAATGCTGAGTACTTATCAAGTCTACTACCTAAAGCTCACGTTGTGAAAGGCTTCAATGTGATATCTGCATGGGCACTCGAACAAGATATTTATGGAGGAAGCCGGATTGTTTACATTTGCGGAGATAATGCTGAAGCAAAAGAAAAGGTCGGATGAACGTATAAATTTATGATTTTCAATTTTTAGCAAGTTGCTTTATTTTACATGTTACGATTTTTTAATCACTATCTTTTGAGTAATTATGCGAAATAATATCTTTTATAGCCAGGCCCCCAAACTACACATTAGCTAAACAGCGAAATTATCATTCATTTTACAAACTTTGAATGTTTTCGTTTTCACAATAAAATTAATGATTTTTTTTAATCCATTAATATCTTCTATTCATTGGTCAAACGTAGCAATGTTTTGATTCCTTCTTTAGACAAACACGAATGCATACTACTATATTTGCGCTTTTATAAACTTAGGCTCTACAGTTAAAAGGCAACCCTAGAGCAACTAGTATCTCAAAAGCTTTACAAAATATGGGAAGCATATCACATATGAACTAGTTTGTTAACAAGATTTAATAAAACTGCTAAAACGAGTGTTTATTCTTTTCTTTAAGTCCTTAGAGTTGATTATTTAAGACTCTATTTAATACACTTATACTGTTGAAAAACTAGTAGGAGATACTTACTAAGTATCTGGGTGAACTTAATAAATGCATGTAAAATTGGAGCCTTTAAACTAAGTCAGTATTTTTTGGTTTGGCTGTTTAAGAAACTTTGCCTTTGTTTGTTTGTACATTAAACTTCCCTGAAGTATTTATGTGAAGCTCACTGTTTGTACTTCTCTCATATTGTAATACATGACGTGACAGGGCGTAGTCTTACTTGCCATAGCTTGATTTGACCCAAATTATTTAGACTTTCACCAGCTCACACTCAGAGTAATGAGGATTTCGTGGCTATAACTATGATTTCCATAAAATCAAAATATTTTGCATGATCTTTGAATATTTAAACGTTGTTACCTGCTACTGATTTCGGATATGGCTAAGAGGCAAAGTTTTCCTTTTTTTCAGGTTATGCAAATATCTCGAACGATGCATCTCACCCCTTTTGATCAAGGATCACTACAGCTCGCCCAAGCTATCGAAAATAAGCCACTGGAGCTATTTCCTAGTTGGCGTTCAGCATTGATGATGTTTGGAATTTTGTATCTTGTTATGTGGTTATACTATGTCCTTAAGCGAGTTATTTTAAAAATGTCGTTCACTAATTTTCCTCTCAGAGACATCAGTTTACTCAATGCATTCACTGTTATTGGACTTTTAGACATGGTTTATCTCCCAGGATGCATTGCGGCTATCTTCCAGTTGGTGTACGGTAAGACATGATAAGATCGAATGATTTGGCATCTATTGGTCAAAGAAAAATCAATTTTCAATAAAACTACAAAAAGATTTAAAATGTAAACTGACCTTAACACCATTAGTTGAAAACGAAATGTAATGGTTTTATTAATATGTAAATATCATTGTCTTGAGCACCATTTCCCTCGGTAGTAAGGACGACACTGCAGAACTTTAAGTAAATAAACACAAAACCAAACGCTTTTTCTTCCTTGAAGTTTAAATTTACAGTTCATTTTTCTTCAAAACAATAAATATCTTCTATAATTTTTCATTTTCATAGGTACCAAATATCGTCGTTTTCCAAAATGGCTTGACATTTGGATGAAATCTCGTAAACAACTTGGTTTGCTGGCATTGTTACTGGCTGCAATGCACGGTTGTATGTCAACACTTTATTGGGGTCCTAAATATTCCCCTCTTGTTTATCAAGATAAATCTATTCACGTCAACAACGTAACAATTTCCCTTTATGGAAGAATGACTGCACAAGGAGAAGCGTTCTTGACCCTTGGAGTCCTGGGACTGTCAGCGTTGTCTATTTTGGGTATCACGTCACTTCCTACTGTCCTCAATCGCATGAGTTGGAGAGAGTGGAATTTTGTTCAATCTGGTCTTGGTTATTTTTCTCTGATATTTTCTCTTCTTCATTTTATAATCTACTACTACACAGCATTTCAAACATGGGGTACAGAGGTTTTATATTACCCTACGGTCTGGGTTGTAGGAATTGGCTGTTTTGTTGTCATATTGAAGATTGTCCTTCTCATTCCATATCTCGATAATCGTGTGAAGAAAATCCGCTCGGGATGGGAGAAAGCAACTTACGTAACCTGAACATTACAAAATCATCACTTTCTTTACAATTTTTTTTATTTAAAGGTAATACAATCACATACGCATGATTTATTATAATCTTACTTTGTCAAATGAGTTTTGTTATCGAAGAAAATGATCTGACCATATTTTACAAATATTAACGATTTTACAATTGATAATGGTTTCATGTAATCAAGTATTGCTTGAAGATAAACTATAACTAACTATATTCATAACAATAAAGGGGCAAGGAAATAATTCAAGCAAAAACTGTTACAATGTCATCTGGTTTTTCATGTTAGATTTTGAAAATACTTACAATGATTTCAATTATTGAACACTTTCTATGTTGTTGGCATCATCATCTCAAAAAGTTTGAAAAACATGTTCCTTATCGATGTACCTTCTACTCCCTACTTAATATATTAATCCTAACACGGTTTTACATGAAAAACATGTGACTTATTTGAACTCGCAATACTAGTCCGCCGCTCTACCTGTTGAGCTATTGGAGTCAGTCAAATCTCTAAACTGCGTATGGACAGATTCTCGGTTTACTTCGACTTTATTCCAGCCATCATCACTTAATATATGAATCCTAACACCCATACAGATTTGAACTCCTACTTAATGATATAGAAATAACTTTAGGCATCAACCTCAAAACAGAGGTATAGGTTAATCCAGCACATCCACCCCATAAGAAACCACATTGTATACGGTCATAACCCCTAACAGCTATATTTACACTCTATAACTACAACTGTGCAACATAACTATGAAAATTTACCACAAAAGTAGTTCACATCTGCAGGACTACATCAAAAAGCAAAAACACGTCATGCCATTTGTGGGAGAATTTCTTGTCAAACGAGACAAATTAGTTCTCACTAAACCTCTTTTTAGATTCTGATTACAAATATTTTATAATCGTTGCCAAACTAAGTTCCTTCTTCTTATCTCAAAAAACAAAATTCAAAACTTGCTATATATTTGGGGTGTAAATGCCTTATAAAGGCAAGTCTTTTACATTCTTTTTGTATCCTGCATTAAGGTAATCGAGAATTAGTTATACAAGTTTAATTCAATTCCATGGTGCTGGTATTGGTCGAACACTATTCAAGTCGCTTACAGCTGACAATTTTTGTGACAAATATTTTACATGGCAAATGTGTTTGCCCGTGTGTATGTTCAACTAAAATTTTAATATAAATATTATGAGCCGCAAGTGAAGAGTTCATCAGCAGATAACAAAAGTTACATGCGAAATTTTGAATGGTTTGACTTTAAAATGTAAACATCATTGATTATAAGTTATCTGTTTTTTAACAATGCCAAACATTTGTTTGAATAAGCGTAAACAGGTGCTTGCTTGCCGATTTGGGATTGCTCTACTGATGCAATATGAGCACTCTAAGAGACACTTAAATCGCCGATGGTGACTCGTCCATGGGCAACTCAGGAATGTCGAGAATGACAAGGATTTCCAGCAATCTTGTCCGTGATTTAATAGCAGTGGAATGATGGAACCTTTAACAATTTTTTTGGTGAGTTTTAAAGTTTGTTAAAATATCACTGATACATTGGTTAATTCAATATATTTTTGTTTCTGCAGAATGAATGTGAGCTTATTTGACGAACTTTTACAAAAGGTAAAACCTCTCATAACAATACAAGACACAACAATGGGCGATTCCATTCCTGCACATGATAAGCTGTGTGTGACGCTGCGATTTCTTGCCCCTGGAGAGTCCAATACAACTTATATATGTCTTTCTTATCTTAGTATCTGCGATTGCTGAGGTCGTTCCATAGGTATGTTATGCTTTATACAAAGTTCTTAAAGACTAGGGAGACCAGAGAAGTGTGGAATGATATTAGCCACTCTTGATGTATTGCATCTTCGATTCACACTTATTCCTGTTATACAAAACGTACAAAATTACAATTCCTTTTCTTTTTATTCTTTCCATGCAGTCATTTCACACTTCACTGAATCCCAACTTACTGGGCTCATACCACCAGCTCCTAAAAAAATGGTTACTTTTGGTTTTTTGGACAGTTAATTATATTTTTATGGCCTTTCATCCAATTCTTGCACATAGTGCATTGAGGTGCTGCCCTCTCATTTCTATGATCAGTGATTTTTTCTTGGGCAGGTGATACTTCAGCTATATCAAACAATAAAGTGAGTCAGTTCCAAAAATAAGATTCAAATTAACTCAAAGCAAAAAAATGCCTTTTTGTTAAACCTGGCTTAGTTGGGGGGAAATGTACAGCTGGCATGCTTTGTCTTCTTACTTTTTTTGAGATAGCTTCACTTTTTGATTGCTTGTCCAACATGGAATTCATTGGCAATGGAGTCATTTCTAAAAAATCACCATTGGCTTTTCTTAATGTTTCCTCATCAATGAGTGCAGAGCACAACACTTGATATATATCTTCAACATACCCTGGAGGAGCAATGCGCAAATTATTCAAAATTTTATTTTATAGTAATCATAAAATAGAACATTGCATTCAATTTCTTGAAAGAGTTTAAATTGGCACAAGGGAATAAAAACTGTAATGATACATAGGTGTTTCATCACACATGTTTCATAGAATACCTGCAGAACATTCTAGGAAAAGAGTAGCTGATCATTCTGATAATACAGGCTCATCACAAGTTGTTTCTTGTATTTCCTCTTGAGATTCGCTACTTGTACTGGGAATATTTTCTGATTCAACCCCTCCTTTATAATCAGACATCCACTTTCTTTTCATCTAAAATGGCATATATTTATGAAATATACTCTCACACAGATTCCAGGTAAAATGTAAATATGCATATGTATAATTTTTAACGTACTCACCATTCTGCAATCTCTTGTTTAAGTTCATTGTCATCTTTTCGAGGATAAATGCCTGGGTAAGCAACGATTCCGAATTGAATGAGTCGAGGTGCAAAATTACTTTCTGATTCAGAAAGCGAGCCGAATTGACGAGAAAACGAATCTTTCGTGAAGTGTTCCGAGCAAACTGCGGAATTCTTTGTGGGGACCCACTTATCGCGAGTAGCTTTCAAAAAGTTGACCCAACGCTTTCTCCTACGCTTAGCTTCGCTTCTTTCGTCGTTAAAAAATGGTATGCGATGAAGTGAAATGCCTTTCTCCGAACTGGCTACGTTAGAACAACCAAAAACTACACATCGATCTGGCATTTTTGTGTTTGTTTACATGCCTAAACAGTGTAAGTTGTATTGGCAGTCAGTCTATGTTCCTTAAATGACGTCACAAGTAAGTCCCATGCCACGGATTAGAGCTCTTGACATTTTTTACAAAACGTTGAAATTCAGGCTTTATTCACGTCTTTGACGAAAAAGATAACTCAAAAACGAAAAAGTTATTCAAATTCTGTAAACGGCATTTGTATTATTTATCCAATATCTATTTGAGAATAAAAACTAAAAATAGTTGTATGTGCACTTTAATATACATGCAGACTGGCCCTTTCCACAAGAACACATTGCATACAGAAAGATAATAGTAGAAACATAAATATTTTGATTCATACATTTCGCAAGTTCACGCAGTCTAACTAATTACACGGTACAACGAGTAAGCAGTTATGATATGTTTGAATGGCAAACCTGTTCATATGAATACAGATATATTCTTAGTTGAAATCATGTTTCTTCTTTACGTTTAATCTATTTGAAAGCGCACGGAAACTTTAATTAAAGATCTTAAATTATATTGTCCAGGATAATCTACATTATAACATTTACATCTTTGCAAGTCGTTAGTCGTTAATTGATCGTGTCTATCTTTAGATCAAAGTCATTTGTACCTATATTACGTTTTTGCGATTAACCAATTTAAATATCAAAGTTTAGAATTTTTTAGACATTTTGCTTTGTATTGCAAATATCCATTATCTGGTATTCGTCTATTTTTTAACGATATAATGCCCAAGTGCAACAATATTTTAAGCTCCAGGCATAATTTCATGTTAAAAAGACCGCATCCATTTTACTTTGCCAATCTTATAGAGTATAAATTATATCATGGTTTCTTCAAATTTTCCAAATGTCAGAACAGACCACCATAAAGAAAAAAGAAAACTTATTATCTATGTTTGTTACGAGAGTGCTTTGAAACGTCAGCATTGGTTAACATTGTCGACAATGTAAATATGCTTATTACCAAAAGTTACATATTTGTACTTGCAAATGACATATAGGTTTAACATTAATTGACTGTACTTGTGCGATCAATTTCGAGAAGCTTTCAAATTAATATTGCGAAAATCATTTTCAACAAAATAGTCAAAGATAAGAGTCTATTGTGTTGTGGAGTTGAGCTGTATTTTAATTAAAGCTCTATGATAAAAGAATGATTTTAATTCATTTATCGCTCTCCAACAAAATTGCCGCTTATGGTCAAGCATGAATGGTCACGCAGGTCTCAATCAAGCACATCGACAGGCAAACAAGTCAATTTGTTTTCTTTAGCATCGACCAATCGGAGGAATTCATAAGGGTGGACGAGTTAAGTAAGTGTATACGAAATTTATGGTAGAACCCAAAAATAAATCCTGTGCAACATCAGTTCAAAACCAAAGTTAGGATGTTTTAAATGAACGATGTCTTTAGGCTGCCATTACAACGAGAGCTGTCTGCACTTATTGAAAGTTATCATGCACGTAATAGTTTGCTGGTTGGTTTAAAACCAACCTGATATTAAAGTGTTTATTATATTTTACTTCTATCTCTAAATTTGGCATTTCAACAATCTAGAAGGGCTGAACAACATATGACATGCACAATCGATTATATGTATATTTTATCACAAACATAAGACAAATAATGATATTGTAAACTCCAAATATTCTCCTCGGTAATGCAAGGTATAGCCCGCATTTTATGAAACTTACTTTTCCTCTAATTTCGCTTGTATTTGTTGTTTCTTCAGATAAACTGACAGTAAAGATGACTTTAAAACACTTTCTGCTTTTCCTCATCTGTGAGTCGCTACTGGATCTCATGGATGATGGAGGTGGAGTTGTATACATATTAAATGCTTTATCAAAATGCTTACATCTCTTTCTTCTTTACTCATTTCCAGTGATTCTACCTAAATAAAACCAAACAGGTCAAAGGAAGAGAAGTTTGATACTTTGACATGAGATGCTAGCCTAATTTAGTACAACAAACATTTACTTAGTTAAATATCAAATGAAAACTAGAGCTTCTTACTTCCACCGTTAAAGTCAAGTTACTTTACTGTTTATTTCTACGCACAAATGAATACAGCAAAATAATGTAAATGGTTGAACCAAAGATAAGCACAATTGGAAAATATAGCAAAAAATTATATAAATAGGATAAAAACTGGTCCATGTGTTTGTGCTAACAGCACTGAGCTCATCTTACAATTCTTATCCTTTTTGGGTGGAGGGAATGCGCATTTGCAAGATTTGCTCTATAGCATGTTGAATGATTTTATTCGTATTGTTATCATTTTGCTTGGTTCATTTTGATCATTGGTGCATTAAATGCAAGGCTAAATGCGCACACTACATCCGTCTGCTTTGGAATAACATCAAAATGACAATAAAGCTATGAGCAGGAAATAAAAGTAAATACTTGGGATCATCTTTAACGTACAAACTTCAAACACTACACTAAAACGTTGTTTTACAAGTCGTATTATATTAAATTTATACATATCATAAGCTTCTGTATTAATCGGTTGAGTGCGTCTCTTGTACGTTTTGAAAAGCAATTAACAACGACTTTTTTCTGTTAAGCTGTCTCTTCGAGATTTTTTCGAAGGCATTTAAAACACAGCACAAATGGATCAAGCTACGGCAAACTATCGTACCGAAACGTGTCAAAAATCTAATGATGCTGGCTACAAATGATCCTTTATTATCTTGACATGACTCCACCAAGTCTTTCCGGTCAATATAAATACTTGTGAGCTCACAATTTGATTCTGTATGTCCGTCTGTATATTTTATTGGAGGGGGGTGGGGGTGGGTGGTTAACGGTTTGAGGAGGGGTGTACCACTCAACAATATAATAATTTTTGTAATGTCTGTTCAATTTACATGTCTGGAATTTGAATGGATGTACCACAAACAACGTCATTTCAATACGGTAAAGACTAAAATCCAGAACGGATTAACCAAACGGCAAGACTGGCCAGGTGCATAGGGGCACAGTATAGAGAAATACAGTAGGTCCACTTTGTGTGCAATTGGCTGCTGTATATTTAGTCAGATTACTGGCTGCCGATAGCCATTTCATCATTTCTACTGGTCAAAAAAAGCAATTGACTGGCTACCACTATTGTAATCACATGCATGTTTAACAAGATACGAGGCACAAAAAAATTCAATGGAGTGGCTCTACTGTATATTATCTATACTAAGCCAGGGGCCTCCACAAACAAGTTCCTCCTCATTTTTTATAGGAAAACTAAACATTACTGCTTTACAGAATATGGAAAAAACATTTTCTTAACTCGTTAGATCAATTTTAGTTGATGAAGAGCAGAGTACGTATGACGACGAATCATGGCAAACTTAGCAATTTTGCTTTGATGAGCATTGAGGCAATGTTCTAAGGGAAATTATTATGGACCAACTTATCAAAGACTGCCAGAATCAAATTCCGAAAACTACTTTATCTTAATTAGCATTCAGCTTTGGAATACAAGTGGCTTACCTCCTATATTTTAACTTTGTTCTTTTATCAGCTTTTATCAGATTGTTTGCGAAAGTTTTATTTTAAATTTTGCTGTTTGAAAAATAGGCAACCAATGGACTTTAGACCAAGAGGCAGGTGCCTTTACGTATTTTTGCGTCATAGGGCATCCACACACTTAATCCAGCCTGCTAAACTACCATGCAGAATGATCATTAACGTCAATTTTATCTCGTTTGGCAAATAACACGACACTTGATTCACTGTGCCGGCCGTTATGCCAGTTTGATTTGCCTTTCAAATCCAGTTTTTTCACTGTGCTTAGGTAAAGAAAATATAGTACTAGTATGGATTTCACAAAGCGTCAAAATAACAAAGAATATATAATGCATGGTGCGAGTCTAGCCATGGCATGAACAAAAAATACAATAAAGTATTTGGTATGTGCTACTACTCCGCTTTCAAAGATTAAATATCATTTAATCACAGTCAGCACATAATAAAGTCAATAAGATCCTAACAAAATGTTTGTGAGAAAATATTGGCAACAAAATACAGTTGCATTAAATTTTTATCATCCCTGTAAGGTCATCAGTACATTACATCATTTGCATGTGGTACATTAATTATTTTAAGAAAGCTGTATACATCGCAGAGCGCTAAACCTAAACGCACAAAGTGCATCAGACTTGCCTTGAACTATTTTATCCAAGCTAATTTCCATCAAATGCTAGAACACGAAATCTGGTGCACAAAATCGTGGATCTTAGAGTGTCTGGCTGAGTGTACCTGGCAATTTTGGGTGACAAGGGGATAGGCAGAAAAGCCTTTCCTTTGCGATAGTAACTTCTAGTTATATTATAATATTTACATCTTTTAGCCTAAACTATAGTTATTCTTTAAATTGAATTATGTGGAGCAAATAGTAATTTCACATCAAACACAAAGATATAACAAATATCCTCATTACATTGTCACTTTTCAAGTATCTTCTTTTCCAACAGGTTGCTCAATGACTTTCACAAATGAATTATATGCAGTTAAAAAGATTGGCTCCTTTTACAAGCGTTCACCGCCAACTGAAGAGAGTGAAAATTGGATAAATCGTGCACAAGAAATAGGCAGTAACGGTTGGGCTGACTTTAAATTCCTTTTCTTCGGACCAGATGGTGACTTGTATGCCGTTCGTAAAGATGGGACATTTTGGAAAGGTTCTCCACCTAAATATGCACGTGAAAATTGGAGTGATCGTGCAAAGAAAATTGGCAATGGGGGTTGGACTAGGTTTAAGTTCCTCTTTTTTGGTCCTGGCAGTGATTTGTATGCAGTTCGTAAAGATGGCACGTTTTGGAAAGGTTCTCCACCTAAATATGCACTTGACAACTGGAGCGCTCGTGCAACTAAAATTGGCAATAATGGTTGGGCTAGCTTTAAATTCCTCTTTTTCGGACCTGATTGCAACCTGTACGCCGTTCAACAAAAAGGGCCCTGTTTTACAACGTACGAACCAAAGAACAGGCTTGACCCATGGTTAGGTCGTGCAACAAAGATTAGCACTGGAGGTTGGAAAAATTTGAAGTTCCTCTTTTTTGGCCCTGAGAGATATTTGTACGCAGTATCACATAATGGTTCCTTACGTCAATCCTCTCCTCCAACATACGCAAAGGATAACTGGACTTCTCGCTCAACTAAAATCGGTGCTAAAGGATGGGCGAAGTTTAACTTTTTGTTTTAACTCTCTTGATTTGATTCGGTAGTTACTAGCAGTCTATAATTATGCTATTGTAATTGTTTTCTACGTAATGAGTCTTGAAATATAATACCGTCACCAAGCCAATTTCTTCTTCTTGCATTCCATTGTTTGTTAGATATTTCTCAAACTTCGCGTGAAAAACTTAATTCCTTGATATCTTAATTGTTTTGTCTTAATTAGAATGGTTATATTTAAAGTATTATTTTGTTTCCCCACACACTTTGCAAGAAATGTACAAACTTACTTATGTATGTAATGCGCGAATTTCGTTGATAAGAATTTAGATGGAATTGTTTCTACGTGATCTAGATTTCGGAAAGAACTAAACATTTCACATCCTATGACATTTGTAAAGCCTTCTTTCTCAAGAACCGTCTTGCAAAGATAATGAGATGGTGGATTGTGTGTCGTGTGACGTTTGTCAACAATGGTCCCATTGCGATTGCGTTGGCATTACTACGGTTGCCCGTATGTGCAATTTACAAAACAAATTTGTGAATGCGAAACCGATGATTCTGATGGCAAAATTTTTTTTTCTTGTGAACAAATTAAGTTTGGTAAAATAAAAAAGAAGGTAATACAAAACAAGACCTTAATGTAAAATAAATTGATTTACAAATCAAACGAAATTTGATCCTAATGCAAAACAAATGTCTTAAATGAAAAAAATTTTCGCAGTGCAAAAATATTAACCGCAAGCCACACTCATGAAAGATATTGCTGCATTCCTTTTTATTCGGCGATATGACGTATTTTTTAATTGTTTTGGGCATTTCACATTCGAAATTCTGAGAGCTAAGACTAGGGATCCAAGAATAGTGCAAAATTTCCAACGGCAAATATTGTTCAACATGCATTGTAATCATGCAAAATTGTACTTAAGAAAAGATTTCAATGTGGCTTTGTGTAAGCATCAAAAATATATAATTATTTATTTATGGCACTAAGTAGAGTTAGCATGCAGTTGCTTGAATAAATATAGATTTCCTGGGTTATTTATGGGAATGATCAGTTGAGGAATTCAAGCTTCGTAAGAAATAAAGCCTGACTAGTGTCTTACTTTATCATTTTTGTATAAAGGCAAAAGATCTGTTGACTGTAGTCAAAGAAAGAGCAATAAATACTATTCGATCCCTTGATAAAACAAATTCAACGAACATCAACTGCATGTATCACGTTCTATTCCCTTGTTTTTTATTTAACGGCAACTTTCATGAAGTTTTATTGTTATGAAAGCTATGTGAAAGTGACATTATTACATTTTATATAGGCCTTCATGTCTGTACGTTTTTTATGTGTTACCTTTTGCAATGTAACTTTCTAATACCTCTCTCAAGAGTTCTTCTTATATATTAAACAAAGCAATGTTCCGAGTAACTTCTTCTGATACTTCGTCTTTTATAATGTATCTTTCTCATACTTCTCTTTCCGAAATGGTGTGCATTGTCTGTAATTTTAAATGGTACTAAGCAATAGATTAGTTTGATAAACTAACATTCAATTAAAACAGATCTATTAGAATTCAATTAATTATGTAAGCTTGACTCATCAAATGAATTAATTAAATCTGGAATTCGAATGTGCAGCATTCCTTTTAAAAATTATTTCACGTTGTTTTTAGAATCGTAAGTGAGGGCTGCTTTTTCATGAACACTTTGAAGAAATAAAATAGCTCCGTTAAATAATTTAAGTGGAGTTGGAAAATTTGTAACTCCAGTAATGCAAATTTGACATGCTGTTAGTTTACAATTTATTTCAGGTCAATTTGGGACCAAATCTAGTTGTCAAGAAGCATGTCCGTAAAAGAATCGTGGCAAAGAAAGTTGGATCATATGTTGCTAATTTAATGCGGGCAGCCTTATCCCGTGATCACATGGCTACCCACGGCTTAAGGGCAAAAAATGGGAAAATGGTCAGGTCAAGCCTTTTGCTTGATCTCACATACACTACTTCTTCAATTTGTAAGCACATACGTATATGTTTCTTTGAGTCTGAGTACCATTGAAATTAAACGTTAAACATTTCAATGAATTTTTTCAGTATAAATATTTAGACTCTGCATTTTCACGCATTTCAGACCTGCCGTAAACATCCACTTTTTTTACATGTTCTGCTATGCAGACATAGTATATTGTTCAAACATCTCCTGTACTATGTCTTGTATCCCTTACGAAAATTTCACATTAGATATCATTTATGAAATACTATGTGAAACCTATGTAAAAATATGAAACACTTCATATATGAAGTGTGTCTGTTTCATATATGAAATTCCATCTTCATATATGAAATTTTCACATTTGATTTCATATTTTTTAATGATATATGAAACGTATGTGGAAATTGAAACACTTCACATGGGAAATGTCTATATCATATATGAAATTCCAATTTCATATATGAAATCAAATGTAAAATTTTCGCAAGGGATGGGACAATAGGTGGTCATAATGAAAATTTCATGCATCTTTCTTATATTTTGAACATATTGTTGTCAACTATTGTGTGGTTTTGATACTTTGTGTTTGTATTGAAGAACTAATCAATTTATTTTGTCTTTGCTGACTTCCCATGATCCATTAGAAAATAACCTTTAGAATTACGGTGGACATAATGTACCCTTATTCCTCTATCTTTTATCTAGAGCATGAAATGAGTGTGATGTATTCAAATATGCCACGCCAGGTTATAGAAGAAGATGTCGTAAAAGCAATAAAGTTCAAATTGAATAACGAGGAACAAGCAAGAAAAAAACCAACACGAATCAAGTAAAGAGTAGCATTATAGCTGTCTATACTATATTTTTCTATTAATTCTATCCTACAACTTAATGATATTTTTCTATACAAGAAAAAAATGGCTAACGTTTTTATCTGGTTAAAGTACAATGTATAATTAAAATATTGTGGGTTCATGGTTTTACTGAATTCTGTAGAAAATAATGTGTACTACTTGAACCTGTACAGGGAATTATGTACAGGGAATTATGTACAGGGAATTATGTACAGGGAATTATGTACAGGGAATTATGTACAGGAATTATGTACAGGGAATTATGTACAGGGAATTATGTACAGGGAATTATGTACAGGAATTATGTACAGGGAATTAAAGCATATATGAACCTTAACAGTTATGGCGTCAAGGTAATTAAAGAGGGCTTCACTTAACAAGGCTTCACAAGTTTAATTGTATGGTGCCAGTAATGATTGAACACTATTTAACAAAGCTTCTTCGTTGCATAATTTAATAAAGACAATCTTCATTACATCAAATAACGCCCAATCTGTATTATAAATAAGGTGTATGTATACATCTTATAAATAGGCCTGTTTCAAACGTTGCATTTTTACATGAGCCGAATGCATTTAAAACAATAGAGAATGAGCAATTTTATCTCATTTTCTTTTGTTTAATGCATTCGGCGCATGTAAATGCGACGTTTGAAACGGGGATAAGAAAATTTCTGGAATATATTCTCATTGAGTTACAACTTACAAGATTCATTCTATGCGTCATTGACGGGTTTGTACATGATCACGGCTAACGGCGATTCAGTGATGCATGAAATGATTTCAAGGCATTAAAAGGAGGTAGAATTTCAAGCTTAAAAAATTCAACTGTTGTTAAGTGCCACAAGTCATTCCTGTTGCAATTCTCAAACTAAGCCGAATCGGTTGGTTTCATTTTAAATGTTTTACGTATTTATAAAGTCAGAATATTTGTGAAATGATCGAGAAGATCAGTGGAATTGAAAACCATATAACGCTTCGCTTGTAATCCCTGCTACACGGGCTCATATAGTGATGAGTCAGCATTTACACTGTAGCAGAGAGCTTAAATATAGGCTTAAGTTATTTTTTCATTTTACATTTATGAATAAATGACAACTCTATACAACAATGAAGCAGAAAAAGTTTTGCTTATATAGGAAAAACACTTAAGAAAAATATTTATAGTGAGCTTCCTTGCATTTCCTTTGACGCATTTTATTGAGGCACAAAGGACATCCGACCCGTTGTTTGTCATTTATCTTGCTGACGCATGCTATTGACCATCATTTTAAAGGTAATATTCAACAGGAGCATCCCATTAAATGTCTTGTGTTGATCTTGACTGAAATTATTCTTAAAAAGCTAGAATCGTCAAGTCTGTTCAAGATTACCTATATTCTCATAATTTACATCTTTTCAAGTCGTATGTAAACCATCTGTGTCCTTAAGACCGGAGGATTATGTCAAGTACCAATATTAAGTAAAAATACTTAGTAGTTTTAACAGTATTAGTTTTAACAGTATTAAATACATATATTTACCACTTTTAACCTAAATAAGAATTATATTTTTCAAGTTAATAACTGTGGAGCATAAGGAGTTGCATGTCAAACCTAATATTATAAGGAAAATCTTTTTAATACATTTTACAAGTTGAGCAAATGTATTGTTCTCAAGCATCGTATAACCAAGGTTACTCAATGACACGTACAAGATAATTATATGTAATTATTATACAAGCAGCCTGGCGGGCAGCCATAAATATTATAGTTCATACATTTCGCACGTTCATACACTCTAATCAAGGAGTGTATAAGTCAAGTTTACAGTTATGATAAGCTTGAATGGTCAAGTCTGTTCACATGAGTCTGGATTTTTATTCATGTATGAGATGTTTCCTTTTTACTTTGAATCATCTCAAAGTGCACAAAAGACAGATTTAAATTATTTTCCAGGATTACCTAAATTTTTAACATTTACATCTTTGTAAGTCGTTAGTCGTCAATTGACCTTGTACTTCTTTAGAGCAAGGTCGTTGGTACCTATATCACGTTTTAGAAATTTAAATCTTCAAAATTTAAGTAACACATTTAAGAAGGTTTTAGATATATTTGCTTTCTATTTTATACATTCACTATCTGGTATTCGTCAAGTTTTAACAGTATAATGCCCAAACGCAACAATATTTTAACTTTAAGACATTATTGCTTGCCAAGAACACCGCACCATTTCACTTTGCCAATTTAATAGAGTATAAATTATTGGTTTGCTTGTTCAAAACTTCCAAAGCGGACAATAATGAACAAAAGAAATAATTTCTTGATTTATAATTGTAACAAGAGTAACTTGAAACGTCTGCATTGGTTAACGATGTCCACATTGTAATCATGCATATTGTCGAAAGTGACAAATTCTAGTACTTGCAATTTGAATAGGCTTAACATAAGTCGACTCTACCTGCTCAACCAATGTAGTGAAGCTTTTTAATCAATGCGATACAAATCATCATCAACACATAGTTCAACGGTAAGAGTGTATTTCGTTGTAGAGTTGAGCTGTATCTTACTACTCTATAATTAAAAACATGGTTTAAAATCATTTACTTGTTTCCAACACAATGTTAGAAACACCAAACTGAGACTCTTTGCTCCATATATAGTGATTGCTGGGTCATCAATGTTTCATATTTTCCACATGGCTCAACCCATCTATAGACACATCGACAGGCAGAGAAGTCAAGGTATTTTCATCTGTCTTCAGCTTCGAGCAATAGGAGGAGTTCATACAAGTTGACAAGTTCAGTAAGTATGGTTTGAAATTCATGCTAGAACCCAGTAATAAATGCCATGCTTTATCATTTCAAAAACAAAATTGGGATGTTTCAAATGATTGTCAAGCCTATACAGACACTAAGTTAGAGTCTTTAGGACGTCCACTTTAAAGAGAGCTGTGTGCACTTAGCAAAAGTACCACGCAGTACTTTTCAAAACTAAGCCTATCTTAAAATGTGTATTAATTTCATCGGTAATTTTGGAATTCAAGAAATCCAGCTAAATAACACTTTATCGTACACATTTTTTGTCAACGCAGTCTCGTTTAGCTTAGTGATTGTTGCAGATCCATTATAAAGAGAGTGCAAGAGTAACTAAATTCTTTAATATAAATTGGTTGAGTAAGTACGTATTCTCTTTCAATATATGAAGCGCAAACGAGCAAAACATCACATTCTCGTTGCGTGTGAGAATATGATACAAAAATAAACTTCTTTGCTTCTTTTCTAGTAATGGTAATTTTATTAAAATAAAGTTAAGCTCAGTGACATAAGACATCTGTATTTTATCACAAACATAAGACAATAAATAATATTCTAGACTCTAACTTTTCTTTGTGGTTAAGCATGTTAAAGCTTGCAATTTATGAAAGTAACATTTTCACTAATTTTTCGTATGTTTGTGATTTTTCAGCGTAGGCGTACGGGGCCAAATAAAGGCGGTGCTGACAAATTCTTGCCCGACAAAACGAAAAGTGCCCGACATGGATTTCATTAGTATAAAAAACACTATATGCCTGGATGGATGTCTAAAAATATTAATAACGTTAACAACATCTCTAATTTGTTATAATACTTCATATTTGTGTATTCATTGCCTGAGTACTTTCACTTTTACTAACTTATATCACACCATACATAGGTATTTGTGGATAAAATATTCTATGCATTTATCATAAGCTTCAATAATTCCATTCACGAAGTCGTTGAGTCGGCTAAGCTTACTTACAAAGAGGTACAAGACGTGCTGTCGGACATTCAGATAGTATTGAACAATAGACCGTTAACGTATGTGAAGATGATGTACAACTACCATTGATCACACCAAGTATTATATTTTAGGGAAGGCGAATTATCTTTTGGAAATGCCTAGTGAAGAAATAATATACATCAATATACGAAAGAGAGCGTTTTATTTAAAGAAGTGCAAACATTGCTTCCTGCTGCGTTAGAAAAGGGAATACATAAAAGCACTTAGAGAACGACATGATTTAGGACATAAAGGGAAACGTATGCAATTGAAAGAAAGAGACGTGGCGCTTATTAAAGCAGAAAAACAGAACAGAGAAAAGTGGAAAATCGGAACTGTGACTGACCTTATACCTGGTCGAGATAGAATAGTGAGGGCAGTCAGGCTTCGTACTGGTAAGAATAATCTGGAAAGACCAGTTAAGTTTCTCTACCCACTAGAATTGCATTGTGATGTAGAAAAACAAGTCACGTTAAAGCCAGAAGCAAGAGAGTTCAGATCTAAACGGATAACAGCGGTGGAAGGAGCGGAAAGCTTTCAAAGAATACTTTCGTATAAAGATAACGATGAATTGTGAAATAAACCTTATGATTCATTAATTGTGTTTACGTGAACAAGAAAAGACTGAAAAGTTTAAAAAATAGTATATTTTAAATAATATACATTTAAAATAGAGGGAGTGTGTCGCGAATGCTAGCACATTCCTGTAAAGTATTAATATCAGTGAACTTGTTATGTTAAGTTTGATTGAGAGCTGTCAAAAATAATTGAGGTTGTTGTTGTAAAAGATTTGTGATGAAGAGATGTAATCTGAGAAATGAACAGTAAAACGCAATTACTTAAAATTCGGGCTTCCTCAAACTTATTGTTGGAATCAAACAAATTTCACCACAGGCATGATGTAACAATTGAAAAGAAAATTACTATAATGTTCAGAAAGCGATTGCTTACAGACGTCAACAAATCGCGAAGGCTTAGTCCTTTAACAGTAAAACCAAGTGCTTGAAATGGTATATTTTGCAAATTCGATAGACTGTATATCGAAAAATATGTCTGATTACATCAGAATTTTGGAATAAGGCTTTCGAATCCACGTAAAATGGATAGTGTAAAAACCACGTAAGGTTTATATGCACTTAAATTTACAACAACAAGATCCATTCTGCGCGTTTGAAATGATTTGGGTATTTATAAAGTCAGAATATTGTGAAATTGCTGGAGAAGATCAGTAATCGTATGATAAGTATTGAATCGTTTCCATTTGCAAAAAATCATACAGCTACACGGGCTCATTTAGTGATGAGTCATCCCAACGGCCGGATTAAGCATAAGGCAGTAGGGGCGTCTGTCTGCTCACGGGTCCCCGCACTTTAGAGCCCTGCGCTTAGCTCAGTTCTAACTTTTTTTTCAGAGTATTGGTTAACAAGGACAAGCGAAACACCCTTTTAATTTTTTCTTTACAATCAAGTTCTCAACAATTGTCAATTAAAGATATTTTTATAAGCTGGGTTGAATGACAATAAAAAATTTCAAATTCATGTACATACGTTATTGTTTTAACATACAGACATTTCTGAATTTTCACATCATGGTATACATGTTATCTTTTAATCTTTCTGATTTCAAAACAATCTGAATTTCGGTCCGTCAGGGGTGGGAGGAGAAGGGCCCGCGCTGAAAAATTGCAATGGGTCAGTGGAAGGCTAGTTTAGACATGTTCATCCCTTTACACGGTACAAGAGAGCATAATTATTAATAGTAATTATCAACTCTTTACAACAATAAGGCAGACAAAGTTTTGCTTACACAGGAATAACACTTGGGAAAATATTTATAGTGAGCTTCCTTGCATTTCCTTTGACGCATTTTTATTGAGGCAGAAAGGACTTCCGACTCGTTGTTTGTCATTTATCCTGATGACGCATGCCATAGACCATCATTTTAAGGGTTATTTTCAACAGGAACAATACATCAAATGTCTGGTGTTGATCTTAACTGAAATTATGCGTACAAAGATAGAATCGTCAAGGCTGTTCAAAATTACCCAAATTTCTATAATTTACATCTTTTCAAGTCGTATGTGAACCGTCCGTGTTCTTAAGACCGGAGTCGTATGTTAAGTACCAATATTAAGTAAAAATACTTACAACTTTCAACTTAAATCAGAATTATATCTTTGAAATTGATATATGTGGAGCATAAGGGGTTGCATGTCAAACCTAATATTATAAGGAAAATCTTTGTTGTACATTGTACAAGTTTTTTGGGAAAATGCATTGTTCTCAATCATCTTTTAACCTAGGTTACTCAATGACACGTACAAGTTAATTATATGTAATTATTATTCAAGCAGCCTGGCGGGCAGCCATAAATATTATAGTTCATACATTTCGCACGTTCATACACTCTAATCAAAGAGTGTACGAGTCAAGTTTATAGTTATGATAAGTTTGAATGGTCAAGTCTGTTCACATGAGTCTGGATTTTTATTCATGTATGAGATGTTTCCTTTTTACTTTGAATCATCTCAAAATGCACAAAAGACAGATTTAAATTATTTTCCAGGATTACCTAAATTTTTAACATTTACATCTTTGTATGTCATTAGTCGTCAATTGACCTTGTTTTTCTTTAGAGCAAGGTCGTTTGTACCTATATCACGTTTTAGCAATTTAAATCTTTAAAATTTAAATATCACGTTTAAGAAGGTTTTAGATATATTTGCTTTCTATTTTATACATTCACTATTTGCTATTCGTCAAGTTTTAACAGAATAATGCCCAAACGCAACAATATTTTAGCCTTAAGACATTATTGCTTGCCAAGAACACCGCACCATTTCACTTTGCCAATTTAATAGAGTATAAATTATAGGTTTGCTTGTTCAAAACTTCCAAAGCGGACAATAATGAACAAAAGGAAAGTCTGTTTTACCTTATAATTTAACGAGAGCAATTTGAAACGTCTGCATAAATTAACATTGTCAACAACAAAATTATGCATGTTGTCAAATGTGACATGTACTAGTACTTGCAAATTAAATAGCTTTAACATAAATCGACTCTACCTGCCCGATCAATTTAAAGAAGCTTTCAAATCAATACAACGCAAATCATCATCAACAAAATATTCGTCGATAAGAGTCTATTTTGTCGTAGAGCTGAGTAGTATTTTACTGCTCTACGGTAGAAAAATGGTTGTGAATCATTCAAGGTATTCAACTTATGGTCAAGCATGAACAGCTAACCACCGAACCGAGAAGATATATGTTATATTCATTTCTGGGTTGTGAATGTTTCATAATTTCCGCAGTGTTCAATCGAAGCACATCGACAGGCAGACAAGTCAAGACATTTTTATATGTTTTCATAATCGTGCAATCTTAGGATCGACAAGTTAGGTAAGTATACTTTCAAATTTATGGTAGAACCCACCAATAAATGCTGTGAAACATCAGTCAAAAATTAATACGAAAGTTGAGACTTTTATATGAACTTCAAGCTGTATGTTACAGACACTAAAACATTGTCTTTAGGCTGCCACAATAACGAGAGCTATCTGCACTTATTAAAAGTTATCATGCACGTAATAGTTTGCCGGTTGGTTTCAAACTAAACTGATCTTTAAATGAGTATTACTTTTCTTATAACGCTTCATTGTACAATTTTTTTGATACGATTTCTGTGTTGATTACTTAAAATAGATAAGCCGAGTTACTACGTGTAATATTCTCATGCAATAAATGAACCTTTTATCGTCGATATTGCTCTAAATTGAATTCATGTACAGTACAAGGTTGAAAATGATTAAGATTGAGCCTCGAAACATTAGCGCAAACGATGAACACTTCAGATTCTAGATACACGGAAGAATGTGATACAAAATCAAACAAATTCATTTCTTTTCTAGTAATATTATGGACGACATAGGGCATACACTAAATTTATCACAAAATAACACAAAAAAACGAAAGTGTAAATTCCACCTGTTTTTCCCAGGTTATACAAGTTATAACGCGCGTTTTATAAAACTAACTTTTCGTATTATTTTGCGTGTAACTATTGTTTCTTCAGATGAACTGACAGTGAAGATGACTTCAAAACACTTTCTGCTTTTTCTCATTGGTGTGATGTCACAGGCATACATTACAACAGCAAAATATCATTTGGATCTCCTATATAATGGAGGTAGAGTTGTTTACATAATTTTTCTTTAGTCATTTCCAGCGATTCTAAATCTAGCTGAATAAAACCAAGCAGGTCCAAGAAAAAGAAGTTTGAGACTTCGATATGAGTTGAAAGGGCAACTTAGAACAACAAACATTTACTTAGTAAAATATTATAAGAAGACTGGAGCTCATTACTCCAAAGAATGGAATTCATTACCTCTACTCCTTCCCTGAGTTGCTGACTGTTTATTCTTATGCACAAGTGAATATATCAAAATAAGGCAACTTGTCAAACAAATTGATCAACACAATTGGACAATAGGAAACATAACAAATTGGATAAAATCTTGGAATTATAATCAGAGGCGTAACTAGAACCTTAATTGGGGGGTGTATATTCATATATTCAGTTTCGCCCTACTGATTTCTTTTGAAATTCAAATCACTTTCAAAACAAATCAGTGGGGCACAGCGGGATAAATGGATATGCACCCCCCCAATTAACGTTCTGGTTACACCTCTGATCATAGTAACTGTACCGAGCAGTTGACCTGACCGCTCCGAAGTAATCTTATTACTCTTATCATTTTATGGATAGTGGATGCGCATTTGAAAGATTTTCTATAGCCTCTTAAGCATTTTTATTTGCATTGTTTTCATTTTCCTTTGTTCATTCTGATCATTGGTGCAAAAAATGCTAGGCTAAAGGCACACATTAAATTTGTGTGAGATGGAAAAAGCCTCAAAATTACAATAAAGCTTTTGAGCAGGTCCAGCAGGAAATAAAAGGAATTACTCGAGATCATCTCGCACAAAGTGCAAACCCTTCAGCTAAAACATAGTTGCATACAATTCATAAAGCTGTTGATTTTATAATCGGTGGATTGAACAACATCTCACATACGTGTCTAGCTTTTTTGGGACTAGCTGTGTCTTCGAGATTTGATCTTAAGGCATTTCCATCAAAGACACAGCATTAATGGATCAGGCCACACGATTCGGCAATCGCTGATGCCAACTCCTATCAAGAATGTGACGATTCTGGTAACAAATGATTTTTTATTGCTATAATGCTGAGGCGTAACAATACACTAGTCTTGACATGACTTGAAAAAGTCCTTCCGACTGATATATGTTGCTATTTTTTCGTGTCGTTACTACATTTTTTGTCTTTTACTTTAGATTTAAATATACGATAACTATCTCAATACGTCATTTTATCAGTGGCGTGCGGTGACCGAATTTAATAGGCAAGCGCTGACAGTGATAACACAATGCATTCAGTCATGTTGTACAGGTGTCGTGAAAATACCGAATGTAGAAGTAGAACATAAAAGGATGAAAATTCCTATGCTATATATTTTATAGGAACATCAATCTTATTTATACCTTACATCAGTTACATGATATCTACCGGATACAAATATCAAAACTACTACGCAAAAGGAAGCTCTTGTCAATATCATAATCTTGTATTACATGCTACAGATAATATCTTCTACATACATAAATTGCAAGACAATAGGCGCGAAATGTATTGTAGCAGTCGTGATTATAACAATTAAGAACAGCCAGTTTCGCGCGCAAAATTGGCACGGTGTGTTACAAACTGAGGCCATGGCGTTGTTTAATGTTTATATTTTGGTATAATGACGTCATGGCAACGTGTTCTCCCGTTCTTCAAAATGTGTCTGGCACTGACTCGTACGTTTCAGAATATCGGAGAGTCGTGTTTATTATTTAGTATCTTGTACCTTTTATTTTTAGTCATTAATTTACGAATTCAACGACACAAGACTGACAAGAGCACAGTGTTTTGGTCATAATGCTAGTCATACTTTACCACAACACACGTTTGCGTGCATTTCGATATCTCTGCAGACTGCGGCCCCTGCTTGTTTACGCACATTGTGCGCAGAAAATAATAAAATAACCAGTAAAGCACCTACTACTTTGAATTAGAAATCAGAACATTACCTTTCGCTCTCAGTCATCTTTTAATAAACGATAACATTAACGGCGTGAATAATTCGGATGTCCAATATGTTGAATATACGAATATTATTCGTGCGCTGATATGTGTTTAAAATTGCGAGCGTACAAGACTGTTGACCAATCGCTATCAAGCGGCGCCCTTAGAAGCGCCGCTTGCCTTTTCTCGACATTCCTCGAATAAGAAGCCTCCAAATCTAGATTAACGCATCCGCAAATGTTCAAATTAAGCTCCGAAGGCAAGCGCGCTTGCCTTGGTTAATAAATATTAGGTGTATTTAATCCACTTGACTTATCTTACAAGTGTAGCAAAGTGAAACCGAAAACCACGACAGTAAATCGCGTATAAATAGCAAGCATTTCAACTGTAAAGACAATTTAGACAAAAGATTACATTGACATTGTTTAGAACAGAAAAATTTAAACTGATTTCGCTCAGAGATTGATCCAAAAAATTTTTGTTCGGTAAAATGCTTAGGCAAGCGGCGCTTGCCTACGCTTGCATGACCGCACGCCACTGCATTTTATTGTGTCGTTCTCTTTACTGTACCAAACTTTTTTGAATTTACGTGTGTCTTTTTGAATTTACGTGTGCAACATAAAATCCCCTTCATAGGATGTGCACAACGTCGTGGACCTAAGTGCGTCCCACTGTACCTGGCAATTTTGGGAGAGAGGTTGGAGTAGCTCTTCGTCTTGCGATAGTAACTTCTAGTCATATTGCATATTTTTACATATTTCACCCTAAAAATAGTTATTCCTTCAATTAAATTCTGTGAAGCAAATAATAATTTCTTGTCAAAAACAAAGTTATAAGGAGCATCCTTGTTTTATTGTACAAATAACGTGTGAAAATGCATTGTTTTCAAGTATCTTCCTTCCCAACAGGTTGTTCAATTACTTTCACAAATGAATTGTATGCAGTTAAAAAGACTGGCTCCTTTTACAAGCGTTCACCGCCAACTGAAGAGAGTGAAAGTTGGATAAAATGTGCAGAAAAAATAGGCAATAACGGTTGGGATAGCTTCAAGTTCCTTTTTCTCGGACCAGATGGTGACTTGTATGCAGTTCGTAAAAAAAATGGCGAGTTTTTGAAAGGTTCTCCACCTGAAAATGCAGGTGACACCTGGAGTGCTCGTGCAACTATAATTGGCAATAATGGTTGGGCTGACTTCAAATTTCTCTTTTTTGGTCCTGGCGGTGACTTGTATGCAGTTCGTAAAAAAAATGGCGAGTTTTTGAAAGGTTCTCCACCTAAAAATGCAGGTGACAGTTGGAGCGCAACTATAATTGGCAATAATGGTTGGGCTGACTTCAAATTTCTCTTTTTTGGTCCACATT
This sequence comes from Xenia sp. Carnegie-2017, assembly GCF_021976095.1. NCBI lineage: Eukaryota > Metazoa > Cnidaria > Anthozoa > Malacalcyonacea > Xeniidae > Xenia > Xenia sp. Carnegie-2017. The sequence goes on from NW_025813526.1 coordinate 18,294,526, forward strand.
GCAACCTGTATGCCGTGAAACAAGACGGCTCTATCGTTACAACGTACGAACCAAAGGATAATTCTGACGCATGGTTAGGCCGCGCAAAAAAAATTGGTGCAAGAGGTTGGGAACAATTCAAGTTCCTCTTTTTTGGTCCTGGTGGTTATTTGTACGCAGTACCATGTGATGGTTCTTTACGAAAAGCCCCTCCTCCAACAAACGCAAATGAGACCTGGGTTTCTCACTCAACTAAAATTGGTGCTAAAGGATGGGAAACTTTTGTTTTTCTGTTCTAATTCTCTTTACTTAATTCAGTAGCAACTGACAATTTATGATTATATTATGGTAATTGTTCTCGACGTAAACAGTTTTGAAATATAATGTCATTAGCAACCCATTTTGCTTTGGTTGCATGCTATTGCTTATTAAACATTTCTCAAATTTTGTAATAATAGCTTGATTTCTTTATGTCTTTTAAATTTTTGGGTGTTAATAATGAGGATTATATGAAAAATTTGATTTTTTTCCCTGCACGCTTTGCAAGAAAATTCCATGTGTATTCACATTGCACAAATTTCCTCATGTTTACACAAACTCTGGTATAACACAGTGACATAGAAGTGTTTTTGCATTGCTTTTAAATACAGTGGTTAATGTTTTGTATACATATTTTATTCAAAAAAGTTTTTGCAAACAGAAAGAGTTTGATTAAAAAATGAGAAAGCTCTTTTGCAGCAAAATTTTTTGCAAACCGACCACGTACCAAGGATTTCAAATTTTGCAAAACACAACAAAATTCTCAAGAACAAAACAGGCGTGGCATTAGTGTGTTTTTATGACGTTTAATAAAGGGTATAGTCAATAAAAAATTCGACTTTACATAAAGATTCACCGCACAAGCCGCTCACAATTGGATATATGAAAATGTACTCTCCCCGGTCCAAATAGCGTTCTAGCTACGGGCCTGAGGATAAGTAAAGATTAGTGAGAAATGATTAATGTAAGAGTCGTGGAGCGTAAATAAAAAATATGTAACATGGCATACGAACACAAAAAATTAATAAAAGTATAGAAAATGCTATATTTAAGTCTTTTGGTACGTACTTTGCCGTCTTTTGTACCAGATATACTTCTAAGAAAATGTTCAATAGGCAGAAACGGAGTTGGTGAAGTACTTGCAGCGGGAATAACTATAACGAAAGAACTGTGAATGCATCCCTTCAGCAAGCATGGCTTGGTTTAATATGAGTTTAAATTCTAAAGTTTATATTGATAGCTTTGCTTCATCTCGATAAAAGGTACTAGAATCCTTTTGCTTGCAGAACAGCAAAGCAATCAAAATAAACTGCTAGACACAGGTAGAAATAAGCGAAGCGTTCTGTTTTTCAATGTCAACTATGAGAGTGAGCTCCATGGTAACACAATTATATGATAAATATGTATACTTTGAACTCGGGAGTATCGTAACATGTTTTTTGTATATAAAGATCGTCCAGGTTATTATAGTGCTGAGACGGACTGTTAATATCAATGTAGACTGACGTTACGACAACCTTAGAGGTTGTCATCTTGAGAGTCGATTTAGGAGTAAACGTCTGGTTAGCCGTATTCGTTTTTCGGTTCTTACGTCATCGCATTGTGCGTATAGGAAATATGTGGGTGTGTGGGTTTCACTTGTTTATTAATATATTAGATTAGTCTCAAGTAAATGTGTTAGTTGCTTCTTTGTTTGTATTGTGAATAAGTCGTTTGTAATGTTCAGGTAATTGTTGTGATCTGTTCAGGGGGGTTTGTTCTAAGTTGACATGTATTATCTTTTGGTTCCGGTACGTAGATGATACAATCACAGCTTTATATGCAGATGACATCGATGATATTCACACTCACATCAATAAACAAAACAGCCACATAAACTTTACCAAAGATGTCGAAGAAAACGGAACTCTTCCTTACCTCGACTGTTTGGTAAAACATGACAATCAAAAACTAGGAACAACAGTTTATCGCAAACCAGCACACACTGACCGACTACTTGACTAATCATCGTATAACACTAGATCACACAAAGCCACCACAATCAGAACATTAACAAGACGTGCGCAAATCATATGTAATTCACCGGACGCTCTACACAACAAAAATAACGTGTTTTTGATAAAAAAAAAACTGCATAACTCTGGCTTTATCAAACGCAACACTTACAAACACAATGAACTCAAAGACAACAGCAACAATAACTTATATCAAAGGTACGTCTGAGAATATCTCGTGTATCTTACGACCATACAACATACGTGTCGCACGTAAACCAATCACAACACTGATGAACATAAAAGCAAGAACAACCCGACGAACGACAAGGTGAAATTTACAGAATAAACTGCTCCAACTGCCACGCTTCCTATATCGTGGAAACTGGCAGGAACTTAAACATAAGACTTGCTGAACACAAACGAGCGAGAAAGAAACAAGACAAAACCAATCACATTGCCGAACATCACCGACTCACAAAGCACAACATAGACTGGGACTCGGCGAAATGTATTACTCACAGCACTGACTATATACACCACTTACATTAAAAAGTTGGTATACCAACTTAGAATACCACCCTCCCCCCCTGAACATATCACAATAATTACCGTCACCTTACAAACGACTTTTTACAATACAAACAAACAAGTAAGTAGCACATTACTTTAAACTAATCCACTATAACAATACACAATTGAAACCAACACACCCACACATTTTCTGTACACACAATAAGAGGACGTAAGAGCCAGATAACAAATACGATGGCTACCGCTAAGTTGTCGAATCATCAATCACATACCAACAGTCCTTATCAGTACTAAACTAATTACAGTACTGTACGATCTTCATTTACAAACCTGTTACATGATAATTGTCTGGTATATATGCACATTTATTCCAACTAATTGTACACGAGATTGTGCAGAACATAGAAATGTATGTAGTTTAGAATGAGCAAAATATCTTACTACACATTTATATATCAATCAACAGTTATGACTTAAAATTCAAAAAAAAGCAAGTACTGATCAATAAACTATGTGACATGCAGGATTCCGGTGATCTACTTATGATTAAATGAATAGTTTAATGAGTTTGTGCTTGATAAATTCATGGTGCTACTATAAACCTTCTAGTTCCATAGTAATTTTCATGCTTGTGAAGGGTTCGTATCGTAAAGATTTCAATATGAGAAAGTTTGGTTCGGTTAGCACCATTTCACTCAAATTTTTAATAGTTTATTTATTTGGTAAAACAAGCTGTTATGTTTTATTTTCAAACACGCCTTTAAATATATTTGGACAAAAGTTCTTGTCCTCACTGTATATGTGAGAAAAAACTAAAATAAAAAATATTGTAGTTCAATTTGTACACCAAACCCAGGAACAGATCTCTATTAACATTTGCCTACTGTATGAATTTACCTGCTGCACTCATGGCGCTTTGCTTTTCATAATTTCGCCATTGCTTTATAACTGTAGGATCTTTAAACATGTTGTGAACGACGGAGGCTGCCATTGCACAGGCAAACGGTTGCCACTTTGCATCTCCTTCATTTCCTTTACTTCCATTTGCCAAATCTGAAATTCCTTTAACAACAACCCATTCTATACCGGCACTGTATGCAGCGGTATACAAACCTGGGTATAAGCAAAAACCAAATTAATTTATATAAGATAGGTAAGAGTGTTATTTAAACAGTTAAAAATAAATTCTAATGTATAAAGGCACATTTTCTGCAAATTGCTTTCGTGACACACGTGTCTACCATGGAAGCATATCTTTTATCAGTTATTTAATTGCCGACACGGAACTAACATTTTTTATGGAAGTATTTGTAATCAAACATCTTTGTAAGAACGTTTGCATCTTGCTTTACAACTGAAAAAAAAGATTATCTTTATCCTAATATTTCATTTATGTTTACAGTTAGACTTGCATACATGTGAACGACGATGAAAATAATTTTTGTCACATAAAGCAATAGCAGTATTGCACCATAATTACTGAAAGGTAAAATGCAATCGCTTCAGTCCACGTCAAAAACTTCGTTCTGCACAATTTATTCAAAATCGCGCCAACTAGTCGCTTTGAAAGTTTTAGCTATGCTAAAGTATACTGTTGATGAATGAATTAGCCAAAATACAAATAACGTGCACTTCAAGATGAAATCGCGATGCACGATTTAGATCATTTTATATATAGAATTTCCGACTAGGTTTTCTTATGCCTGACATTCGAGCCTCAAAATTGATGTTTCTTACGGCTATTTAGCTAAAAAGCAAAATATAAAGCAAAAACACATCAGACAAGGATATTCGTATTTAAAGTCAGTAAAAACTCTAGCATTTTGCTTTCACTTTGTTCCTAATCTTATCAATGATTTCAGCTGGTATGTAAATAAAATACAGAGCTCTCAAAAAATGCCCTTACCCTACAATTTACTCTTCTCTGGTTGAACACATTACAATACCATTGGAAATTTTAAAGCTTAATGAAATACTTTTTTGGACACGCATGGTGCATTTTGGAAAAACTTTTAAATATTAACTTTTGCCGTGATGCACCTATCGCAGAATGTTATTAGCACAATGCTCACTTTTCAAAAACACAAAGTCAAATCTTAAGCATAGAAGCAAAACTACTTATAGGTTGCTTGCAATCATTCCCCAAGTAGTCAAAAAACAAAGAAACTTTCACCATGTTGGATGCAATTTGAATTGTAATATTACAATACATACTATTACCATAGTCAATAGCAAAAATTAGAGCAATTCTATCAAAACCGTTAATAAAGTATGAAAATTCACTGCAAACACATGAAACGTGCAATAACGTAATTTCGCATGAGTACATATAGAGAACTTAGATAATGAAAAAAACGGAAAGCTCATGAAAAATAACATATGCATATGTCAATATTGACATTTCATTTCTGTAAAAATGAAACATTACAGTGTATTGAACAAATTCTTCTTCTTCCGCGGTTCCTGAAACTAGTAATGCTCTAACTTTGTTTCATTTCTCTGGCGATCGGCAATTCCCGCGTATTGTATATAGATGACAGAAACAAATTACCAACTAAACAAAGTTTAAGTATTATATTCTTTGTCGCACGATATACACTAAACTGATGTTATTTTTTGTTCCACATCCGTTGCATAGTAAACGTTACATGTATTTTTCATTTAAAACGATGTTTTCAAATTTTCAATGCTTCATGCGTGTTTATTTGCTAAACTTCAACGTTAAGTTTAATGCATGATCGATATAATCATTGATCTTTTGCATCTTTTGTCTCCCATAGTTTTACAATTATTACTTTGCACTGAAAAAGTGCTTTATTGAGATTCTAATTCATATTTTTGAAAGCGCATCTACTAACAAAGTTCCAATTTTGTAAAATGATCGAAAATGTTTTAAGTTTATGCGATGTTTGCAAACAATCAAAATTTATTTCTAACTTTAGATTTTACCTTCGCCTTCCATTTCAAGAGCAATTGCCTCTGGAAATTTTTTTAGCAATGTTTGACGTCTCTCAAGATTATTAACCAACTCTGGACCACTTAACATTACTGAGTGTTTATGAACTGTAACGCTTTCTTTGTCCCTTTCATCTTCTACAGGAGGATCCCAACCACGATCTGCACTTCGAATGAGGTCTCCCATGTTTTTGCTCACGTTTGTCTGAATACCACGCCATTCCTCTTCTCCATCTGCCGAGATTTTCTTAGAAGCGTACGTTGCCAGTTTCGTGGAAATCAAGACATCTCCTAGCTTGGCTTTTTTTGGGTTTACCATTCCACAACACCCGACGCATGCAACTGCTTTGGGTTTTAAAATGTTCACTGCATCTTTGACAACGTCGAGTGCTGCGCCCGCCCCAGCTGCACCTTGGTTGCATTGTACCAATGCAACTTTCACCTTAAGCAAAAGAAAGGGATTCATATCCAACATTTTTCCCTTTGCCGATGATGTTTTTGCAACAAACTTTTTTGAAAAAGCACGGGTGAGAATTCTGCAAAAGTCAGAAATTAACTATTGCTGCTCAAATTTAAATTTACCTTAACAAAATTTCTATAAAAGAATGAATTTCAAAAGATTAAAATCTTAGAAAATAAACTGCATTCAAGATTTTTTAAATGTTAATATGTAAAAAAATTAGTAACATCTCACATGAATAAAACAAGAGTTAATAACAAGAATAAAACAAAAATAATTCTAAGCACGAGCTGAAGGAGAGTTTTTCTTTTTTGAGCAGATCTCTTTTTCATTAAGTGGTTTGCTTAAATTAGCTTTTTTGATTGTATAGTTGAATGCGAATGTTCGATAAACTTTTTCACAACTAAAAATTAGATTGACAATTATAATCCTAAACTTACCTACTATTTTGTCTTGTTAAAGTTTAAGAGTATGTTTTTCCAATTACTTTCCTTTCATATGCCACATTAGCTGCGTTGCATTATTTTTTTAAGAAATTTGTTTGATACACAATGTACATTGGTAAATTTTATAAACTCCTCATTGTAGGCAAAGGTGAATTAGAGATTAGATTATTAATGCTTAAAACTTCACCCATAAATCAATTGAATTTACTATAGGAGATACAAAGTTAACGCAGCCTCTTGCAATTGCAGAAGACTACCCATCATTTAAGAAGAAAAACAACAGGGGATACTTAGAAAAATTGTTAGAATTTACTTCCGCTCTCCGAAGAATATACTTACATATTATACGGATGAAAATATTTGTTGATAATATATATATTCACCTGTCCATTGCCAAAGTTACCAAAGTCAACATCACCCAGGCCATGATACCAAGTTCTTTTAATATTTTCCATGTAGTAATAACAGCTAAGGAATTCACAATCTACCGCTGTTACCAACAGAAGATCTGTTGGTAATTCTGACTCAAAATATGACCAGTCTATACGTTCTGTTCCGATGTTTCTAAACGATGGCAGTTTAATGTTTAACTTTGGTGGTGATGGAATATTGTTATTATTCGAACCACTTTCGTCCATGTTTTCTGCGTTCATCGATATCATTTACAAATTGTCACTGGTTTTCAAAAATGTTTACGTGCGTCTTGTGCTTCGCGGAATATATAATTTCCTTTCGGGGAAGTCCCATTCCGGGGCTTCCCCGAAAGCAAATATCTGTTGAAAATTTACATATTCCCATGTCCATTGCCAAAGTAACCAAGGTGAACATCACCCACGCCATGGTACCAAGTTCGTTTAGTATTTTCGATGTAGTAATAACCAGAGCCCTCTATTGGGAGAGTTAGCACGTGTTTGTGGCGAGCGCGCAGCCGCCATTTTCGTTCCTACTTGCAAGTTAAACTTATCATGAAACTGTGTGGACTTTGGTCAATGAGCCAAAGAATGAAGCAATTCCGCTTTGTTTGATGGAAATTCTAAATATATCGGAAACCACAATCAAGCTTTTGACGATTTTGTGAATAATTACTACAAATCAAACTCAATTTTATGGATTTGATCTACATTCGCGGTTCACTAGTTCGTGCTTTGAGCGTGCTTTGAAATTAATCTTGACCGACGGCTGGGAATTTTTACATATGTGAACGTATATTCTGGCAGTTTTCACCAACAGCAGCAAGATATTTGTTTTCATTGCTTATAATTTACCAGCCATAAAGACAATACTCGACATTTCGGAGCATATTTTTGGCCGGGAAAACACGTTAGTACACACACATACATAGGTCCAGATCTAAATCAATGCTTTGGAAGGTATAAGTTAAGTCAAAATAAATCACTGCAGCTCATTTTTGGTTATATTTACATTTGGAAACCGTAGAATCAACTTAACTGGTAAAAATATATCCTTTAGAAATTCATCACTAATAATCTTATTCTAAAACTGAAAATCTCATGCTGAAAGACCCTGTGGCTCGAAGAGCTTCTACTAAATTCAGTTATGCATTAAAAAACTTTTTTTGTTCGTCTTCACTTATTCAGGAATCTAAAATTTTGCGTAGAATTTTCTGCAACTCGTCCGAAATATTCATATATTAAAATATTTCACTGTCATCAAATGCATAAACCAACGAACTTACGGTAATAAAGTGTTATGCAATGCATTAAATAAATGCTTTTTTATTGCGACATTTATAAACAATTGAGTTTCAAAGGAAGAGATCACTGCGTGTTTATTCATGACCAAGAAAAAAAACGGAAAATTTGTCTTTCTACCATTTAATGCTCAGTATTTGTTTGATTTTGCAACAAAAATGGCTGATCCTAGGTAATTTTACTTCCCGTGAGAAACTCTTTCGAAAAGTCAACTATAAAATATTATCAATATGGAACAATTAGACTAAACCAAAAAGTTTTCACTGATGTGTTAGGGATCAGACCCAAATTTAATATCGGAAATAAAAAAATTTGTAGCCAAGGGCATTTTGAGAAACCCTCAGTAAAAAATTTTTTTATGAGATTTGTATTAAGATTCTACTAAAACAGACCGATTAATTGCTATTTGTTTCTATTTTGAGGTAGTTGATATGGGCCTCTCCCTTATAACTGCATAGAAATCGCAAGCTGGTATTGTATTTCCAAACTTTCTCCGAATTTTTTAAATACTATAATGATTACTGCCGTTTGTTACAGGTTTTCCAGTTCACAAATACATACAATTTTCGTACTTTATACGAAGTTCTTTTAAAACTATATTTTTTGCACTGTAATACTTACCAGCATTTGACAGGCTTCCTGATTGGGACATGCCAGTCCTCTTAAAATTATGGTTAAATAAGTTTGTTTAGCTAATAAGCAAACTCATAAATAATAATACATTGTCGCAAAGCAAAATTTACTTTGATTTAATTATAACCATCACTAAAAGGAACTGCAATTATCCATTATCAAGGGCTTATAATATATGATGAAAAGGGGGAAAATAGACATTTGTGGATTGTACTTTTTAACGTTTAAGAAGTGTTGGATAGTCTTAATGCAAACAAAACATAAAGCCTTCAGCTGGAAAATACTTTCACCACAGCAAATCGAGTTCAGAAATATTGAAATTACGTTGTCCTAAAGACAAAGGTCCAGCTTTCATCCAACTTTGAACAACCAAACATATATAATGTTTAGTGATATCACTTATTTTCTTATTATTATCATGATATGGAGTACTATAGTTGAGGGGAAATGGGTTGAATTTTAATACTTCGTTCTGTATTTTAAAACCTTCACCAACGACTCTACTGTCCATTTTCTCACCAAAAGTCGATTCATAGACAACTTCATAACTTTTTCCTTCCTCTTCCTGGTATGGATACTTTTCTTTATTTGCCGTTTCTATTTTTAATATAAGAACATAGCCACTACGACAATGCATACCATTTCTTGTTCGCCAGTCTGTTAAACCACGGCACTTATACAAAATCAATCCAGTGTAATTTGCAGGTCTAGGTTGTCCAATATGATCTGGCCAACATGATATTGGCATATATTTATCAGATTTGCAAGAAATGTGAAGTGTCCGAACAAGAATTTCGTCATTGCCATCGTCAAAAACTGAAAAGCATCCGTTCATCTTTTTTGGATGACTTTTGGATGTATGAGGTAGTAAGGGTAATTCAACGGTAGTGTGTGCATTAAGCTTCTTCATAATTGTTTTTGATGATTCAAAGGTATCTGCATGAAATTGCTCCTAAGGAAAGATTGCTTTTATAAAATTTCAATAAAATTAAACTCATGCAAACGACAAAAAGATAAATTTGAGGAAAAAAAGCATTTTCCAGACAACTTTTTTTAATGTTTGCGTTTATAGCATCTATTACGTTGGCTGTTTTTTACCTTGATACGAAACGACAAAGTCTCGTGTTCATTATTAGTGACCGATGGAATATTTATTGCTGCACCACGACTTTCTGAACTCGCACTTCTAGAAAAAAGAATGCTTAATATTAATTTTCAACTTGCATGCGTTTCATTGGAAATAGTTCCAACTTATAGCTGAAAATTTCGCAAAAGTTATGATTGATTTTTTTCAGCACCCATTCTGTTTAAAGCGCAAATAAAGATAGGAAACTGACCTTTCAGCTGGCTTTTCATGTTTGTGTTTAGTCATCATACTATCAAGTTCCCAAACCTGAAATACACGCTTTCTAGGATATAAAGATCCAGTTTTCATCCAGCTCTGAACCACTAATTTTATGTAATTTTGAATGATATAAACACTTTCTTTCTTTTCATCACTGAACAGCTTATTGCAATTGAAAGCAAAAGAGTTAAATTTCAATTGTTCATTCTCTATAGTAAAACCTTCACCAACGACAGTATTGTGCATTTTCTCACCAAAAGCGCATTCATAAACAGCATTATGCACATTGCTTTCATTTCTTTCAAATTGATACTTTTTTACTCTTTTTGACTCCGTGCTCAAAAGGACAACATAGCCACTTTGACAACTGGTGCCATTTTTAGTTATCCAGCTTCTTTGTCCGCGACAACCATACAAAATCATCCCTCCATATTTTGCACCGGTATAAATGTCCGAATGTCGTGAAATGTACAATGAACGGACGTCGATATCTTCCAGATACTCGTCGCCAAGTTCAAAACAGCCTTTAAGATGTTCTGGGACGTAGGTTTTAGTGGTGGCAAAGTTATCTGCAGCCATTGATGACTAAATAAATAATCAGAACAAAGTTTTGTAAACAGGTAAAGCTAATATTAACTATTTTTTAAAAAAACTAACTTTGCATGCTTTAGAATAATTGCAAACTTCAATAGAACTACAATACCACAAACTCTAATGTGAAACATAGAACATGTTTGAGTTAGATATGGTAAGTGGTGTATAAAGGTGGTGCAAAATTGCGTGTATAGAGACAATAAAGAAGTTATAGCTGGTTCATTGCTATATCGTTTAGAAAGATTAATTTTATTTTTCAAATGTATATATACATGCCCTGCGGTGTAAAAAGTTATTCATACACTAAATTTTCTACACTTTAAAAAGAAGACTTGTGATCTTTAAACCGATGGAATGTGTAATAACTGGGTAGCTGTTATTTTAGGGTTGAAATTTTTGCGACAACTATTTTCTTTTTGATTGGTCTAGCTTCAAATGACAAACTGGCATTTATTCTTTTAAAATTCATTCCCCGCTGCTAGCAGCTTGATTAAACAGTGCACTTTAATAATATTCATCAAACTATTACATAATTAGCAGTACAATTTAAGTAATATGTAACAAAAAATTTAATAATATTTTTGATTTACTTTAGAGGTTAGTGCACTGCTTGTATTTTATACAAGCCACATATTTTTCAAAATCCAGTTGCTACTCCAAAATGCCGGGATTAACATTAGATTAATATTACACACTGTTTTTGTTGATCATGGGAAAATTTTAAATGTCGCATAGCTAAGCGTTATTTTTTTGTCAACACCAGTTTTTTCTAAGTATGGAAATGCAGCTAAACCCCTGCAGGTAATGGCGTTGACGAAGTTCCCTAAGTAGACACAGATCTAAAAATATTCTGACAACTGCGCTAGAAGAAATGTTTATTCCTAAAGAAATTTGGTTTAAAGAAGTGTAAGATACCCATGCAAAATATCTTTTCTGTGTCCACAGCTAATCAGTAGCTGTGTAGCCGTGTATCAAGAATAAGTAAATACTATAAGAACAATTTAAAGACAGTTAAGATGAAGTAATGCCTTCTAGCCAAAAGTTGAGCTCTTAGGTAGGTATAAACGACAGTAGGATAATTTATGAAATCAAATAACATATGGAGATGTCACTCTAGTTATTGCTGTTAAATTTCTTGATAAAAGTGTCTGTAAAACTCTTACAGGTTTTCTTTTTATTTAACTGTCTGCAATGAATTAATTCTGCAATTAATTCTTTATTTCTTTTTTCTTTTTCAACACTATGTGTGTTTTGGATCGTTAGAACTCTTAATTTACCACTACTTTGGTCAAATTCAAGCTAAAAATATTTTTGGATAAGAAGTAAATGTTGTTGAAGTGTTTCCATCCATTGACAACTTGTCAACAGATTTACTTCACATTGTTTTAAAAACATGCCCTTTTTTGCTGTATTTAGTGATTTTTGAACATGAAAAATTTTTGTTTTTTTTTTGTTTTTTGCTTAAAGCAGCTAGTTATTTAAAAGTGTGAAGTTTATTAATGGAATCGTCCTTATACCTCCAGCGAGAACAACGGCTTCACAATTGCGATTTTCAATTTCTCTCTTGGTATGAAGGATTTAAAATAAAAATACGCTTTCTCATGCATGTGAATAAATAAGTATTTTATCTCATCACGCAAAAAATTCCGCGGAGTTTCTTGAAATTTGCGACAAATTTCACTTAAAATTTTAATGGGAGAACTTTGTGTCAGCATCTCCCTCTCTTTTCCATGCAGCCACTAAGAATGTACTAATGACTAACTAAAAATGGTTTCAATTATAAGCATTAAAAATTGTTAATACTTAATTTGAAAATTCTAGTAATAAAGAAGAAAGTTTTGAATTGAATTAATTACCTGTTCATTATTTTGATCATTTCCATAAACTCTGCTTAAATTTGTCCTGATATCTCTGTTAAGAGCCTTTGTTTCTGAACTCGTACTAAAAAAGCAATACCCGTGGAATCAACTCATTTTTAATTAAAACGTTTCTAAAAAAGTTGTAATGAAGTAACTGACTCATGAAGAGAACTGATGGATGAAGATAGTGGCGTAAGTAGCGAGCGAGTTTAGACCTTCTATGTTAAGTTTTTCTGTGTTTACTCACTATAAAAAGAATATATTTCTAAAGAAATAAACAATGCTGATGTTTGAAATTTACATAATAGGACCAAAACTTACGAGCTTGCTAAGCCACTTAGTGAGGGAAGTTGAATAATTGACAAAAAATTTGCATTTTTTCAATAAATAGGGTCGATATTTGGTGTTTGTGTAGCAATATCTAGCTGTATAAAATTCGCATTGAATCTGACATCAATATCTATTATATTGGGTACTGAAGCAAGTGTGATTTTTTCCTACGATGTACTTTGTTGGAATTGAAAAAACCTTAAGATATTAAAGGTAACGTAGAAGTTATTTCAAACATTAATATTGATGTAATAGGTATTGATTGAGTTCAATTATTAGTAAATGCATCTATTTAAAATTTAACAGATTGAAATTTAACGTTAGGAAATTCTTCGACGTAAAAAAAGGAATAATGCTTATAAAACGCTATACGTTAAAAAATGGTGTAAGGTTCATAGGCGCACGGTCTTTGTGTGTAAAAATGATAAAAAAGTACACAGGCGTACATATAGTTTATATAATTGTAATTTAAATAGTACATAGAAAAATTTGTACCCGGAGAAAATTTCAGTTGTTGAAATGGTTTCTACTCACTTCCCTTTCTATATTAAAAATTTGCACAAAAGCATCTATTATATTTTTTGCTAATTTTTAAATTTTCAAATCTAGTAAAAATAGTTTAGTCATAAATTTATTATCGAATGTACACAATAGCTAAACCCCGTAACTGAGTGATCACGTGCATCCATCTACGCCTATAGCATGGAAGAATAAAAATGTCAACAAGGCATTTTTTGGCACTATACAAAAAACTTTATAATAAAAATACTATGGAAAATCTCTTATTTGCTTCATTTGAAGCGCGGAGCAGCCATCTTTCGGATTGCTCCATAGTTGCTGTAGGTGCGAAAAAAAATCTGGGCATCACACTGTCATCAAAATTTGGCTATGTCATTTGAAATGCCTAGTATTACTCTTCATTATGACTATTTTACCAAGCAGTAAAGTGAAAAATGCTCCCAAAAAGTTTAGTTACTTGCCAGTGATACGTCAGAACGATAACACTAGCAGATATTATCCTGAGAAACGAAGAATGACAAAGCGAGGAGTTAGACACTGTCATGCAAGACAATGATCCTATATCTTATCCAACTCTAAACTCTGCTAGGGCTCTAGTTAGCTTCCTTAATTTTATATTTTTGTCTATGTTTTCCTTTTTGGAATAGCGTTACTTGCTATACAGACAAGGTAAGAGAAAGGATCGTTTTTCTCGGTTCTACTTATCTAAAATCTTCTGCTAAAAAATTTGCCTCAAGTTCAATCAAGATAAAAAAGGAACATTTCAAAGAGCGTTTTATTAAGCTAAAAATTATGTTGATGGTGTATACAAATATCGAATCAATGGTAAATAAAGGCGTCTTTATGCGCATATGCTGATAGGAGTTTTCGTTTCTAATGCGACAGTTTCCAGCCAAAGAAAGACATGATTTAGAATTTTTACAAGTACGGCTGGATATTTTGGGACTTTACACAAATGTATCTTTCAGTAAACAATTATGAGTAATTTACGAAATAAACACTTCAAGAAAAAGAAAAAACTCAAAAACCCTCTTATACTTTTGTGTAAAGTGTCAAGAAAAGGAAGTGACCTTTTCAATTTTTCATCAGCATGTTTCGATTAAATAAGTCCTTCTATCGAAAAATAAAGCTCTTAAGTTTTGTATATGTATTATAAAATTGACTACAGTGTTGTTTTTTCAAGATGTTTCCGGATGAATAGTAGTTTATTTCTTAGTGCTACCTTTCAAGTTGGGCCATATTATAGTTGGGGAGAAGAGAGCTTTGATAATGAGTATTAAATAAACAGGGAAAGTACTATATCTTCAATTATTAGAATAGCGTAAATTTACAGATTATCTGTTTCAACAAACTGTCATAACTCATAATTAAGTGAAACAAACCTTTCAACTGGATAAACATCTCCTCCACTGCTGTTTCTCTTACATTTTGTGGTTTTCGACTATTTACAACTCTTAATTTGCCAGTTATTGGGTGGAATTCAAGCTGAAAATGATTTGTTAACATAAGAAACATATAGTGATTGGAAGATCTCCATAAATTGATAACTTTCGACCAGTTTACTTCAAAGGCTCATTAAAAACATGTACTATTCGCTATTCCTTTATGATTATATTATGCATTGATAAAATTAATTCCAAATGTGGTTTTAATGCAAAACCATAGCAATTGTATTTGCAAAGTTTGTTTTATTCGTTGTATCATATTAACAAACCGAAAACAGGTACACATTATCATACGAATATTAAAAACGAGAATCTCATTTGATGTACAATATTCATCACTAGTAAAAAAGGTCATATCCGCATTCTGATTAGATATACCATATTTTCAAGCTTTATCACCAATGGCTGATAGCATTGAAATAAAGAAAGCAAAAACAATATATTTTTGACTTTATTTACCGAAGGCTTTGCGTTTTGCCTAAATACCTTCCGTAAGCTAATTCAATAGAAATGTAAAAAATGGTAACAAAGTGCAGGACGTTGGAATTCTTAAGTAATTTTCATCATCAAACATGATTTTTGAAACATGTGCACGGTTCGTTTGTTAAGTTCAGTCATTTGTTTTCAATACTTGTCAATTCTTTTAAAAAAAATAGTAACTATTAACTCACTACCATGAAGAAATCTATTATTATCACATTTAAAAGAAATGTTTTGTCTTATGTGAATCTTTATATCATCAAAAAAAGCGCAAAACTTTTCCATATCTTCTTTAGAAACTGTATTATACTTTTCAAAGTTCCCATCAAAATTGAACACAAAAATTAAAGCTCGATTATTGCCACAATTTTTCTTATAGGTAAAAGTTGTATGCTTATGAGGAAAATTCATCATCAATTTCAGATTTTCACGATATAAACTTTTATCTGAGTTAAGTTTAATTTTTTTACTAATCAGCCGTTTTTGAAATTTTAGCCTTTCCTGCATTCTACTTGGCTTAAGAAGCAGACAGAATTTTTGTATGTTAGAAAAATTTTTGTATGTTAATGTATGTTAGAAAAATTTTGCAATATCTGACTGTGGTAAGGAATAATTTTTGCTAAATACCTGAGTGAAATTTGTTTGTTTTGATTTTATTTGTTTTCACAAAGTAATCAATTTAAAGGAAATTTTGAAAATTTTCCTTTTTGTTTCTATTTACGATCCAAGAAAAATATTTTTGTATCAGGACGTTTCAAGCGGCAAATAATACACTTAATGTACCATATATAACTTACAAACAGGAACATCACAAAGACCTTAAATTTGAGGCGGTGTAGCTAGTATTTACTTGAAGATTTTTCTAAACTTTCCTGAAATTTTACTGTTCTCCTGATATGCATTTCACCAATTTGGAAAATACTTAATGATTTCAAAATTTTAAATTTTGAAAAATATATTATTAGTTTTAAGATATTTTATTCTATCATTATTCTTAGTTTAAATAATCAAGGAGCATGCATGCATCCCTTTATGCCACTCAAAAATTTAAGAAAAGAAATTTATATTTGTATACGCAATATTTAGTTTTATGAAGAAATACATGAATTTATGCACAATTCCCCCTATTTCTTCACTATTTTTCCAAAGTTTTGCAAAGTTTTTAAAATTTAAGGTACAGTTTAATTCTATTACTTTCCATTTTTTACGTCTATCGCGCTTACAGATAGTCCATTACTTCATGTACATTATGTTCATAAATTTTATAGATGTAAATTATTATTTCCCAAACCAACTATTCTTTGCTGACATCCTATAAGCAGGCATTGATGATTTTAAAGCAGCAACTTTGCGCGCGGCCTAATGAGCCAAGTAAGTTAGTTCCCTTGTGTCGGACCTTAGCTAGTTACTATGTTGGGAAATTAATAGGACTAGCCGTGTATTCACTGAAAAAAGAAACATGACGTATAATAGTTCTAGATACTCCCATGAAAAAACATTCTAGAACGAAATATTTACTTTTATCACTGAAGATGACTTAGGAGTAGTCATCGAAAGTCAAACTTGTAAATGATTGAATGTTTTATTTACTACGTGTCTACATTCTGCAAAGTATTGATTGTTTATGTATTTCATTCTAACTAAGCATAGAGCAAAGTGTAAAATATCACTGTCTATGTGGTACTCTACCTATTGTTTCTTTGCATAATTTATTGTTAAAGATAAATTTTGCGTGATGATTTTTAACTAGCATCAAATAATTGCTTCTGATATCGAATAATCTAAGCTTATAATAAATATTATGTTTATGTCAGAATTTTGATAGTTTAGCACTTGATTTTTATTTGATTTTTACACACACCCCTCGGGAGCGACGTCCCTGCCTACAAAGATTGGCTTTTGTCTTCTTAGAGTACGTAAGATACAAAACTTTTAAAAAGAAAGCTTTGTAGAATTTTTTGTTGTCTTTTACATAGGTAATTGTTCAAAAATTATAAGATTCTTGTTTATGATATAGCTTTTGATTCACATAAACATCGATAGTAATGCTTATTAATCCTGACAGGTGAAATAGTTTTTTGAGGTTGCATGAGCAAGTAACTTTTCAGAAAAAAACATTTGTACTGTATTAGGACATGCTTACAATTCAATAAATTTGCAACAAAATCCGAATGATAAAATCAGCTCTATATTTGAATTTATAAAGTAATAAAAGTTACTACTAACTTATCATAGCATTCTTTAATTGAAAATCAAGCAAACAAAACTAATAACAAAAAATTGGCTACCAAGCAAAGTAATTTTACCACAACATTTTCGTTAGTCTTTAGTTTTTCACACTTAGGTACTTATAAATAACAATGTTTTAAAGACAAAGGTAAATTATTTACCTGTTCATTCTTTTGATAACCTCTTGCAACTGGGCTTGAATGCTTTGGAATATCTTTGTAGGAAATCATCGTTCCTAAATTCAAACTAAAAAAAGCGATCATGAAAAGTCAATTTTTTACTTGTACACAAATAGAATGAAATGATATTTTACGATTGTTCTTCCTCAAAAATTTTGATTTTAGTGGAGTAACTAACCCTATACAAACAGATTATTTATTGAAATTAATATTGCATGTGAAATTTCTTCGTGGTTTTAGTAATTACTTCCATTGATCAATATTTTTAATCAATGTGTTTTAGTATTTACTTCCATTGATTATAATCAATAATTTGGGCTGATGTAAAAATATCCTTTGGCCTAAAATTAACATTCTAGTGATTCTACAGTTTTTATCTTACGTCAATATCTGCTATGTTAGACGCTGTCAATCACATAAAAATATTTTACCAGATTACTAGATTTTAAAATTTAAAAATTCGTCACAATAGATGACGTATTGTGCATTCTATAGTAAATTCTTTTTATTTAAAGCACATAAATTATATGTTGCAACAAGAATTAGCTAACAGGGACTAGGTGACTTGCAATTTCTCAAACAAGCAAAGAAATCAGTAGCAGAAAACAAATAAAATAATTCCAAAATATCAATAATTATTTTTTGCACTAAAATAAATTGCACGGTTTAATAAAATATATTGGTATTTATGTTGGCAAATTGAGTGGTATCAAATAAAACAAGAAGTTTTAAGATAGACACTAAATGCACAGCCATGATCACATGGAATAAGAATGGAACTACTTAAAGCGAATATGGCATCAAATTTTTCTTGAACATTAATTAAGTCAAAATTGTCAGTCTGACGTTACATTGGATAATTTTACAATTGAAAATTACAGAAGCTTAGCTGATTTTTTCTATACACAATTATAATGCATAAATAGAAAATGGTAAAAACCTTTCGTTTAGGTTTTCTTCTTCTTGGTAATGCATCAAGTTATCAAGTTCCCAAACATCAAATTCTTGCTTTCCCAAAGACCTTGGCCCTGCTTTCATCCAACTGTGAACAACTAATTTTATATATTTTTGACTGGTAATAATTATTTCTTTCTCGTCATCACGGTACTGTTCATTACAGTCGAAAACCAGAGAGTTAAATTTGAACTCATCATTTTTTACAGAAAAACCTTGAGCAACAAGCGTTTTGTCCATCTTCTCACCAAAAAAGCACTCATAGACAACATCATGTACATTGCTTTCTTTTCCTGGATAAAGACATTTTCTTATTTTGTCTGAGTTTGTGTCTAATATAATAATACAGCCCCTGTTACAAGTGGTTCCATTACTCTTTGTCCAGTGCGTAACACCATGGCATGCATACAAAACTAACCCAGCATAAGCACTATTCCAGTGTAGTTCGGACATTCTTGGTTTGTAGACGTCGGATTTGCTCAAAATGTGGAACTTTTGCACATTTTCCCAGTAGTCGTGTTTTTATGAAAATCATTCTGAAACTGGGCATTAAATGGGCAATAAAACCCATCTTTAGCCATTTCTATGGCAATATTATTATCAGGGTTAAAACTCTTGATCTACCGGTGCTCTCGTAAATTTCAGTCTAAAAATTGTTTGGATAAAAAATAAAGTATAATAAGTTGACGACTTTTCAACAAATGTACAAAAATTAATTTAAAAACTCGTAAACTCAGAAGTGTCATTTGCCATATAGACGAGTTTTCTTTGAATAAAAAGTGTTTATTACAAAATTCAAAGATGGCCTTTTTTAAAAATGGGAGTAATCAAAATAATAAAGAACAGCTTTTATCAAAATAATAAAATGACATGGAAACTATTGTTTGCTTATTTTGTCAAACACTCTCTACAAATTTAAAAATTGGAAGAACTACTATTCTTTATTTTATTAATATCTTATTTCATAGAAAACTGAAACACGTTAATAGGAATTAAAAAATATATCAGATACATGAGCTTCTATCGAAAGGAAACTTGAAAATAGTATAATTTTATGTCTGTACCACAGTCTAGGTATTATACAGTATGCTTATACAGTAAGAGTTGTTTACTCATTAAAATTGGTTTATTCAGCTTAGTTGGGCATTTTTTGGTCAGAAATATTGGAAAATCTTGTGGGGACCTGAGTCAGGTCCCCACATTGCACCAGGTCCCCACAGTGCAGGTCTACAAACCGTATAGGTCCCCATAATATACGGTTTACAAATGCCTGGTAGCTCGCGCCATGTTGTCAGTAAATAAAGAGGAGTGAAAATAGTTAAGAAAAGTGCTTGGAGAAAAGAATAGAACTAAGCTTTGTATAGCCTGAAAGCAGCTATGTTTTTCAGCTAAAGCCAATCGGTGAAAAAAAAGGGAAAAATATTCCATTTAATTGTAAAAGTCGCATTTCTGTAATAAAAATCTTAGCAATCTCACTCTTCTTTTCTTACTGCCAACATGGCGGCCAACATGCGCAAGGTAACATGCGCGAGGACAAAACGTTCAAAGGTTCCGACGAGAATAGCATGCTGTATAATACCTACACCGAGGTCTGTAATGTCTGCAGATACTATTTTAAAATTTTCCAACTGTTGGAGTGTTAATTTTTAAAATACAATTAATTAAATTTTTTGTTTAGTTTGGAAGATATCTGATCTATTATTAGCATCAATGGTGTGAGCGGCATTTTAGGTCTACATTGTCCAACCTTGCTTTTACACTGATAAGCTTAATATCATTACATACTTTTTCTATCACAAAATTGGAGATATTTCAAAATTCAATATCGTTAGAAATACAAAAAACTAGGAGTTTTAGATAATTGTGTATCACCATAATTTCTAATTAGCAGCAATTTTAAAAAACACTTGAGAAAAACGACGATTTATTTGAGAAACATGTTTGCTCTCAAAAAAATCGTCGTTTTTCTCAAGTGTTTTTTAAAATTGTGTATCAGTTTTTGAAGTCAAAAAGGAGAAATTTGGAGAATTTGGCTAACTTACGTTTTCATTATTCGGAGATTCTCTTGCTATTTTCTTTGAGTTTGACTTATTTTCTTCGTCCTGCGACATCGTTTCAAAACTCGTACTAAAAAAACAATACCATATTAAAAAACATTTAGTAACTATTTAGCAAAAGCAAATAATTTAGGACATAGATGAACAGCAGCTCTTTGTAAAAAAAATATGTTTCAATTCGTTTTCTCTTAAAATGAAAAACACTATATTCCATCAGTTTTTATTTGTTGTATTTTTATCGACCTTTTGCTAACTACATGTATGTTAGTAGCAATTCATATTATTTAACGTTTAAAATATATTTTAACAAAAGTTTTGTGTCGATCACACGTCAATTGAGGAGAAACAGATTAATATACTCTGTCAGAGCAGGCTAAAATCTTTCAAAATGTAGTTGAACCAACGTGTAATTTTAGAAAAGCATCCTCAATAAAACAAGTTGAAAAATTCTTAATATATAAGAAAACTATTGAACTATTAAGTCGATATGATCGTCATGCAGAAAATGTTTATGTCTTGTTAACAATTTTCCAAATGTATATTTTGAATTTGTGGTAAGAGTAAATTCCAAGCGTGTTAAGGTTACTTAAAGTATTACAAATTTGCACATGTGCAGTAATACAAATTCAGGTATTCATTCATGGACCCTTCTTTTTAGCTTTATATCAACAGCATTATAAATCCTGGGTTAAAAGGCTTTTAATGCAGTATAGATTATATAGAATAAGAAAGTTATCATTTGACAATTGGCATAGATTGCCAAACATGAGTATTCAATACATAGAAAGTGACAGATAACAAAGAGACAAATCATTAGATTTACGATCATAAAATAAAGGTAATTATTAGCTAATACTGATATATACTTGGGATTTTTTGATGTAAAAAAGCCAAAATGTAATATCAAAAGTCTTAAAAAGCAAAAATAAAAATCGTCTTAACAAAACACTATTAGTGTGGAATGTCAATCAGTAAGATCATGTTTCACTGATCACGTTGAATATCAGGAATAAATACAAATTTTATGTCATTTAAGAAAAAGAAGTATGTTAAACTGTGTTTGAAGAGGCTTCTACCAACCCAATAGACTACCAACCCAATAGAATTTGGGAGAATTTAAGAGAAGATGAGTGCATGCCTAAGAGAGAGGGTCAAAGCTCTTACTTGATTTAGAGTTCTAAAATACTCTAAATCTTTTTAATTTTATCATAAGCAAGTGCAAAAACAAAAAACATTATTTATTCCTTTCGTCGTGTCTGGAAGTGAAAGAGTTTATACAACACAAAATACTGAACACTATTCATTAGAAAAATCCTCTTTTGATGCTCGGTGCTCGGGCACGGGCACCATTGTGAACGACGACACCTGAATAACGTGTACAAAAAGCACATGGTTTCAAAACTTGTGTACAGTGAAAAACATGAAATTATTAATAAACGAAGGTACTGGGTACAACGTAGTGTGAACGGCCTTCCAGGTTTGTGCCCGAACCAGGGTATCGTTTTTCAGCACTCAATCTGAATGCGCTGTTATTGGTTTTGTTTTGCATTTTGAATACATGCTATTGCAAAATTGCGATTCGCAAAACAATGGCGTAATGAATTCCCATTCTTACAAACAGCTTTTTAGCATTGTCAGATGCCATGGCCTACTGGTATTGATTTTATATGGACTTCGTGGTTTAAAAAATATTTTTACCAGTACCTGCACTCCTTGTTTTGACTGGCCATTTCTCATGAAATACGTGTTTAAGTTATATAATGTACTGCAGAGAAGTAGAAGATAAGCTTTAAATAATTTGAAGTGTAAGAATAACAGCCTGTTATCATCTAGTTTAGTCTTATGAATGAGCATTAGTGTATTCAACACTAATGCGGGGTTTGAAACAACCCATGAGAAGAAAATCTTACGCCATAGAAATAGACAAAAAATGAATATAGGAAAGGTGGTGGTCTGTAACTTATGAAACCTGAGTGGGCAATGTCTTTTAATTTGCATTTGATCGAGTCTGGAAAAAATTCGGATGATTCATTGACAGGTTCTCATTTGAGACGGTTGTAGAGTTTTTCAAAGGTTGTTAAGAAGGTGCAAATGTTTAACTTTTTCGGTGGGATAGAAACGTTCAAAGAATTTGAAAGGATTTCTTTCTCTCTGTCAGTAATGAGGTGGTTTTAGAAGTTGAACACCACTTTATCAGGGTCGATTGGGATGTTGCTGTCATGTTTGGATGTGAGACGGAAAAGTTTGTGTTCTTGCATATGCTGATGTTGCGTTAGTTTTCTTGAATTTTCACAATCGGAGACATTATTAAGGTGTATAATGTCAATTTTGGAGGTTAGTAACGCCCGTTTGGAGTGTGCTTGTGTTAGTTGTGCTGAGAGAACACGTATACGAGCGTGTTTCCCGTTTATTTCTTCTTGAAGGAGTTCATTTTGGCATTGGCGATAAGCTCTAGAGTTTTGTAAGCGACGACTAGCTACTTTGAACAACAGGAATCTTGGTACCACAGAGCATGTCGTAAGAAAATCCAAGTCGAGTTTGGCTTTTCCCAGCTTGAGTTCAAGTCGTTGGAATTTTCTAAATGCTTCGAGTGCTCTATTATTATAGCGATGATTTAAAATTGTAGCGAGAGACTTGCCGAGCGGGAATCGGAATCGTGTAATAAAAATTAATGCCCAACATAAAGTTCTGATTAGAGCCATAGAAGTAGAACAAAAAAAATGTCTTCTTGTGAGTATAGGAAAGGTGATGGGCTGTAACTTAGGAAACCTTAGTTGGCAATGTCTTTTAATTTGCATTTTATCGAGTATGGAAAAAATCCGGATGATTCATTAACAGGTTCTCGTTTGAAACGCTTGTAAAGTTTTTCAAAGGGTGTTTATGTTGGGCATTAATTTTTATTACACGAATCCGATTTGCGCTCGACGAGTCTCACGCTACTATTTTAAAATCTGACGCATATTGTCTATCGTGATATTAGCTCCCACTATTTAGCTCCGTTAGTCAGTAAGGACCAAGACTTTCAAGATTTTCAATTGAAGCTAGTCTTTAAATATTTTATGTCGGTAATCATTCTTTTTTCTGATTTTTCCGTATGTAGTTAATTATATAACTTACTTTCGCTAGTCAGTCACTTACCTTATAGAGACTCTCGTATATATGTAAGTTTATACAAGACCTGTGCATGTTGAATAAACCAAACAAATTTTTATTGTTCTCATATACGTCAGAAAACGCTTTTGAAAAACAATCAAGTTAATATAATGAAGTTATTTAAATGAACTATAATGTGCTATAAAATGATTATGATTTGTTGTCAAAATTCGTGAGAAATATGAGGGACTTCTTTAAATAAGTCTTAATAGAAACATCCGCTTAATAGAGGTAACCGTTTAATAAGATCACGATTATAGTGTTTCTACTGTGAAATTTTCTGGACTTTTCATATGATCACTTAACACAGAATAACGCTTAATACGGTGCCGCTTAATACAGGTTCTATAAAAATATATTTTAGTATTAACAGTTCATTCATAGAGTGCTTTCAAGTGTGCATATACAGAAATAAACAATCCTTAAAAATTCAGCATAAATTTTTTCTCCCAGCATCTATTTTTAAAAATGCGAATCTAATTCGCTTTACCAAGCACATTTAACCTGCAACTTGCACATTACAGATACACGTTTTTGAGTGATGTTTCAAAACATTTTTGTTTTACTTTCCTACAATATGGCAAATGGAACAATTGAAACAAAAGGATACAATTTCATGCAAAACGTTTTCATGTTGACTTATATAAATACCGCCACTTGAAAAGTGGTTTACAAAATCACTAAAAGGTACAGCCTTTTCCATTTAAAATAGTTTACTTTTTACTCCTTCGCTTTTCTCGTAATAAACAAGGATCTACTCATTCGGTTTATGATATAACTATTAGGCAACAGTAGACACGTAAAAATCGAACACCTGTGTCGTTGTCAGGACGATATAAAATAATGCTCAGCGTGAAATTTATTAAGGAATGGTTAATTAAATATTTCAATTAAATGTTGCTTTTAATATCAATGTTTATAACCTCGTAAAAGTCTAGAAATATAAAGCTATTACTCATTACAAAATTACAACTGCCTCATAAAGCATTGCTTTCCCTAACTTTAGTATTCAATTTCTACTAATAACTATATTAAATAATTTGCATGCAGTAAAATTAGCATGACACGGGTGAGTGCTATAGAGGTAGCTAATTTTAACGTTACTAGCTAAATAGCGCAAATTTTAAAAATAAAATAAGTTTGGTTTTATTTCATTGCAAGTTTTCGTTGTATAAATGAAACGGTTGTACAACATGCATGGACCATCGATCGAAACAAACAACCGCAGACAGATATTTAGAATAAAAAAACGGAACCTGCATTTATAAGTTGATTGCCAGGCATGGAAATGAAGTTTCAGCTCAGGAATAAAGTTTATAATAAATCACAAAAGATTAGTAACGACTATGTGTTGCGTTACTAAATTATGTGTCTGGAGTGAAATAAATTCTTCGAAAGAATGGCGTGCTTGTTCCTTATCGTATAATAATGAAATACTTGGAAGATATTTATATTGTCATATCTTTCTACACTTCAACATTAAAATGTTATGTTGATAAAGCCATATGCTTTAAGCAGCAGAAAAAAAGGGTAAATCGAATTAAGTTAATGATGTTAATCATCATACCTATATTCTTAAAGCAATTTATATTACTGTTACATTTTGTACAAATTAAAATATGTAATCGCCTTATTTATAATCATTTATAGAGCGATGAAATACTTACAGTTGGCTCAAGAATGTTTTTGCAAAAGGACTTATTTATTGCTTGAATTCTTGTAATTTTCTGAACATTTTTAAGCATCGATTGGTGCTGCCATTCCATTAAATAATTAGCACTATGATGCCCAGAATAAAACTACTGAACAATTGTAAAATGAAAATATATGCATACATTTGTAATGTTGACAAAGAGCCAAGTTGTTAAAAACGCTTGTGAAGCCTGCTTTGCACATGGTAGCCACATGATCGTAAAATTGACTAATAAACACTCATACCTCAACTCAGGAGATAGGAAGTTAGTGATATGCAAAAAGTTGCAGATGACGTTTAAATAGTACAATGGAAACTGACAAAACTTGTAAATTACTCTATAGACTAGTATTAGAAAAATTTAGAATTATTTGTCTTGATATTTGTTTCAGGTGAAGCGGTGTTTATCAAATGATATTTATATTTACTGCATATTAATATATTCCAAAGGCATTACGTTTTGTAGAAAAAGTCTTAAATTAAATGAATGCGTTTATATTTAATATGTGTTGATATATTCCCAAGACATTGGTTTTGTACAAAGGGTTATAAAACATCAGTAGCGTGGCTGATGCAAAATATATATAATCATAATCTCTGACACGAAAGATGAAGCACATATACACATCATTTATTGCCGTACAGATAAGATTTATCTGATATTCTGCTTTGGATGTTAATACATTATATTTGTAGAGAAAGTTTTATTATTTAAACGGTGGGTCGCAGTGGTTGCCAGTGACATTGTAAAAACTCATATTTTTTTATGGTTGTCTGTAGAGAAATCTTATACTTTTTATCAAGAAAAAAGTTTTTAATATTGCCATAACGTCACCAAGAGCTTATAGCAATATATAACTTTCTCAATATTAATTCGAAGTGTCGGTGTTTATCATTGTTAAAGCTTTGATTTAGTTTGCATGCCATTATTTCAGTTATATTTTCTCTTTCTAACTTTTTTATAAATTTTCTTAAAAATTTTTACTAGTTGCAATTACTTAAGATAATGCTTCGAACTTGTGGTCATCGTGGCTATTTGTTTAAATCAAAATTTTAAACTTCCTTCGAATTTTTGTTGAAAGACTTTGGACTTTTTGCACTAATTTAAATTGGTTTGGTCATGTGATCATCATGTGGAAACATAGTTTCACCAAAAATTTTTGGGCATTATATCTATGTGTCATATTTGCATACGTATGCGTGCTTAAATATTTTATTATATTTTAGGCTCGGCAGTACATGATTTGTTAATAGGAGTAGCAGCAACCTACGACGAATAATAAAGTCAAGAGTAAATAAATCAGTCTATTTTTGGAAGATACTTTGAGTTAACAGTAAGTACTTTATACCTTTAGAAAATACTTATACAACCCTTGATTACATCTTTCAATTTTTAAAATGTAATGCTAAGATATTTTAGCTAATGAATATTAATGAATTCTGATACAGTAAATTCATATCCTCCAATTTCCAACTATTTAATTATTATAGAATAAAGAAAAAGTAAAACTGTCTTTCATTGGA
This sequence comes from Xenia sp. Carnegie-2017, assembly GCF_021976095.1. NCBI lineage: Eukaryota > Metazoa > Cnidaria > Anthozoa > Malacalcyonacea > Xeniidae > Xenia > Xenia sp. Carnegie-2017. Next base: position 18,321,639 of record NW_025813526.1, read on the forward strand.
TTAATTTTACACTTAATTCATGATTCACAAACACAGAGTAGTCTTTCCTTTAAATGCGTGGGCTAGCAGATTTTGAATTTGATCAATCTTATTTCTCTGCAGTTGTTGTTTCAATATCTAGCTTTTTTATTTGATACCATTCAAATACTATTTGATATGATTTGATATTTCAAACATAAAAAGTTATTTAAATTTCTTTAAAATGTTGCACATTTTAGCGGTCATAATATTAGCATTGTTGAAATGCCACTTTATCATTCACCCGTCTCAGGTTAATTATATTGCATGCAGACAAATCATTGAACAATGGTTATTATTTAATAATTAAAGTTATTTGAACAGTTATTTTGACGAGTGTGCTATTGAGAGCAACAGCTACTTCGTCCTTAATTCGAAAAGTTTACTAATATTAACAATGAATTTGAATCAGTAAGTTAACATTCTTTCACCTTTTCATAATACTATTTATATCGTCATGACAACGACACAGGAGTTTTTTTGTCATTTATTTGTTATTGATAGCTAAGTTATCTCCCAATTTCGACCTAACATAAACGATTTTCAAAACGGTGCACAAATCATTAAATATCAAGATATTTGTGTTTCGCTAGAAATTCACAAAAATTCCCTTCATGAATACTCTCATATAAGCCATCATACACATTGTAAGCAAACTCTTGTCCAAACAATAAATTTCCTTCATTATAAACTTGAATATGCAAACTGACTGCCTAATTTGTAAATGGAATGTACACAAGGTGCAATACCATAAATATTGCATCGCCGATGTCTTTAATAATGTCGATTCAGTATAGTTATACAGTAGAAAGTATAGAATATAGAATACATAAAAGCAGTCTATACATTTCATTTAAATCTAAATAACTCCATTGTTAAAAATACAAGTGCCGTTCTTCTTTGGATAACTCCTGACACAACGATCACGACCAACACAAACGAAAATTCCAAAATAACAACTCTATTCTTCAAACTACCATACATCGGACATTACTCACGACACACACAACGCAGACTTACAAACATTACGAAACGCTTCTGTACAGATATTAACATTCGACTAATTTTCACATCATTCAAAATCAAAAACCTTTTCTCATTCAAAGACCAAATCACTGATTCAATTAAATCTATGGTGGTATATGAATTCAATTGTGCGGGATGTAATTCCCGATACATTGGCGAAACTTCACGCCATTTATCCACCAGAATCAGGAACATACCATAACAGACAAAAACTCTCATATCTACCGACACCTTAAATCTCACTTATGTAAAACCAACTATTAACCCTCTTGCTTCAAAATCATCGACACTGCCGACACCTCATTCACCCTTAAAATCAAAAAAGCACTCCACATTAACAAAACTAACCCTGACCTCAACGTTCAAGTTTTTAAATTCAATACAAAAATTAGTTAATAATACGCTCGGATGCTCCCCATTAATTTATCCATTTACTTTTTATTGTTGTAATTTATGTATCATATTACTTTTATATAAAACTTGCATCATTTATTATTTCACTCATACTGAAGATGGCATCATTAGATGTCGAAACATGTCTATTCTAAAAAAACTTGTCGTGTATATTAAATGCGCGTTTTCATGTTTATTTTGCTAAATACCGCCACTTGAAAAGTGGTTTACAAAATCACTAAAAGGTACAGCCCTTTGCATTTAAAATAGTTTACTTTTACTCCTTCGCTTCTCTCGTAATAAACAAGGATCTAATCATTCCGTTTATGATAATACTATTCGACAAACAGTAGACAGGTAAAAATCGAACACCTGTGTCGTTGTCAGGACGATATAAAATAGTTGCTCAGCGTGAAATAAATTAAAGAAAGGTTAATTAAATATTTCAATTAACTGTTGCTTTTAATATCAATGTTTGCAACCTCTTAAAAGTCTAGAAATTTAAAGCTATTACTCATTACAAAATTACAACAGCCTCATAAAGCATTGCTTCCCTACTTTAGTATTCAATTTCTACTAATAACTATATTAAATAATTTGCATGCAGTAAAATTAGCATGACACGGGTGAATGCTACAGATGTAGCTAATTTTAAGGTTCAATTTACATTGCGCAAACTTTAAAAAAATAAAATAAGTTTGGTTTTATTTAATTGCAAGTTTTCGTTGTATAAATGAAACGGTTATACAACATGTATGAACCATAGATCGAAACAAACAACCGCATACAGATATTTAGAATAAAATAACTGAACCTGCATTTATAAGTTGATTGCCAGGAATGGAAATGAAGTTTCAGTTCAGGAATAAAGTTTATAATAAATCACGAAAGATTAGTAACGACTATGTGTCGCGTTAGTAAATTATGTGTTTGGAGTGAAATAAATTCTTCGAAAGAATGGCGTACTTGTTCCTTATCGTATAATAATGAAATACTTGGAAGATATTTATATTGTTATATCTTTCTACACTTCAACATTAAAATGTGATGTTGATTATGTCATATGATTTAAGCAGCAGGAAAAAAGGGTAAATCGAATTAAGTTAAAGGTGTTAATAATCATACCTATATTCTTAAAGCAAATTATCTTACTACGACATCTTGTACAAATTAAAATATGTAAGCGCCTTATTTATAATCATTTATAGAGCGATGAAATACTTACTTTGGCTTTAAGAATGTTTTAAAAAAAGGAATGATTTTTTGGGTGAATTCTTGTAATTTTCTGAACATTTTTAAGCATCGATTGGTACTGCCATTCTTTTAAATAACTTATCACTGTGATTCTTAGGATAAATTTACTGAACAACTGTATATGAAATATATGCATACATTTGTAATGTTGACTAGAGCCAAGTTATTAAAAATATTGGTGAAGCATGCTTTGCGCATGGTAGCCACGTGATCGTAACATTGACTAATAAACACTCATGACTCAACTCAGGAAACAGGAAGTAAGTGATAAAAAAAAAGTTGTAGATGACGTTTAAATAGTACAATGGAAACTGACAAAACTTGTAAATTACTTTATAGACTAGTATTAGAAAAATTTAAAATTATTTGTCTTGATATTTGTTTCAGGTGAAGCGGTGTTTAACAAATGATATTTATATTTACTGCATATTAATATATTCCAAAGGCTTTACGTTTTGTAAAAAAAGTCTTAAAGTTATTATGGTGGCTAAATACATATAGTCATACTCTCTTACACCAAAAAGTGCAAACAAACATCCTTGCCGTACACAAAGATTTATCAGACAGTCTGCCTTAGATTTTAGTATATATTTTATGTAAAGAAAGGGTTATTTTGTTAAATGCCGCGTCGCAGCAGTTGCCAGGATCATTGTAAAAACTTATATTTGTAAACTAAACTTCCATGTAAAACAACACTTATATATTGGATTCAAATTGAAGTTTGATAGTGGTTGAAGTGTTACAGTTAGAAACGGATATATGGAAGAAATAACAAAATTCTTGTAACGTTCTGTCCATAGTGCTAATGGATGTCTGTAAAGGAATCTTACTCTCTTGTGAAAAAAATTTTGTTTTCTTGTAATAACGTCATGAGCATTAAAAGCAAGTAACTGTATCTTTCTGAGTATTGATTTGAGCTGTGGATGTTGATCGTTGCTAAAGCCTTAATTTGGTCAGTGGCGGACCACTGTACGTCAAAATAAATTATAGCTCCTCAATTTTAAATTCAAAATTGAAACGAGAAAACACTTTTGGTTTTTAATTAATAAAGGTTATACATTTACCATGGGATTAGACACTAAGGTGTTTAGAAATGTAAATATACGCCAAAATCTGCTGCAGTATCTTATTTTAACATACTCTGATTCCGCCACTGAATTTGGTTATCATGCAAATTTTTAATCAAAATTTCTATTTCTAATTTTGATTTCATTTTTCTTAAAAGACATTGCACGATTAGCAATTACTTATGTTAATGCTTAAAACATTTGGTGGGTCAACAGACCAGTTTGTTTAAATCAAAATTTTCAATTTCCTTTAAATTACTCTTTAAAGACTTTGAACTTTTAAACTTAGTTAGGTCATGTGATCATCATGTGCAAACCTGGTTTCCCCAAAAATTATAGCATTAATATATTACATTTCATGCATCGCAGGACGTGATTTGTTGAAAGAAGTGGCAGCAACTGTCGACGATTTACGAACTCTAAACGTAGATTTACAAATACAACATAGTCTTTTCGTTTAAATGCGTGGGCAATCAGATTATAAATGCAGATTTTGAGTTTCATCATTCCATTATTTCATCATATCCATTATTTCATCATTTCCAAGCTGTATATGGTTGTGTCCATATACAGCTTTTTTATTTGAATTTAAAACAGTGAAATAAACTAAGATTATTTCATTTTTTTCTAAAGGTTGCACAATTTAGCGGTCATAACAATAACATTGATGAAATACCACTTCATCATTCACCCGTTTTAGGTTCTATGTATGGCATGCAGGCCAATTATTGAATAAATCTTTGGTTATTAATCAATAATTAAAGTTGCTTAAAGTGTTATTTTAACAAGTGTGTTACTAAGAGTAACAGCCAATCAGACCTTGATTTGAAACGTTTACTAATATTACTATTAAAATTATTTTAACAGTGAAGTTAAGTCAGAAATTAACATTCTTTTGCACGACACAGGTGATCAAATTTTTTGTGTCATTCATTTCTTATTCATAGGTAAGCCACAAATTTTAATTTCTTTTTTGTATAAAGGATGTGCAAGACAGTGCACGGGTCATTGAACATAAAGAAATTTGTATTTCTTCTTTATTTACTAAGCGTTAATTCCAACTAAGAGTCGCTGGATTCTAATGATGTGCACTGTAAGCACTGACGCTGGGAATGAGAAAGTCTGCTTTGTATGACTTTGGCTTTTTCTGCATGAGAATGTTACAGTGATTTTAAACGTTCATAGTACAGTGTTTATAAGTTAAAATTTCAGGTATTAATAATTTTTTTAAATCGTCAAAAATATGCTTAATTGTCCATTGTATATGTAATTTTACTTGCGTTGTTGTGTAACCAATTTCTCGTATATGTGTTTTAAAAACAAAATTCTGCCTTATTTTGATATTTTTAATCCAAAAACTTAGTAGACATTACTGCTCTCAACATTCCATTTACTTTGCTTTGCAAAAAGCTTTAAAGAGCTTTTCCATGAAAACATTTTGCAAAGTATTGGCAAATGTAAAGCCAATCTACGTCATAATTTGGAAATAAATATCCTATTAACCAACTATAATTGGTAATAAATAAACGTTCAATGATCAGTGATTTTCTAACAAAATATCGTAAAAAAAAACCAGAAAAATGTTTAAATGTATTTTGCTCATCCTTAATCACCGATTAGATTAGTAAATTAAAAAAAAATCAAATAAAGTTCTATGATTATTAGTTGTAAAATTTTTCAAATATGGGTAGTAGAAGCAGTGTTTATCTTTCATGATTTTGTATTAAATTAAAATTAATAAGCAATAACATTTGACTTGCAACAAAAATCTGCTTTTCTTATAAATCTGCTTATCATAACTTTTAATAAGGTTTTAAGTAGCATTTTATTATTTGCATGTCAAAATGAATTATATGTTAAACGTTTACTAAAATTATCTACCTTTCAATGTTTTTTTTTTAGTACCAACAGAGTTAGGAACAATGTCGCGTAGCTCAGATATTCAGGGACATTTGAGAAATGTAGCAGCAGGAAGACAAACTAATGAACGGGTAAATATTTTGACCTGCTGCCATTGTATTTGCTGTGAATTCAGGAAAAACTTTCAACAAAAAAAGGATCAACATGGCTAACTTTCTTTTGCTCTAATGCAGTTTATGCTGCATGTAGTTTTAATCATTAGCATATTCTTGCATTAAAATATATATAAATCTATGTGATAGGCATTTGATTTGATGTGCTCATTTAAAAAATATCTTGATCACGTCCTCATTTTTAGAGCAATGTAAATTGTTATTTTGTTAACGCCTTTTGAGTGCTAATAAGATAAATATGCAATTTTCTCACTTCTAATTGGTTTGAAGCTGTTCAATTTTTAAGAAATGCCAGTGCAACTAAGATGAACTTCCTAATTGATTATTGAATTAAAAAAAATTATGTAAGTGCACATAAAAACAAAACGTTTCAAATCAACGCTTAACAATTTTGCCTGCAAAATTGGAGAATTTAATTGTGCTGAATTTTAATTAATACTGTAAAAAATATTTACATATTTGCTATTTTCCCATGTATTAGGGCTAATCAGCATGGCTAGAAAACCCATATTGCAAAGTAATATTGTGATTAAGAAAGAAAGTCTTTAGTAACTAAAAACCTGGAAATCTCACGTTAGACTCATCCGAACACTTAAGCTTCCAAAAAAGCGAAATTAGCAGAATATTTTTAAACCCAATCATGATGTTTTTGTAGACAATGGTATATTGTTTAAAAGATACAAAGATTATTAACTTATGCAAGCTAGGCAAATTTTACAAAGTATAGCTTGTAAGTTGAAATATGCCACATTATATCCTTTAGCTGCCTCGACGCTTAGCTTATCGTAGTGAGCTTGAGTAAATACTTGCGGTAATACTTGAATTAACCATGATTTTGCCTACAAGCATATGTATATTTTAATGACCTATCCGCAGCAACGGCAAATTCCAGCATCTAGCATGTTGCTTTGTTTCACTTCTAAAAATAATACTGAAATGATTGAGACAAAACTGCTAAATGAATATCTAAGCTAGGCGTAAATATTCTTCAGATTCCAAGAAGTGTAGAGTGACAAACGATTTATCATGAGCACAAATGTACGGTGGCCGGTACGGGTCACCAGAAAAATAATTTAGAAAACATAACAGACAATAAGAAAACATCACTCAAAATCATACAACACATTTCAAAATACTCACTACACATTTCAAAATACTCGCTACACATTTCAAAATACTCACTACACATTTCAAAATTCTCGCTACACATTTCAAAATACTCACTACACATTCGTCCCAGTCTTACCCTGGTCTGGCCTGCCCACGGTCGTCATTAGTTTACATCTACGAAATTGACGTGATGGCAGAAAGCTAATATAAATATACGCTTCCGATATTACTAACAGTTCAGTACGCGTAAGGATATTTTGATGCTATTGTGGCGATATGTTGTCAATGTGGAATTCGGCACATAGACAAACATATCGCCACAATAGCATCAAAATATGTGATACGCGTACATGAACTATTAGTAATATTTCTTCTAGGGATTTCTTGGTGTTTGTTGGAAAACACAACATGAGTGGTCAATCTACAGATTGCATGTAATTGTATTTGTATTGGTGATATTCGACAATCATTAGTTTAACTAATGCAATTATTGACGTGACTGGTATTGAAGTTCTAAATTTATTGCTTTTACACGAAATTACCGAACTTTTCATTTTCTTTGGCGTTTCTTGTGCAACAAATTATAGCACTATGTGTAAATTTCCTCTTTGGTTTCTTTGTTATTTTTGTAACGCATCACACAAGTATGTACGCGACATAACGAATGCAAATTCATATACTCAAATTTTTGCTATTGAAGTAGGGACATGTGTCGAAAGCCACTGCAAATACATTTGCTGGCGATATGTAGATTGTCTACTAATGTTGTTGCCCGACCAAGTCCAGCAAAACCCTGGAAGAATTTCTGATTAGAGTTCAGCCAATATTTTCTTGCTATTATCCCAATGTCCCATTTTGTTTGTCTTGTGAAATGCGGAATCATATATTTAGTATGCTTACTTTATGATGTCATGTCAGTTTCGTAGATGGAAACTAATGATGACCTTGGGCAGGCCAGACCAGGGTAAGACTGGGACGAATGTGTAGCGAGTATTTTGAAATGTGTAGCGAGTATTTTGAATTGTGTAGTGAGTATTTTGAAATGTGTAGCGAGAATTTTGAAATGTGTAGTGAGTATTTTGAAATGTGTAGTGAGTATTTTGTAATGTGTAGTGAGTATTTTGAAATGTGTAGTGAGTATTTTGAAATGTGTAGTATGATTTTGAGTGATTTTTTCTTACTGTTTGTTATGTTTTCTAAATTATTTTTCTGGTGACCCGTACCGGCCACCGTACAAATGTCATCTCGCATGTCTTTATTCTTAGTTATTCGAGGTGTTTCTATTTTTAACAGCTCATCAAACAAAGTTAAATCCATTCTAAAACAATACTGGAATGAGACGATTATAAGTGTGCAAACAAATAGTCACAATACACTCAGCATAATGCGATGACAATCACGAAAAACCGAGAAAAGTTGTGAACTACTGCATAATCCGTTTTTTGAATACCTTGCAATAAATTGCTGGCAAACCATTGCGACAATCTACAACGCTCGGCTGCAAAGGGTCTGGTCCAACACCTTTAATTGTTATGCCTTTCTTAGTTTCATGCTGCATTAGCAGTGTCATACCTATTAAACAAGAAAACATTCTTTCTTCTCTGAACAAACAAGCATACGCAATGCATATTTCTTTGACAATCGATATTTCAAAAAAGGCGCATTTTTGCGCACGGCACGCTGTACCAGCTTATCGCCGTAGCTACTGTTAAGACTATTTTAAGTTATATTTGTTGACTTGCTCACATGAGAGGCAAATCATTGTAATAAAAAAAAACTTGGAAAGGAAATCATTGTATTAATACAGACGCAACAATGTCAATAAAAAACTGGTGAAGCAAAAGTTGTCACCGAAAAACTTAGTCGACTCAGTCGTCTGCAACCGGCTTTAGTATAGCAAGTTCTTCACATGCTTTCGGAAGGGCTTTAACCATCATTATTCAGCAGCCTTTTACCAACAAAAGTGTTGTTATACGTCTAATCACTATTCCTGACTGTCTTTACTATAGCCACAAAGGCTGTTTTTGAACTTATGCATTATCATTATGAATGTTTTATGCAGTGCGGTGTTTTGAAATTAAATGAGATATGATCTTCGCACTTAGCTGGACAATTTAAGCAATCGTCTCAGGACCTGAAAAAATCAGGTGACTCAACGGGATTTTTTCAGGTCCTGAGACGATTGCTTAAATTGTCCAGCTAAGTGCGGTTTTTTCAGGTCACCTGATTTTTTCAGGTCCTGAGACGATTGCTTAAATTGTCCAGCTAAGTGCGAAGATCATATCGCATTATCATTATGCTACCTATAATTAAATATGATCGCATAAGTCAATAAACGAAACAAAACTTGTACTGAATATACATTAGATTGCTTATCCCACGAAAGTGCAGGAAAATTCCCGTATGAAAACATAAATGTTAAGCGCTCAAAGTATGAGCCTGATTTTTTCTTTGTTTTTCCGGCTATCGAACCTTTGCAAGTATGTTTTACTAAGTTTGTTTATATTTATTTGTAAAATTACGCATAAAAGGAGAATCGAAAAAAAAGGAACAAAAAAAAAATTAAATGAGTTATATTTTACTGACAAAAACATGAAGGAGGAAAAGGAAAGAAGCTTCGTTTCTGGTCAATAAATACCATATACAAAAACTTTTATTGGCCTTGCTTTCTTGTCATTATTTAGAAAGTTCAGACCTTTAAGGTTTTTACTAACCTCTTTCATCTTTCATAGATTCGGGTCTGGTAAGCATAGTCACGATGGTTGTTTTTATGGCAAACTTTATATACTTCGAGATAAATCTTAAAAATATGTCCGAAGCTTGCTGTAGGGCATTCTAAGCTTTTCATATACGTTCGAAACTTCTCGTATCGTATCGTCAAAATTTATAGCCTATTCCGAAGTTTCATGCAGCGTTCCAATCCTTTTTATAACAAGACAATCGTTGTATTTTTTATATCATCTGTTACAAATTTTTATGTACGGTATGGCAAACTTTTTACATCGTGTCGCATAATACTTTGCGGTTTAACTTCGTTTACAGGTTTACGCACTTTTTTCTTAAATTCAAAAGGGCGGGTTTAGGAGGCATTGGAGGCTCGGAACACAGTGTTTATTCATTCTTTCAGAGAACTAAAGCAATTGTTGCTGAAGCATAGGATTTTATCATTTCAGAACACTTATTATTTGACAATATCGCCGGTTAAGAAGGCATACACGAGCGACTTTCAGATGCTGGATACACTGTTTTCACGTTAAAACGAGAGCATTAAATCTTATAGACGATTATGATATGGCGACTTTTTATAATGATATGCACCAGTTATCCTTCTATTTAAGTCCACTTCAGAGTTTCTTTCAGAAACGTATCAACGACCTTCAGAATCAGATACCTTATATTCCAACCTAAAATTGCCATAGAAAGTACACTGGCACAAGAAGCCAACCGCGACTCGAAATATCTAAGAGATTAGTAGAATGCCTTGGGAATTGCACATTTCTTGGACTAAAATTGCTGAATTATTTGGTATCTCAACAAAAAAATTACAACGAAGACGTGTAGAATTTCAAATTGATGTGAAGGAACCTTGGTCTACCATAAGTGACGTTGAACTTAGAGAAACAATGCTATACTAATGATTATTAGTTAAGGCTGAGGTTTTATGATTTTCGCTTAAACCATACAAAACAATATGTATTAGGTATATCACCTGATCAATGAAATTCTTTATGTGTGCAGTACATTCTCCAATGTTTGCAGTTCTTATAGCCAGTTCAAAATTACCAATGGAAAAATATCTGAACACGGAAGGACTGAATATCGGAAAACCAGGTCCACCTCGCAAAATAGTATGGACAATAATTGTTCCAAAATATTTCATACTTCCTAACGCAACCAGAAATATATACTGGACTTTGGTAGGCATCACCTTCAAAAAAAATTTCACTCACTTAATTGAGAAAATTTGTAAAAAACTGCCTGGCAACCCAGCCAGTATCAACTGCTGGTTCTCTTTTGTAAATAACTCCCAATGGTTTCCTTTCATGAAAATTGGGATCTTTATAATAGGACATTATATCACTAAAAAGGTCCTCATGTTCAACTTTTAATTTTTACTTTTCTTTACATAGTTTTTTTGAAAGATCTATAAGTATAGAATCTAATGTCGCCTCTTCAGACAAAGAATAGACATCTTGAATTAGTACTTCATCATCAGTATCGTCATTAATTGATGATAATTGCTCGTTGCTGTTTGCAGGAAGTACCAAATCCTGCTCTATCTACAGTCCCACTCATTTCTAAAACATGAAGTAACACATCATCGTCCTTCTTTAGAAACATTTCTCGTAATGTAGCTTCACTCCCGTTGTTACTTGTTATAGATGAAGGGCATGGCTCATTGTTATTGAAAACTTGCTCTTGACTGGAATTTAAATAGCTTGGCATATCCAAAGATGTTTCAGAAAATGTTTCTGTTCCAGGACTAAATGTACCCTCATCAACATCGGGAAGATCCTCTTTTGGTCTTATATAAATACTTCCTTGTCCGGAAAAGTTAAAAACTCGAGCAGAATGGAATCGAACACCTCCTGCCAGTTTTGGATTGACAATATGACCATAGCAAGATTTGACAAAGTCAATATCAATATTACTTTCTTCTAAGATAGGAAACAATTCATATGTTTGTTTTTTTGAGTTCAGACTCTTCACAAGACTTGTCAATTGGGCATCCATGTACTACAAATCCTCTATTTTCAAGCTGACATCATTGAGATGTGGAAGATGGAAGTAGGATAAGATCTTTGTGAACAATGCAATGTTTCTTTATTTTTTTGATGGTGGTCTTTTAATTTTATTTGATGAAATAGTCGATAAAAGTGCTAGAATTGACCGTGGAAGAGCAGCGGGTACATCTGCACTGCTTCTTTGCCCACTTGCTATTGCAATATTATTTGTGTTTGAATTTGGGCAGTTTGAAACGGATTGACTCAGTCTTTTGGACGGAAGACCTGGTCGATTTTGTGGTACAGAAGTTACGGACAAAAAATTTCCTCCAATATTTCCCCCATCTTCCTGAGTCAAAGTTGCCTGAGAAATTGATGCTATCAGACGACGTTAAATTGTCAAAGTATTTCTATCATCGAAATTATCCAGAAGATTACGCGCCTCCTGGGCAAGATTTGATAAAGCAGCCCGAAATTTTCCAGTATTTTCAGCCATGTAGTGAGATTTTATTTTGATTGAATTATTAAGTTTAAAGTCGAGAAAGCACGATGTCGAATGGAAACATATTGTGAATATGGCAGCGTCAAAATAAAAACAATACACTTCTCTACAAACCTGGGACATGGGCACTAACATATGCGAGCTACTAGTCATAAAATTAAATTCATATAAAATCCAGAGTGGGATCGCAAAGCATTATGCAACACGGTGTATAAAGTTTGCCATACCGTATATGAAAATTTCTCACATACGATATAAAAAATACGACGATTGTCATGTTATAAAAAAGATTTGAACGCCGCGTGAAACTTCGGAATAGGCTATAAATTTTGACGATACGATACGAGAAGTTTAGAACGTATATGAAAAGTTTAGAATGTCCCACATTAAGTTTCGGTTATATATTTTTGATTTATCTCGAAGTATATAAAGTTTGCATTGTACAATTTTAGTAAGTTATGTTGTATTGTAAGTTTAGAATAAAGTCCAATTTGGCGCCTCATATGTTTTGATTCATAATCACATAGCCGGTTGTATTATGGTTACTTTGTTGTGTTTTTGTTCAAGTTTTGAATTAGGCGCTGGAGGAATTTGAAATCTTCTTCAAAACGTTTGTTAAATTTCTTCATATGCGATGAATTACGTCAGTAAATCTGCTCATCATTATTTCTTTACACTATCTGTAAACTCTTGATATTCATAATTTTTGACCTTGTCATGTTAATATTCAATTGGTCTTGAGTTGGTTGTTTAATTCAATCGGTGTTGCTCTTCTTACAGCAACTTCTAATGCTTTGGATTTGTCCTTGGAGTCTTTATCTGTCCTTTTGACTTATTTTGCGGCTCTTTGAAATATAGTACTTAATCGGAGTTTTGTTCGTAGCCCTCGGTTCATTAAAGTAGAATTTTCTTCTTTCCTGTTGTTCCATGTGGCGGGTGAGATAATTCATTAGCAACGTAAGAATAGAGTCTTTCCAATCTCCCCCTCCTGCTAAGGAATTATGAATAATCTCTATATATCAGTCCATTTGGCTGCAGCAAGTTTTCTTTTACTGTGTGCCGTATTATTCCCCGCATCTGGAGTTTAATTTTGAACTGTTTTGATGTGAATTATTTAGCAATATCGGTGTTTAACGCCATAAGATAACCATGAATTAAAAATACTGAATCTAGCCATTCAAGTTGGAATTCTATGTGCTATAATGGTGTGAACAACTTTCATTTCTACCCATCTTCGATAATGAATATGCTGCAGCACCAAGTGCCCAAAATGCAAGGCATCAACAATTTGTCTTGTTGGAGCGTGTAGGTCGTTATTAGCTGATACTGGGGCTTTGCTGATTGCTCCTTTAACTTTAATACAAGATGATTCTTGTTCTTCAGTCCACTTCAAAGAAACGTTGTTTTTGGTTAGTGCTCTTAAAAGTTGTGTAAGGGTAATATAATTTGGAGTATATTGTTAACAGTAATTTGTTAAACTTAGAAAAGAACGAACTTTGAAACTTCTTTTAGGATGCATTGCTTTGCTGATTGCTTCAAGATTTTTTGAAGGGGTCGAATTCTTTGTCAGACACAATATGACCGAAAACACAGCATTTTCTCGTTTTGCGAAAGTGCACGTGGAAACTTCAGTGTTAAAAAATTTGACTGCAAACTTGCAGCAGCTTTTAAGAAGGCAAAGGTGAGTGGACATATCTTTCGAACAAAGCTACATGTTGTCAGAAATATTTTAGCATGCAGCTTGGAAATATCTCTTATAAGCTCATGAATCTCTTCATGAATATATACCTTAGAAGAACAAGCACCCATGAAAGTTGCATAAATTATTGGGTGACCTTCTTCAGGTGTTGAAAAAGGGTAATGAATCTGACTTCGACAGAGCTATTTGAAAATTCTAACATTTCCTACAATTACTCTTTATTTTCATGCAACTATTGAAAAAAAAAACATGCTGAATTTTTTAGTCACGGTGTAAAAAATTTTTGCCTCCACCTGTATCACAAGAATGCTTGAATTCAGGTTTCACTAGCGTAGATCTATTTAAAGAAGCTCCTTAGTGTCACACTCTCTCGTAATGCTTTTGTTTGTTGCTGTTAGTCTGTTGTTTAAAGTATAATATGTGTCTTGATTTCGCAATCTTTACCGCTGAAATCGCATAATGCTGCTTGTTCTATTTACCGACACTAAAATTTGTACATGGTTTTCCTGATTCTTGTTTCATTTTGCAAAACTGAAAAAAGCCATGCCTGTGTTATTTGATGGTTCGAAATATTCGTTTAATTTGGCCACGTTTGTTTCGTTATCAACTTCAGTTTAACGTAGTGTGTTTAAGATGTCATTCATCTCTTCTCCGACATATGTAAGAAATGAATCTCCTTTAAGCTTTGAATCGAAATCTCGAAGATTGATTAAAAGATTGTTAAGACTTCCTACCCATTTCCACCATTGTTTTCCAACTGTTGATAGATCTTTATGAGGAATGAAAGGTGCAAACGGCGGTAGGCCGCTTCGAGTAAGTCCCATGTTCACATAACGAAAAAATTGTAGTAGTTGTTGACCTTGGTGGCTGATTCTTTGTTCTGTCGTTTAAGCGTTTCTTGATGATGTATTCATGTCATTTCGTTCTTTTTTCGTCGCCACTGTCATTTATTGATGCTCTCTCTTGTTGTCAATTAAATTTCATTTTGTAAAATATCGTTATTTTACAATCTACATGGCACTAAATATACATAACATGCTAAATGTAGTATAAGCTGTAATTATTTGCTGTAATTGTTCTGTAATACATTATACGACGCATATTTACTCCAAGTTGTGATAACATTGTTCTAAGAAGTTATATATAATAACGAGAAGAATTTCAGTAATTTCATTGGTTGAGAGGTATGACCTATAAGTAAACTGACTTACTAAATTGACTTCACAGAAAATTGCTAGCTTTTAAATGACAAACGAACGGCGATATTATTTGAATATTTACCTGAATTTATCCCTGAATAGGCAAATAAAGAAATCTAAATTGCTTACTCAAAGCAGTGGACGTATTTTGAGCAAAAAGAAAAGAAACACCCGGTTTTTAAGCGTTGATTTGTACTTTGCTTCGATAACCAAATTTCAACAAAATTGATCAGCAATTGCTGGTTTATTTTGTTAGCCAATCACATTTTTTCGCATGATTAAGATAGCCAATAGCATTTCTTTGATCGTATGGATCATGCGTGATACTTGCAAACTGAAGACTTTTCAGTGTTCCAAGTGTTGCGGGACAAAGAAAAAAACTGTTTAACCATTTAATTTGGGAATTTTTTGATTTTATCTTATAAAACAAATAGTTGACATTTAACCGTCGTCTATACTGTTATAGATACTTGGGTGAGATTTTTTTAATAAAAACTAAGCCTGGTGACTCGTGGCCACTTTTATAGTTTTATCACAAATGACGTCATGTCTATGTATGTAAAACTGTAAAGACTACGGTTAGATGTTATTCGTTAAACAAAGAAAATGTTAAGCATCTCAAAATAAAACAGATTTTTTAGATAAGTCTCTGTTCTATACTTTTCTTTAAATGGATTTATTGACCACTTAGATTTTTTAAAAATTCTCAACAAACTATGGCTGAAATAGTTTCGACATTTTAATTGTTCATTAAAACGTTTTCTTATAGAAAGAATGACAGGACTAGTGTTTAAGAACAATAATATTTCTGTGAGAGTTTTCTTAAATTTTCTCTACTCGACTTTTTAGAGAATTTCTTAAGAAAAAAGTAGGAAGGGTCCCAGACGACCAGTTAAGACACACGAAAATTTGTTATATTTTTAGGGATATTTTTTGTTGTAAAATTTGTTCAAATTCAACAATAAAGTCTTACCTTGCATTTTCATCTCGTCAAAAGCTAGCCATGTTTTTTTTCCTAATGAGTTTCATTTCGTATTGCAATTGCTGTTTAAGACTGCAATGAACAAAAAAGAAATGAAGATGTCATTTTTTTAAAAAGTGTTAATGCAGAAAATGTGCTGATTGCAATGCAATCAAGAATTTATTTATAAATATCAACTAACACGATCGTAAATCTCGTACTAAATTGAACGACAACCTAAAGGAGATCGTCTCATTCAGCTTTTAGTTAATAACTTTTCCAATTTTTTAGCTTGAGTTTGACCCTACGACTGGTAAGCTAAGAGTTGCGAGGGGTATAAATCTAGATAATGTTGTTGCAACAAAAATGGCTTGCAGTGGTTTTTTTGGAGGTGGCTTTTCTGTCCCAGTCCCAGGATGTTTGTCACTTCACGACAGTTACCGTGAAACAATTCATCTGGATGGATTTCACATTTTTGATAAATCTGACTTTTACAAGCCAAGAAAACCAGGCTCTAAAAGTGCAAACTATGGTGGATTGGTTTTGTATGGATGCCGTGGGCTTGAAGAATGGGTAACAAAAAATGGCACACATTGCGAAAAAGGTTGTATTGTTATATTAAACACGGACTCCAAAGAAGTAAAAAAGTATCAATACCCAGGACAAGAAGGCCAAGTTCATGGTGCTATTTATGAATGTGCTTTTGGAGAGAAGATGGACAACACTGTCGTTGGTGAAGGTTTTTCTATACAAAATGAAAAATTAAAATTTAACTCTGTGGCTTTCAACTGTAATAAACCATACCGTGATCGAAAAAAAGAAATGAGCAAGATCAGTCAAAAATATATAAAATTACTAATTAAAAGTTGGATGAAAGCAGGACCTTTGTCTCTAGGAAAGCTTAAATTTGGTGTTTGGGAACTTGATGAAATGATAGAAAAAAACAATCAAGAAAATCCAGTAAAAAGGTTTGTTTTTATTCATATCCGTTAATTACGAGTAAAAAATTAATCAAAAAGAGCTAGCTGGAAGGTAGACCTAGTTATGTTTATATATGACCTCGTAATATCAACGTTATTCTTCTTAGTAATTCATTCATGTAGTGATAAAAATCGGACAAAAATGTTTCTTGCTCACCTTTCTTTCTATGAATAATGGCGTGTGTTGAAAACAATGAACTACTGTCTGCAATTTTAGAACGTAAACAAAATGATCGCAACTTGTAAGAATTTCTATTAGTTTTTTTCTCGTCTTACTTGTGTATGAATTGCACAAAACAAAAAACCGACAAAAAATTATGATTATTTAAGTACATTATAATAAATTAACAAATTTCATAAAAATAATTTTAGGAATTTTGTTAAAGATGTTTTTCAAGAAGACCAAGAAAACGCAGTTGAAAGGTTTCTTTAAGATAAAATTCTGTAATATAAATTGTTTGAGCTTTATGATTTATCTCTTCAATAACGCCACTAAAATCAAGTTAAAAGGTTTATTGCTGATATTTATTTGAGGATTTTAATTTTGCGTACAAAACTTTCAACTTAAGTTTATGCGCTTATTAGCTGCAAATTTTTTCCGGTAATTTAACCCATACAATACTTTTTATCGCAGCGTTTATATATGGAAAGCTTGTTGCACTGATTTTTCTTTTGTAAATCTTTATCATATTCACAACTGCTAAAGACTTAGAATTTCGCAAAGAATAATACGAAAATGATAAAATTATATCTAAGTGCACTTCGAAATAAATCTTTTAGGGAATTTGATGAAATGACAATTCAACAAGACAAGGAAACTCCAATTGAAAGGTATGCTGCTGATCTTTCGTAATAAACAAAGATATTGCGTAAATACCTAACAGCGAATTTTTTAGGGATTTTCAGTCGCGAAGCTTATTTTTTAAGCTTTGTTACTACCGGATGTATTTAGCAAGCTTTCTTGATTTTAAGAGAGCTGCACAAAAATAGACATTATAATCAATTTGTTTGCAGCAAAAATAAGGTAGTCTAATTTGTGTTAAAAAATAAAAGTAACATTTAAATCCATTGTTGAAATGAATTAAACAATATTCGTTTACGCTAACAAAATATATCTAACAATATTTCTTTTGTTTTAGTACAAAGTTAGAAACCATGTCGTCCGACAGAGATATTCAGGTACATATAAACAAAGTATCAAAAGAAAGTGAATCTAACAAAAAATTAAAAATTTTGGTAATCAGTCATTAGTTTGCTAATATTTAGACAAGCTGTAAGCAAAACAAACATTTACAAGACAAGATTCCTTTTACTCTCGTGCATTTTATTGTTTTATCATAAACTTTTGCATATTCTTCCATCAAGTTAATATTAATTATACCAGGCATTTGATTCATATGGAGAATTTGCAATCTCGAGCACAGCCGTAAGTTCATAGATGAATTTTCACATGCATTTACAATCCAACAAAGTAGCTACCTTAGTTACTTGCTAACATACCTTATAATAGACGACAACAATGAACTAAATTTTTTTCAATTTTTTTTCACATCTTTTCCCTTCTTTGCAACAAGTTCTTTGTCAGCCTACATATGCAAGGTTAAAGGTTCATAACAAAAACATTATTAATTGAAACAATTACGAAATATTCATTGGTGAATTTTTAAGCAATTGTTTTTGATAAAAGTTTTCTTATTAATTTATAACAACTTTTGCGATAAGAGAGCTATCACCATTAGCACTTACGTTTGTTTTGGAACCAATTTTTGTGTACGTACGCCTAGCTAACTGCCTGAATCGCAACAAGTTAGTGATTCTTATTTCTACTCAATGCTAATGATAAATATTTCACTGCGTTACAGACATGACAACAATTTGACTATCATGCCCAACTTGCATGAAATCGCCCAAAGCCAAATGCCTTTAAGGAAATTACAAAATGATGTGGCTCAAGTGCTTAGCTTTGTTGCTTATCCTGAACAAAACCTTCAAGAAACAAAGTTGTGATTTAATTTCTTTTCATTTAGCTAAAACTATTTCCTGTCCTTAAGCTCAATGTAGTAAAATCTGTAAGAATTTGTCTATGTAGAAGTTATTGACTTTTGCGATGAGAAGTTGAGAAAAATGAACATGCACGGGAGATAAAGAGCAATATCCATCATGAGTAGTTTTATCTTTGAAAATAATATTTTAATTAATGTTTAAGTAATTTAACCAAGAGACGTTGCAGTTTTCTCTTGTTTTAACAGAGGTTTAAAACTATCCGGGCTTTGAGAAACCCAAACAAACTTTGTGCTGAAATTTAACACCTTAATTTGTCAAACTTAACCCTAGGTCATTGTTAATCGCGTTATGAACAACTAGATCTATGTAGTTAAACTTCCTGTTTAAAACTTAAAATAATCACTAGACCCAAATAAGCAAACTTTGAAAGATTGCGCCTGTGTTAGTTATTGACGCTCTTTTATTCTCCCACATGGCATTTTTTCATTTACAGTTTACTTATTTTCTAATATTTTGACAAAAACATTATTTTTTTGCCAGTGCTTTTTTTGGGTCGAACTCAGTAATTAGAGTAAACGGTTTTAAAAGAAATCTACCAATTTCTTTATATCAGGACTAACTACATAATTTTTATAATTTTTGTGAAAGAAGTTGTTGATTGATTATCAATTCATGGCAATTCTTTATAAGCTAAACATTTGTTTAACATGTAAATTACCTTTACATTGTTTAGTTGGAATATAACCAAGTAACTTCTGAATTAAAGAGATTTTCATCTTCAGTAGAAGACACAGATTGGGAAGATACAACTGATAGTTCTGAAGAAAGGTTTATGGTTGATTCTAATTTATATATCATTATTTAAAATAAAGCATTCACTTACTAATAATGGCAGTAATGATATTTTGACTGTTAACAGATACTTAGCTATAGGAATTTATCCCGGTTCCCTTTATTTTAAGAAATTCTACAACAAAAGAAGATGATATAAGCTACGAAGAATCGATTAACCGTTCTAAGGAAAGGTTTGTTGTTGATCTCTTATTTTAAGCCTTTACTTAAAATCAAACAGCCAATCATTAAGTGATGACACATTAATAATTTATTAAAATAATCATTTGAATATTAGCCTTTATGACTTGAGCCAGTTACCTGTATTTTAAGAAGTTCTGCAACTTCAGAAGAAGAGATGGACTCGAAAAAGGCCACAGATTGTCCCAATGCACTAAAGACAAGGAAATGGACTCTGGTTTAAGCAGTGGCTACCCAAAACTCAGACTACTACATAAAATATTCAATTAGAAAAATTGACCACAAGAACACGTAGGGATGTAAAACAGCTCTGGTTTAACGTTTAGTGAAATCATCAAAATAGAAAGCTTGATATGTTATAAACCACGTAAAAAGAATTCTTATGTTATCAAGAACAATACTTGTTTTAAGCAAGTACAAGTAAAACAAGTAATTATATTTCTATGATATCTTTCTATGAATCTCTATGTAAGGATTTAAGATACTAGAAGAATTCTTTTTTCGATATAATATATCTAAACAACGTGAAAAATATTTTAGGTTGAAACTCTGGCAGAAATAAAATTCTGCGCATAAACCACCTTGTGAGAATAATATTAAGATAAATGATAATTCCAAAATAATAGGAAAATCCATTTGAATGGGTTGTTGCTCATCTTCATTTATGAGCAATAATGATTTGGATTTTACAGAATTTTAGTGAATTTCCGTTAAAATGCTTTTCTAGGTAGTCTTTGCAGGAGCACATTTTTAGAAAAATTGCACTGTATTTACTCTATTTACTGTATTTACTTTATAAAAAAACTACACTCTATTTACTTTTTTTTGCACTGTGTTGCCTATTTTATTGCAATGGTATTTACGATAATATGCACTGCTCTAAACCAATTAGAATGGAGAAATTTTTCCATGTTTGATATTAAGTAAATCAAACACAAGATGTATAACTAACGAGTCTGTGATAATTAAATTTTGTATAACCTGTCAGATTTCATGATTAATTTTGTAGGTTTGAAGTATTTTGTTCAACATTTTTGTCAGAAGCTGAAGCAATTATAAATTCTTAGCCCTGATATAATTAAAGTTCTTCAAAAGCACTTTCTATTTATAAATACACTTTTTACAACGGCTATTAAACTTTGCTCAGTTTTTCGAATTTACATTGGCGGTAGTCAGAGGTGATAACTATGCTAAAAGAAAAAATGTGCGCAATCCTGTGTGAATATACTGATTTCTATTCTAAAAGTTGGAGATAGTCTTTTGGAACAGAATATGCATATTATTACTACTGATTTTGTGCGCGGGTAACGTCTCAATACAATTAGAATAAAAGCAATATTAATAATGTTTGTTTGAATCATAATAATACAAAAAACACTTTCAAGCTTTTACTAGACGACTAATTAAAATATGCCAAGTGTTTGTACTCTGTTTCATTGTGCACGTAATAAAAAAAGTCGGAAGGGAAAGCAAGCAAAGGAAAATTATTTGAAGCCCACAACCGATCTTGCTTGCTTATCAAAAACTCAAACACTGTTGCATAGTACGATTCTCAGGTAAATGAGAAATCGAAAAATTGTATCAAAACATAAAAAAAGAACTAATCACAGATGAGCCACTGCTTGTGTGCAAATGCGTATATCGTCAACCAATCCATAACATAACAAACAGGTGATGTTTCCAAAAGAAAAATATTTAAAACAAGCCTTCACCTTCTAGAACAATCTAAAACAATATAAAATTAGACACAAGATTTAAGCAAAGCACAGGTATTTAGAGAAGAATGTGGATGCATGTTAATGGATTGATGGAAAAACGGTCAATTTCAGATCAAGTTGGAGGGATAGCTAGAACAACAGAAATTTGCTAAAACATTTTAAGAATAGTTAAGATATTTGGTAGCTTATATTTAACAAAGTCTTTTACTAAAAGTCTGCAATACTTGCTCACAAGAAGCTTGACAAAAAAACCCAAGACAAAAGTGGTGCTCGAAATTTTTTCAGATACAGGTTACACAGTCTTTGGTATGAATTTATGTTGCTTGTTAAATAATTACTGATATTTCTAATGCTTGTAATTTTTGTATTGTAGTTGCGAATTTTTATCATTGCGACGAAATAAGATATCTAAGAAAATCTTCTGTTCCAGCCAACAATAAAATGACCAAACGTTTTTGTCATAAGAGCATAATATTAAATGTTTTTACAGACAACCCTGTGCATAGTAGAGCTACAAGTTTACTTGAGCAGCTAGAAACTAGAAAATACGATGCTTTTTCTCATTATTATTTTACTAATATAATGACGAAGACAAGTCACGAGAAACCAAAATTTTTATTGAGACATTAATATGCAAACTAAAATGAGATGTTTATATCATTCCTTTGTTATCTATTTAAAATATTTGTGTCTTTATACCAATACAAACCTCAATCGTTGTTGATCGATGCCCTTTTCATTTTACGATTCCTTAACCCTATATAGGAGCCGAGCTTTTTCAAAAGTTGTACACATCTGGTTTTGTGATTGTTGCCTGAGGGTAACAACGGCCTCTAGAATGTTACATTTCGTACAAAGAAGAAAATTACATCAAAAAATCGTTTTTATTAAAGCAAGAATTTGATTTAGATTGTGTAAAACCAGAAGAAGATAAACATTCAATGATATTTAAAAACAAAAACACCTCAACTTGGCTATATTAAGATTATCTGACATTTTGGCTGTTAATGGTCATCAAATGTCGTCACGCGTTAAGTGTCTTTGCAAATTTTATAGATACCATAGAGTTCTATTAGCTTTTTTCTATAATTTAAATCATTAATCTAAAAATATTAAATTTCATTAACGAGCATGTTCATAAATTGTTCGGATAATGTCGTCTTTGAGATCACAGGAAACTTTATTTCCATAGTCCATTATTTTTATATTTTCCGGTAGGTATGCTGCTCCCAGACCTTTTGTCAAGATTGCACGAAGACGCTTGCAAGAAAAAAATATAATGTTGGGCAGAGCTCCTCGCCAAAACTTTACAACAAACGTAGCATTGTTCCTTCATAACTTAAGTGTAAACACAGTTGAAGTTATTGCGTTATATTCCATACATGTAAGTGCAAATCACAAATATAAGATACAAATTTCCCAATAAATTTGACTCACAGAAGCATTAATATCAAGCATCAATATTACAACTCAATGTTTCAGAGTGTTATGAAAGCACAAAGTATTGTTTTAATTTCGTTAATGAATTAATAAGTTTACTTTCACTTTTCCTTTGGATAAAGTTCTAATTTATATTTTTCTTAGTACCTTTGACATATCTATGATAGTGTAATTACATACTGCAACAGTTATGTAAAAAGTAAAATTTAAAAGAAACTTAATTTTACTTATAAAATTAACAGCGAACGCAGGGTTTACTCGTTTTTCATAGCTGCAATATATTTTGTTATTCTGTGAAAAATGAAATAAGTGAATAATATATAAACCAAACGCTTTAAGGTGACATTCATCAATGACAGAAAGCGTATATACTTAAATTTTAAATATATTTATAGACACTACTTTAACGATACGTACTTTTGCTTTTAAATGAAGAAGACAAAAGTGTATATTTGCCAGTCATCACATTTTGCTAATCATTACTATGAAATTCATTAAATGGGTTAAATAGGTACAGAAAGAAAAAATTCTCACCATTATTACTGCAAATCATATTTCTTTACGCTTTATCTCCATCCGCTAGTATAGTTGATCGATTCTAATACAGAAGTCAGAAGTACGTCTTAGTCGAAAGAGTTCTTTTCAATTGATGGAGCAGGGCATATCTTGTTTTTAATTGCATTCCATACAATGACGCTGAATTTGAATAAATTAAAATTATAAGTTTATCAACAATATTTTAGATTCATTTTTATTATGGTATTTACGTTAATTATATGGAGCATTAGAGTTTTAGATCAATAAGAAGTACAAAAACATGCTTTTAACGGGGAAAATTAAAACAAGATCGAATATTTTAAGAAAGAATTGTTAGCATCAACAAATATGATATGAATGTCTTCTAAGAAAACCAATTCCTTGAACTCATTTGCATTTTAATTTGCTTGTTTTTTGTTTACTTTAAAATAAAGGCGAGACACGAATATAACTAATTAGTAAAGCAAGATGAGCATATATAATTTTCAATATTATTATTAAACAATCAAAGCTCAATTTAAAAATTTGAGTTAAGCAGTTACGTGCTGTATAAGCTGCAGTAGATTTTCATACTTATACTTTCTAAAAAATAACTGTGCTAAACTACCTTGTCACAGCTCCAAATGGGAAATTAATGAGCACAAAATTACGATGGCGAAATACAAATCAAATTTTGCAAAAGCCCGTCTACACTACTGTTTTCGTATCGTAATCAACTGTTCACAGTTAAACGCTTGAATACGATTATCGGCTCTGAAATAGTAATTTACGCATGCTCTGCACATCGGTTTAACAACCAGTTAAATATCTTGATTCTCTTGGCAAGGGTACTATATTGAATTTTAAATTCAAAGATCAATTTCTTGCTTGAGTTGCACCTGAGGAAGGCCCATACGAAATAAATTATCGTTAGTCACTTGTGTTCTGTAAAGAATAATCATGGCATTGTAGCTATATAGCGGAAAAATTAACTACAAACAAACACTATGTTTTTTCTTGAGGTGTGAGAAACTATTTCCATTATTTCCCTATAATACTCATTTAGCATGTTTGGTTGTATTTATGCCGGAGCTATTTTTGAATATACATTTATGTTAAATCTCACGACTACGTCTTCGAGTTGTTTGCACTCTTTTCAGTGTTTTAGCCACTGATCGGATAATACATTGAATATAACTGTTATAGGTACCAAAAGTAAAGCCTGAATATGTATGCAGAACTCATTTCTGGTTACCTAATAGAAATACAAAAAACTATAGAAATATATGGCTGACAACGTTTACTAGGCTTCCCCCCCTACTTAATTTTTAAATTCTGCTTTTACTTTGTAAAGAGTATATTAACACTACACCTTGTCGCCAAACCTAGTATTACGGTAAAAATACTATTTTAATCATTTTCTTTATTTGTCGCCTTAACAGGTGACAAATAATGAAATGCTTAATATGAGCCAAATAAATTGTCGATACGGTAAGAATAGGAGAAATGTTTACTTTATAGTTTTAAATAAGGAAGAGCTGTTGGAGAATAGTAAAGTTATATTTGAAGTTAAAGTGACGTCATGTTTTCTAAGAACAGGCTGCTTCTAGTATGTGTTAAAGTTTTCCTGTTTCTTTTTTTCCATTTCTTTGAGCAGCTGTTGCAATGAATTAAATTATATTAACACATTTCCCCGTAAACTTTTCATATCAAGTGCGATTAGAATATTCATTATCTTTACTCTCACGTCAACGTTTCTGAGTTATTTGTACTTTTTACGTAGGATGTATTGATATTGTTACCAATTTTTTTTTAATAAATATGTTTCACATGCTTAGAGTTCATTATTTTTTAACCAACATGTAAATTTTTGCGACTATTATTTGAATATGACAAAGTAAAATATCATACGTAGTTCAAAATGTTTTTGTTTAATGTGGCAAATTACCAAAGATCATTTATCAAATATAATGTTATGGCTAAGAATTAGTGTAATGCTCTAGTTATTTATTACTTTGAGTAGTCCTTTACTTTTCTCAATTATTATTTCTAATTACTCTACCTAGCTACTTTTGCTATCATTTGATTCTTTGAAAACAAGCATGCACTTTGTATGCAAACTCTTGTCCAGACTGTAACTTGAATCAGTATTTTTAGCATTATATCATACCCTTTCATTATAAGCTTAAGCCACTGATATGTATGTTACACTGGATAACGCACCATGTATAAAATCATAGATAAAACAAACAGATTGCTGATGTATATACAATTTATACGTAACCCGTACCAAATTGAACATTTCAAGATGGCGGCTCAAGTAGGCAAAAGACTATAATGCTGCTAAAGACTTATATGCTGTTAAACCATTGCAAACGTCAGTCAACATCAACACCAACAGTCCTCCTCAGGATTCCACTAACATGGACGTTCTATACATCTACCAATCTGTAAATCAATTGTTCTTGACTAACATACACGATGAACAATATGTAGTATTCGTACGGTAAATAGTAGATTAAAACCTTGTGTCGTTCAGCCGTTGAAAAAATTATAGAAAATCACTGTTGAGCATTTTACACTTGAATCAATAGATCCTTAGTAGTTTCATCATGATGAGCATTGCAAGTGCCCTTAAGATTTCCCCAAACATAACGAGTACTGGTGGAAATTTTTACTTTCACATCTTCACATCATCTCATCAATTATGATGTCAAGTAACCTCAAATTAAGAATATTGGGTCCAAGTGGAACAAATGAATAAGTTTTTTAGTTATGGCATTGAATCGAGGGAATTTCAAATTTGTGAGCGTTTTAAGATTGTGAGAAGAGTGCATAAATTAGCAAAACTAACTTTATTTAAGAAATAAACTGCAGGCGCAGAGTGCGGAAACTTTTCGGATCTCACTTCGGCATATATTAAAAAGGTTATTTCTATCAAATTTTTGTATTTCTATGACAAGCATCACGAAAGTTGTTTTGGAAAGATATTTTTGGCCATCATAAACGGCCTAAAAAACGGTCACAATAGCAAAGATCATTGATAAGGATATATACAACACAGTTATGCTATAAGTTCTGTGCTGACTCTTGCTTTGACAAGTTAATACTGTGTGATATTGATGAGCAGAGTTAAATGTATAGCATGCACATGCTTTGATATATTTCACGAAAAACTGATGGGAAATACCAAAGAACTAAGTAACAGTGTTTTACTACATGAATATTTCTTCTAAAAATTTATTCTTACCGAAAGATTCGAGTTTAAAAGAAAATGTTAATAACCAATCCAAATACTAATTCCTTAAAGAAATGGATTTCTAAGGCAATATTCTGCAACAATAATGCAGTACATGGGCGGAAATACATGCATGTTTAAGAAAACGTGACCCATTTTGCGATGAAATATTTTGTAGTAGATGGTGCCCAAAGATGTATTTAGCTGAGCAAAAAAACTAAAGATCAAGCCTTCATGGCAGCAAAATAAGCCACATTTTAAACTAGTTTCTCAAGTTACATTAATTCACTTGATAAATAGAGCAAACAATTTAATTTTCTTTGACTCGCTAGAAACTGCAAGATATAGTCTTCAAACATTTGTTTCCTAATAGAACGCCATATTAATCCTCACAGCTTTGGAGCTTAGTAACTTTGTACGGCTTCAACTTTGACTGCAGAATCCAATGTATTAGGAAATCTGTGGCCTAGCATGTATGTACTTATTGGTGAATGAAAGTTATGATTAATTGGAAGTAACATGATGAAATTTTCCCTTTTTAAGTGAATATATAATGGCTCGGTATGAATAATAACAAAGAGATGAAACTACAGAAAAAGTGAAAAAATATTTTTAAAGGTTTTCTAAATTTAACGCATGTGATAGTTTGCTAAATCAGCTTGACATTGTTCGAAACTTTTTTCATTTCTTCTCAATTTTTTATCATAAGATAGCTTTAGATTAACTACTAAGATATTAATGGCTAGTTAGGATGTAATTGCTTTCTCACTGATGTTTCTGCCTCATTCTGCTTCTCCATTACTTTGAGGACAGCGAAAATTATTTTTCATATATGCATTCACCAACTTCTCAAAAAATTTGGAATAATTACTGCAACATACAGTGGACTACTATAAAAAACAACAGGTTTAGGTGTACAACGACCAGAGAATATTGATTTCATCTGATTAATAACATGTTCTAGGCATGTATTCTTTTTTAGAGAAGCAAGTTCAAAATATTTAGAGTAATAATCAACTACAATCACATTAATCTTTCCACAATATTCTAACAGGTCTGCAGGTTTTTCCTGCAACAGTTTTCAAGGAAAACAAGTCATTGTTTAAGGCTCTGCATTGTCGTATTAATAATTTCAATTTCTTTACCTAATTCCTTCCATTAGACAGTATTTTGGATTCTCTCTTTGTACACACAAAAATACCTTGATTGCCAAAATGAATTTTTTTGATAAAATTCAAACGTAACATCAAGGAAATTTTTAAGCGCAAGTTTCATTGACACTTGTTTTAAAATTGTTGCTACTGTAAAAATGGCAGAAGGGCACAAATTTTTTGATTTCCGTCCGCCCAAACTTTTGTGGAGGATTCCGAACGTTTCTAACACAGTGAATCTACTTGTTGATGTTGATGTATTTCTTCTAAGCCTTTGAGCATGGCGGTATGTTTTAAACATTGTGATACATAAATATCTAAATCGTAGGATAAATCATCATGTAAGTCGCAAGGTATTTGTTATAAGAGCTCGGGACAGTGCTCTAAGTCAACCACAAACAACTCTCTCCACGTATGTAACGAATATAATTGGAGAATTTTCTTAGCTTAATCCAGAATCTCTGTATTTATGGAGGAAGTTGTTCTAAAAGCTTCCCAACAAGAAAAAGAATCAAGGGCATATTATTGGTGTGCCAAATAGAATGTCCATTCCGTTGATACGAAATTTTAAAGTTTTGGAATCCCAAGTTGTAACCAATACCTCGATATGAGGCTGTCGTTCTTGTCAGTGATCTTGGGGCATCAGAGGCTGGTTTCCTTCCTCATTTTATGTTTATTTACCAATTAGAGGCTCCTAGACCAATCGAAAAGTTGTCGGCTTTCCAAACTGTTCCTTTTGTAGGGTCACTTCGAGTTAAAACTGCGGCAGAACTTAGCTACGCCTTCATCTCTTTAAAAGTTCTTTATTGATCACAATCCTATTGACATGCATTCTTCGTAATCAATACACCTCTAATAGCGATTCGTTTTCCTTATAATTTTGGAATGTGCTTTCCCTGTTAACTCACCATTCCCAAAATCTTCACACATTACTTACATTATGTGTCACTTCCATACCTTGTATAGCTTCAATCTTTTCATGGTCAACCGTATATCCTTTTTAAATCACTATATTCCCAGCAAACTCTACCTTGTTCTCTGCAAACACACACATCTCCCCATTCATTGTTTAACTAATATTTTCAATTTTTTTTTCAATACAGCTTATATATCTAGTGTGCAGTCATTTTCTTTAATTGTGTTTTTTTTATGGAGAAATACGTCACTTCTCCAACATCTGTTTCATCTTTTTATGAAAATTTTTAAGCAAAGATTAAATGCCAAAGAGCAGTCAGTTAAAATAGAAGCTTTCAAAAGCAATAATAAAGAATTCTATTCTAACTTCTCTTTCATGTTGAATTTAGCTTCAAAAACTTTGAATCCTTATATTTCTGCCAAAAGATCTTGGATCTTCTGACTTTCCTATTTTACCTCAACAAGAATTGTTATTGATTTGGAAATACGACTGTGCCAGTGCATCATTCGGCAAAAAATATTGGTAATACCTTTGAATGAAAAGCCAATATTTTAGTATCCTTGTTATTTCATTTTATTTTTTTTTTGTCATCCTTAAAGCTATTTTTCTACAATTCGTAGATGCAAATGGATTACCCCAGGCTTTGTTTATATTATATTCTATTTTATATTTAAGTCTTTGTAAATTTTGGGATAAGCAGCTTTTATTTCATTTTCATATTAATTGATTTTATTAAGTGAATCACATCTTCTTTTGCTTTTAAATCAAGTGCATCAATAGTTGACTAAATTGAGGCTCTTTCAATTTTTTTTTTAATGTTACTCAAATTTTATTTTGGTAAGGATTTTCAACCTAGCTATTTCATTCAACTTAATAGCTTAGTTTGATACAAGTACTGTTGTTTCCACGCAGGTCGAAAATGTCTCGACTGGGAAAAATGAATCTTCCTAAGTTTTTGAATTATGTCAATACTCTTACACTCAAAACCTTATATAAAAAGCTTAAAATTTAAGAAGTAAGTCTGTAACACAAAGAAGTGAGCTATAGGTCTATGCTAGATTATTTAGATGATTTTCAAGCCGATAAAATTTTCACTAACTGTTTCCATCTCTTGTTAGGCATGACAATAAGATGCTCACTTATAGACATACCGTTAGGTTCCTTGTCAAAAAGTTTCGAGCAATACAAGACAGCCAACTCAATATCATCTTTTCATTTATTTGCTTATTTCTTGGCTGGGTCAACAGTAATCAAAAAAATTCCAGAGACTAACATAGAGTCAGCTTTAAATGCTCCTGATCATACTGTCAATAGCCTTCCACTTGACCACTAATATTTGCATCTATTCCGTATTAGGTTCGGCCGTTAGCAGTTTCAAGACATTCAGAATGGGATCAAAATGCATGAATTCCGTGTTTTAACGAGTAACTCGTGTTCTTATGTTGCTATTTCAATTGAGTTCTTTTGGGACTCTTTTAAACAACTTGGTTGACTATTTAGAAAAAGGCTAATATTTTTTAAAAATTATTAGATGTATTATAGAAAACTATTAAATTTTTGGTAGAATTATCTGCAGTTGTTTTCATCGAGTTTGCATGTTCATACTAAAATGACAAATGGCAACAATCAGCCTATCACAACATATTACCTGATGATGAATTTTGGGGCTGAGAGTGAAGTCAAGCGTTGTGCTAAGTTCACTTTAGTTAATGTTATTACTTATTTGTCTGAACGTGACAGAGTTCGAGTATTGAACGTTAGACAAACTTATACGCACGAGACTTGCACTGAAATGGAAGAATTCGTTTTAAAGAATTTCATTGTATCAAAGAGCTTGATTGTAGATTTTTTTATATGATCAGGAGATAAGTGTTCTGACTTGAAACTCATCTACGTCTACGTCTGTCTCTCGCTGTCACAACAATGGAAATAGAGTCTTCTAACAGCCCGCAGTTTTTGTGCTATGAATACGCGAGATATTTTCTGAACTAAGGTAAAATATTGTACAGCTTTTACTTGCCTAGTTACATGAAAATATCTTGATTTATGTCAAAAAACTTTCAAATATAATAAACACTGGACCAGAACGTAATACTTTTAAGGTTTCTGTTAGGAAATTTAAACGCGATACTTAGAAGTAGAATCGAGACACTAAAAACAGCCACGGAAATCCAAAATATTCCTATGAAACGGAGAACGTAGTAGAGTATAATAAAATATCACAGCACTAAAGTTTGCGACGAGAAATTATTTGTGAGAAAAGGGAGATAAATATAATCAGTTTGCCTTGTAACAGTATCAATCGAAATTAAGTAAGATGATTATAAATCAGTTTTATGTTTCACTGAAGACAAATTGAATTTAAGAACTTGATTACGTTGAACGTTTTATGTATTAGATTCAAATTTAAAATTGTGTTGATGTCGATACACTTCAAATTGCAGTTGCCAAGTTATTTTTGAATGTTGTCATTAGAAATTCAAATATGGAATGTTATGCATCTACGTTTTCATTGTGTTGTGTGTATCAAAATACTGAATACTTAACTGTTATGGCATTTTTTAAAATTTCAATGGTTTTAGATAGCGTATGAATTAGACCAATTCCTTTATTATTTCGAGTTTATACCTAAGCCGCCATTAAGTTAAATGATTATTGAAACTGCAATGCACTCACTGCAATGCACAGGTTTTTAAGGCAGTAAATAATTTTTGTGCCTTGTGAGCATTGATAAATTATCCAAAATTTGTGTCCGCTATGGTCGATGGTTGGAGATCGAGAGAAATATTTGATGAACTAGTGACATTGTATTTGTGTTTGAGTTTGTTAAAAATTGACTTTCTGACTGAAATAGGGTAACCATTCCACGATATCAATATTTTAATCTTTTTTTTTGGTTGTCAAAACAGTATTTGTTGCTGCAACTTTTGAGGCGCGATTAAAAAGCGATCTAATGTAATCAGTTTGCTTCTACAACGTCATGGTTCAGAATTGACAGCAGAAGCTTTTTATTCCGCACTTATTTTCTTTGTTCAACGTTTTATTAAAACATTTCTCAAAAGGATTACTCTCAGAACTTTTGTTAAATTTCAATGCATATTCATTACAGTCATTCAACTACGTGATAGGCAATTCTCTCCCAAATGCCATTGTGAACAGATTTTTTCTTCTCACTGTATTTTGAGAAGATTTTGAGTAACTATTTCACGGTAAACTACCACGTCTTTAAAGGTGTCAAGACATTTTTGTAAAAAAATACCGCATTGCAGCTTGACATAAAATTCAACTGTGGAATCATTTCTTTATTTTTATTTTTGCTATCTGTAATGAAGAAATGGAAAGAAAAGCAACGCTAAATGTGCGTTTTCTGATATCAAAATCAATTTTAAGATTCAACAATCGATAGAAAACATAAATTTATCTTGTTCACATGTAATTATTAAATCTCTTTAGACATTTACTCAACTAAAAGGAAACATGTGTTTATTAATTGACATACTATTCTGTCTCCTTTTTAAATAAATATTATATCGGTTCCTCAAACTGTGCAATGATCTTCCTTCCACAATCTAGAAAAATTTAGATCAGACAAATGATATCAAAGAGAGAATCCCGTTTAAGAAATATTCTTCAATTCATTACATGTTCTCTTTCCATGTTTTTCCAAAATTCATTTGAAAATACTTTTCTTTCATTTTCTTTTACATACTTAACAATCTTTTTATCTTCCTCAGCTATGTACAACTATAGAAAAAAAATTTTTTGACACCATTTATGATCGTAATAATTTCCTTAACAATTGAATTTTTAACTAGTTATCTAACTCGAAACAGTCGAGTGAATAAATGATCATTCAAAATGAATAAGTAACAAAAACCATAGATTTATTTAAAAATATGCATTGATGAGATTGATTTTTTTTTCCATGTAATTGTAAAAGTCTTCACAAGGAAATAATACAATGTCCGTGGTGAATTTTCATTTTATGTAATCGCTCCCATAGCCCCGCCTCGGGGGTCATGTTCGTGGCGCCGTCAATTTGGTAAGAAATTGTCTTTGCCGATTAAATCAACAAATCTTCGGTCAGTGAATTAAGGAAGTAAAAAAGTTTTAGCATAGCCATACAGCGAGTCAACTACACAAATCACGATGGTTGAAGTTAGTGCTTATTGATATAGTTTGGATACTGCTGGGGCTGGTTCTACGAAAGCCGTTTAAAATAAACGACGTATAGCCGTCAAAATTTAAATCGCCCTCTACCGTCAAAACTTTAAACGCTAAAAAATTGCGTTGTACGAAGCCCGTTTAACTTCATCCCCCGGTTAAACTTTGCCTATCGGCTGAACAAAGTTAAATGGTCTCATGAGATTGTGTAAGTTGCTAAACGGCGGATAAAGCGTTGTTGTCTTGTAGTTTTTTTTTATATATTGGTTTTAGATTACATGGCATTCATGTCTACGCTCTCCCAGAGGTAAATAGACCCGCTGATAGAATTCACACACGTAAAATACGATGTGAAGTAGACGAGCAGCGTTTCAACGTACTACAGTGACAACGAGTAACGAGTTGCATGAACGCTGTTGCTTCAGTCAAAAAACTACTGGCTATATATAACACGTCTTGTCGAAAACCATGTCCAACCAAAAGGAGTAGAGTAAAAAAACAAGTTACCGCCTTCTTGTAAGACTTATATAAACTTTGAATCGCATTCTGTATTTAATATGAAGATATCATGTCTTTTCGGGAGTTTCTTTACGCCATGTCGTGTTAAAAGCAAAGAAAGTCGACTAAATTGCAGTCAGCAAGCGTCTGGGAAGAAATATGCCTTCATAAAGCCAGAATCCTTTGCATCCGAAAACTTTTAGAAAGTGAAAAATTTATTGACTGTATTAAATATATTAAAAGTATAATTCTCGACTTTTCCCGCTTAGTTGCCTAGTGATTAAATAGCAAAAACTGGTTTTTGTCACTGTGCTATACTTAAACATTGAACTAAAAACATCTGGAACGAAAGCTCCTATAGTTTTCTATAATGATTAGCTTCGCCTAAATACTCCTAAATTTTGTCAACCTCCTTAAAATAATGACTTTTTTTTTCGGCGACCGATGTTTGTTTAGGCTTCTTGGTAAAAAAAAAAAAAAGATTTATTTTCGTATTTCTACACATTTTGTCTTTTGAAATTGCATCTTGCAGAATCAGTTAGTGCAACAGCAAGACATTTTTAGGAGAAACATTTTCAGCACGGAACGAGGAAGAACGATCGGCAAACAAATACAAGTCTACAAGACGGAACTGAATGTTTAAAAATATGAATGCTATATAAAACATCTTTGAATGTTTTATATGAGCTTTTTCTAGTATGATTCATGTCCTTTTACGTTTTATCAATGTTCCAGTGA
Source organism: Xenia sp. Carnegie-2017 (assembly GCF_021976095.1). Classification (NCBI taxonomy): domain Eukaryota; kingdom Metazoa; phylum Cnidaria; class Anthozoa; order Malacalcyonacea; family Xeniidae; genus Xenia; species Xenia sp. Carnegie-2017. The sequence goes on from NW_025813526.1 coordinate 18,356,020, forward strand.
TATTATTTGTTTGATGACACACAATTTTTCCTTGTTCATTTAATTATTGTTTTTGTATCCTCTACCAATATGTACAGTAATTTCGATAATTCCTTTATGGCTAAGAATGCTTTTTAAGTTTATATATCATTACTATTTCGAGCTACGGTCTAGTTACAATATTTTTATAGAAGAAATACTAATGACCATGCACTTGCTTCTTGTTGCAATATGCTATTTTAACGCTATTTCTTACTATAGCTAAACTTTCAAAATAATACAACAAAATAATTTGGTTTAGTTTTTGTGGGGTCTGTTCTGCTGAACTAAAAGATGAAATAAGATACTGTTGGAAGTGCCGAGCTGACCAAACAAAAATTTGTCCACTTTCAAGTTGTGAGCCCTCAACGAGTAGTGTTTGTGGAGATAAACGGAATACACCTGCAGATGGTGTAACCCAGCTGTCATTTGGCAGGCCTCAGAATGCGAGTAAAGTACTCACATTTGAGCAGTTTATGAAAAAGAAAACAAGCAAAGAGAACTGTGCACATTTTCGATCAACTAAGAAAGCTTAATCTGACCTAAATGAAGACGTAACAGTATTTATTGGACTAAAGAGGTTTAAAGATGTTTCCCTCAAAAGGGAAAAAGGGGAAAGGCTCCCAATTCGTGTTCGAAAATCAGCTCCATACAAGATAATATTGCAAAAAGCCATTGAAGAAATGACAGCATTTCATAGATCTTTTGATGGAAAGGAAAGATATGAGTTTTTGTTTGAAGACAGAAGCTGTGCACTTTTCATGTCTGGTTCAAAAAATTTTTGTTGAACTGGAAAAGTACAAGTTTGAAATTGGAAGAGATTATAAAAGCATAACTTTATATTTGTGCACTCAGTTTGACTTTGATCTGAAAGAAGGCGTAACTCATACCTCAAATGAGTCTGATGAATCAACTGATGAGGAATATCATCATCACTTCAATTTGCATACAGAATTAATTTCAGAATATAATGGATCCACAATTTGCAAGACAAAGGCAAGTGTAGTTGAATCTGCTACATGCACTAGATGAAGATATAGCTAGGCAGTTGCAACTGCAATGGAATTAAGAAATTGAGTTTGCTTAACATCCAAATCTCTTGATTCAGAAAACTTAAAAATCATCGCGAATGCAAACTGTTCCATGATAAATGATAAACACGATGTCATAAATGCTCTCTCTTCGAAAGTAAATGATAGTGACCAGTTTTTTATAACTACACAAAGAAAGGCAGACCTCTCAAGAAATTTTTCACTTTGACAGCGTCAATCAAAGAAAAAGTTACCGACCAATAGAATAATAGTAAAGTACTGTGGAGAAGCGAGAGTCGATTCTGGAGCCATTGCAAAAGAATTCCTCTCAGATAAAGTTGCAAACATATCAACAAATCCATCTGAAACTGGTGTTCCTATTAACTCCACATTTCATGTCCAAAATGGAGACTTTCGCACAAGCTGTGAGATAGCTGCTGCATCTTTTGCACATAGTGGGCCACCACCATGCTTCTTGGAAGAATGTGCCTACAGTTGCATCTTTGCTGAAATTGATTTGACCAAAGTTGATGATAAATATATAACTGAATAAGAAAAACAAAAACTTTATGATATTAGACTTGATTGTACTACGTACCGTGATTTTATTTTGGATAATGGCTACACTTGGAGATATGATTATGAAAAATCCAGATGCTTGCCATTCTCTTTTTGTGAAAAAATTTTGTGCTGATAAGGTTCCTGATGCAGATTATCTTTTTTCTTTGGTTGAACCTGTGTTTTCAGAGGAAGGATTTTCAAGGCGAGCCTTGTAACACACTATAGTGGACAACCTTCAAGATTTTTTAATTTCACTAGAGGACACATTAGAACCAGGATATTCAACAGCAGTTGCTTGGAAATATGATGAAGAAGAGAATGCTAACACGAACACAAAAGAAATATTTGAAATGCCAGAAATGTCTGTAAAAAGTATTATGGGATGGCTCACTGGCCAAAGACATAAACATATTCTACCTAAAGAGAAAATCCGTCAGAATTCTAGGAAATATTTGGTCCAGGATTCCAGTAAATCATTCTCTTAAAACTGCGTCTAGATCTTTCTTGAACTCCTTCTGGATCAAGCCCTCTTAACAATCCTGGAACAACGTCTCTAGGTACAGTTATTCCCTTCATTTGAAGGGCATGCCATATTAAACGATAACCTCGGCAACCTCCTGGAACGTCTACTTCCGCACGAATTGCACCACGTACAACGTCCATATCATAATTGCTGTTTTTTCGTCGAAGACCAAAATGTTTTCTTTTTGCTTTAATGTACTCATGCTAACCGGCTTACCGTGATATTTTCTTATGAAGTTAACAATTTCTTTGTATTGAAATCTTTTTAGGAAATAATAACGTATGATCTCTTCCTCGCTGCTTTGTTCAAGATTTTCATGGTCATCGACATCGTATTCTTCAATGTTTTCCCATTTTATATTTTTTATACTATAAGTCAATGGTATAACTTCCTTCACTTTGCTTCCGCCGTAAGAATTTCAAATGTTGCCGTGAGTTTTTAAATGTTGATGTGAGTTTTTAATTGTTGCCGTGAGTTTTTAAATAGTTGCCGTGGGCTTTTGAAATGTTGTTGTTAATTTATAAAAGTTGCTGTGCATTTGTAATGTTGCCATATATTTTGAATGTTGTCTAGCTAACATCGCTGACGTAAGTTGCCGTGACACTTATAGGCCACCGTACTTTTACTTCCACATCGTAAGTATTGACTCAAAAAGTACTTTATTCAATATATTTTGATTCGCTGAGTTGATTTTACTAAAATAAATTTAAGTTGAAGTTTTTTTAGGTCAGAAACCTTACGACAGATTACTATAATCTAAACTACGTGATGGCTTGAATATTTAATTAACGTACCGGTCTTTTTATCTGTTTAATGTAGTCTTTGTTCAGCCGTAGTAAGTAAAGTAAAAACTACTTTATTCGATATATTTCGAGGAAAGGAAGCGATTTGTAGTAAAACAAATTTAAATTGAAGGTTTTAAAGCAAGATATTTGACAATAGAGTTTTAATATTACACTACACGAGCTACATGTGGTCTGTTTACATCAAGAACACGCAAAGTTCTATTTGATTGTTTTAAACGAAACGCACCGTCTTGATGTAGTTTCATGTCTATGCTAATCTACTTAATAACAACGACTATATAATATACTAGGAAGTTATCTCATCTATGAAGCGGACTACACGATCTTTATATTTCAAACATTTCTGTATGAACGTTTGCTCGTTAAGACATTTACGGACAAATCTGCGACGTCTAATACATCGTGAAACAAATTTTTTAAGTTTATCATTCCAATCAGTGGGCATGCAAATCTCGGACCGGGCATTATCCTGAATATTTTCACTAAAACGCCTGGCTCCATCAGAACCTTGATCATGGGCATGCTCCGTGCTTGGTGTGGAAACCTCCGACTCCAAACTTGTTGAGGCAGATGATACGACCTCAAGCTCCTCGTGCATTGCTGCTTCGGAGGGTGAAACATTGGGTTCAGAGGCATCGGATGTTACATGTGTGATAACAGCTGGGTAAGGACTAGAAGGCAGGACTTCATTACCACGTAGTTCTTCTTCTTCAGCGCTAGTGCTGGTACGGTTGGCGATAACATCCTCTACGTTCCTGGACATATTAACTAGACGTAGTTCTCGATGTGTACGTAGATCTTGATCACGTCGTCTCTCAATATTGGCTTGAGCAGCTCGCGCTTCTCTGTTTTCTTCGCTTTTCGTCCTGCGCGCTGTTTCGGTTTCATCCTTAAATTTTTCTTCGTATATATTGAATGTAGGCAGCTTTTCTAAAAATTTTTTCCCGTAAGAAAAAGGCTGTGTATTATTTTTATGGAAATAATGCACGACCATGCTACTTGCGATCGCGTTAAAAAGATCCAACAAATATTTTAGTTGTACGTCGCTCTCCATTTTCTTGAATTCCGTCATCATTTCATTCACCCGGCGATTCAAGTCGGGTTTCCTTTTAACCATTTTCTCGTCGGTGGTATCTGGCACTGGAGAATACATCTTTGCTTCAAGGTTTCAACGCCACCCAAAGGCTATCTAACTGCGTAGTGATGTAGCAGGTATCACGGCTAGAAATTCGACGACAGAACGCGATGTCTTGAATATTCAATTAACAGTTATGTTTTTACCTCTGTTTAAAGATCCTTTGGTTCGCTGCATTAAATAAACTTGACAACAGAAACATTGCTACGTGTAGAGACGAATATTTAATTACTATATTCAAATTACGTGTTAACCCATGTTCTTTCTGTTTCAAATTCTGACAATTTACTTTAGTAAATGCAATAAAAACAACTTTATTTCATTTATTTTGAGGAGTTGAATCGATTTCTAGCAAAGTAAATTTCGTATGAAGCTTGACAAGGTCTTTTTCGCATAATAGAACTCTAGCGTATGCACGAACACTTCACATGCAAGGAAGGCGGAAAATTCCAGTAAAATAACAAGATGTCTAATCACGCGTCCGACCGATGTAAAATTAAATTAAAAGCGAGGGCACACAGTTCAACAATACATTCGATATAAGTTCTTGGTTTATTACACAGTGTCAGACGAAAACAAAGAAAGACTACGTACAAAGAGAGAAGCAAAGGAATCGTTTTTGGAAATAAATGTAAGTTTGTTTCGATTATTTTATTATAATGAAGGTCCGTTTGGTTAGTGGTGTCGACATCTTCGTCACTGGTATTTTTAATGCCATCTTCTTTATCCTCGGACGGTTCACTTTCACACAGGTCTCTAGATGATAGCCTCCTCGGTAGTGCATATGCTTTAGTCCGTCGACAGGGAAAAAAGGAGTCGAACACGTTCGTGTACTTAATGAAATTCCATTCTATCGAAGTTGGCTTGGCCGAAAGATTTTTCCATAAGCGGCCAACAATCATTCAGCTTGGGATGACCGCGAATTCGTACTTTGACAGCCGTTATGTAGATAGTTTTGTAGATAGGTAAAAAAAAAACCCCTTCAAAATCAGTAAAGTATACGATAAAATTTTAACGATGAACAACTAAGCGTTCAAAAAGGGTTGCCCTATGTTTCTGCAAGTTGCGCCATATGACAGTTTCCCATACTCGGTTTGTTCCATTGAGCTCTATAAAACCTGGAGGGGCAAAGGGGCCTGGACCCCGTGGTCAAAAACATGGCGGTAATGGCTGATTTTGGTGGTCAAAACTTCCACTTTAAAAGTTTTTTTCAATATTCACTCCCTCCTGATTTCTAATACTGTTTGTATGAACGAAAACAAGTAAGAAAAAAAACAATTACGATACCGACAGCATATCATGTGAAAATAATGCTTCAGCATTGCGTGAAATACACAGTACAGACACACATCAAAGTAAAGAAAATCAACGGTAGAGGAAAGCATATTATGGATGTAACATTTAAATTATTTTATGACATTTTAGCCTTTTAAAAGTGAAAATCAAACGCCATTAGTAGACCTGTCAATCTCGTCAAACTTATACATTATTTCATGCTTCTGTGTGTTTGACTGTTTGTAAACAGTTTGGTACAACTATTTTTCTTGCTTCAAATGGATAAATCTGTGTAAAAATGCTCCTAAGGAAGCGAGAAAATGTTTGCTTCAGTCCTACGACATAAGTCAACTGAAAGTTTACCATGGATAAGTATCATATGTGTATTGTCATTACCTGATAAATCTACTGAAAACTCATAAAGAAAATATGTTGAACTAGAAGAGCTACAAAAAAGAAAAAAATTCAAAACACCATGATACTATTGCTTGGTAATTTGTAAACAGCTTGGCAGAATCTTGGATCTATTACTGAACAGAACTACATTAATTTTCCATTGAAATTACAAACTTGGAAACTAAAGTGCTTTGGTTTCTTTGACAAAAACACTGTCTATTGCTGCATGAAGGCAAAATGGTTATTTGACAGTGTATGTGAAGAAATTTATCAAGTTCTATAAATATTATTGTCATTACTTACAGTTTTTTGGAATTGTGTAATATATGTCATGAGCAAGATATAATTTTTCAAAAATGCTAACCCCTTCAAGCACTACTACTCTTCTGTTTTGCTTAAACAACTTACAGCTACCAATACTAATTATTTATATGTACAAACTAACATTTGGGAATTAAATGATAAACAACTTGTTAAATCTTTGTATTTTCCATCAAGCCTTTGAATTAGTTCCTTTTATCTCTTGGTAAAAAAATATTAATGAAAGACTTACAAATCAAGTTTCTCGAAAATAGTATTTTGTACAAAGAAACTAAATAATTGGAAAGGTCACATGTTGAAGACAGACTTTGCTTCTTTGACTAGGTTGCTTGACCATGAGCAACTTTAAATTTGTTTACAATTTGTTTAAAGAATTCTTTTTATTGATTTCTACTAATTCTTCATAAGACACAAAGAATTTCTTTGCCATCAATTTTTGCTTCTTCTACAATCAACTTCATTGTAACCAATGCATCCGATGTGAATTTGTGGATCACCTGGAATCATACCAAGGATGGATTTAATGAGATAAGATAATAATATATTTAATTTTTCATTCATATTAATGATATAATCATAAGCTATTGTTGAACAAAAATTTTAAGGTAGAAACAAATCTTAGCACATTGTTCAACACACTACTTTCATCTTGGTTTTGAAGTATTAACCTGTTTACTATAACAATAAATACTTCATTTACAGAAACGCTAAGTAGTACTTTAAAATTGTTTGCATAAATCCAACTTTCTAATCTCATTATAATTGTCTACACTATACAGTCAGTCAAATTGAGCAGGAAAACAGTTTAATAGTTATTTTTATTGTATAACATATACCATAGTTCTCAATAATTTTTCATGGCACTGCATTCAATTTCAACACAACTCTGTTGTAAACTTTCCCTTCATCTTTTCAAAAAAAACATGAACAAATTATGCCCCATGTTTGGGAGGTAAACTCAATTCAAATCAGGAGAGTTTAGCTTGATGCCTTGATCATGATACAAGATGGATGCAAAACTCGATAAAAATTGACAGCTTCGCCACGTCTGACGAGCGATTAAGTGAAGAACAAACAAGACTGGACCAAAATAACTTTAAATTAAAACTTAGTAGTAGAAACACTCTTCAAGTATCGTGTTAAAAACAAAATAGTAAAACTAATACTGTGCTACTTACCGGAGTCAAGAAATGTTCCCTTTTTTTTTCGCTATTTCAGCATCCGCAAACCACAGAAGTTGGCAGTTTAATAAATAAAGTTTTTAAAAAGTGTTTATGTTAGGAAAATAAATAGTTTTGATATTTTCTATACTTGCAATCGTGGCGGTCAAATCAGGGTGGGCGACAAAAATTTTATTTCATGAGCCCGCGTCTCTCCGCTGACTTTGACCACCAAAATCCGCCATGTTTTTGACCACGCGGCCGCGCGCTAATAATTTATACTAATTTTGTTGACGTTTCCCCTCCAGTTATTATAGAACTCAATGGTTTGTTCCTATATTATACAAGTAATTGACTTAGCGTGCAAAATATTTAAGAATTTCACACCACATAATATACGTCAGCAGATCGACGACAAGCGTGCAAGGCTGCAGATCGAAAAGCACTTCAAGGCACTCGAGAGAAACCGTTACTGTCTAACGTTGAAAGATTGCGCGATTATTTTGATTTTATCAATTAAATACATTGTAAAGTTCAAGTATGTATTATTATTCAAATGCACACGCGTCATAAAGTTCAAGTGACTACAGTATGCAAATATAGACGCGTTAAAATTAGTCTAAAAAGGCCGGGTTTTCCATTTATTTATACTGTGGAACGCATACAAAACGTGAGGGGCTACAAAAGGAATTTGAAGTTATTGAGAAAGAAGACCGTATTCATAGAAGTGTTGTGTTCTCTAAAGAAATTGTCCTGTTTCCCACAGCATATAACCTGTCTAAAATATATAAATATTTGTCGCTAATATATCGCTCCTTGAGGCCTCTGAGACGAAGAAAATTCATGGGGCACACGAATGTCATTGTGACTCAATAGTTAACTAATATGTAGACATATCATCGCAGGCTCATAATTTTTATTATAAATTGTAATATGTGTCAAAAAATCGTTCGTTATTGAGATAGTCAGCTGCGATAAATATAAAAAGAGAGGGTGAACCTGTAAGGATATACATATATATATATTAAAAACAAGTGAAATGAAAAAAAAGATAGATATAAAACCAATATATTTCATAAAAAGATTTATTTTACTATACAGTAGAACTATACAAACACAATATTACAATGATGAAAGTGCAAAGTCCAATTTTTAAATGATATTATGGGAACTCCAAAGTCCAATTTTATAATGATAGAAACTTTTCTTTATAATCATCATCAATTCTATATCCATATCACTAAATCCTGTAAAAAAGTATATCTGTTCAATATGTAATTGCAATAATGTTAATAAGAGTACTTAAATGTCCTTACCAATAAATCCAGATGAAATTAATCACAAAGACAACTATTACTGGAATGATTAAAAGCCATTATTAATTTATGAAAACAAAAAACAAACCCAAGATGAAGAAGAGTTATTATGAATTTTTTTTTACTTTTCACAAACCAATAAAATTTAACAAAACAAAAAATGACATAATTCTACTTTTGAAAGACATCCTCTCTCTTCAAATGACTGAATACTTTATGATAGAAGTATCTCTATAAAATGTGTATAAATAGAGAGATAATTGTAAAAAATGAAATTTCTTGTAAAAAATTGAAAAGAAATAAATTAAAAAATGTAAAAAATGAACGAAAATTTTAAATAAATTGCAAAACAATTTTATCCAATAAAAAACAATAAATTACATGTTTTTACAATTTAAAATGTTATATCGTAAAATTTTTAAAACAAAGGATAACGAAATGTTTGTGGTATTTAAGTATATTAAAAGTATTCTTATTTGTTTGTTCTAATATATCATTTTTTTCAAGTGACTTCTCGTGGATTTTAGTATTTTCTCTTTCCATTTTTATTACCATTTCAATTTTTTCTTTCATTTCTTTGTGAAGTAAAAAGTTCGTTGTTTTAATGAATGTAGATAATTTGAGTAGTCTTTTTTTTATTCACCATCTTTATTCAATTTTTATTTCTTCTATTTGTTTTTTAACTTCAATGAATTTAATTTCTTTTTTATTTCTTTTTGTAATTCCTTGTTTTCTTTACAACAAAAGTTTGCATGAAAATAAATACATTCTGATGGAGTTTTTAAATAAAATATAACTTACTGTATAGTTTATTTTTTATATTTTATTTTTCTTTCATTCAATAAAATTAATTTCTTCTTCAATAGTTTTTTATTTCTTTCTTTTCTTTACAGCTAACATGTGAATGACGACAAACACACGCCATGGAGTTATTGGTAATGATGCACTATATAGCATTTTTATTTGATGTCCTTGACATTGTTTACAATAGAAACAATATATACACAACAATTTTCTATAATTTTTATATGTAACAGTATTTTTATTTTAGTTCATTTTTGTGAACAACCAAAATAAATCAAATTACTCATAAAAAATCATATAATAATGTGTTTTTTCTTTTATTACTTCTTTAAATTTCTTTTTTGTATGTCCTTCTATTTCTTTTTCTATTTTCTTCTTCTTCTTTTATTAATTTAATTTCTTCTTCCATTATTTCTTTAATTGTTCTTTTTCTTCACGGCAAACGTTTACATGATAGTGAATACTCTCTGCTAGAGTTGGTGCAAATATTTTTTTATAATGCAAATTAAGTTCGCAATGAAAACACAATCCGCAATAAAAGTAATATTTATAAAATAACTTGGTGTATAGTTTACTGATCAAAGTATACGTCATATTGATTTTAAGTGTTTTTATCTTTTCTATATTAAATATCTGAAAAAAAGATATTTTATGTAATTAAGATGTTTTTTGTTTAGTTTCTATTTCCTTAAGTTCTTTCTTGTATAATTTTTTATTTTCTTTTAATTTTTTCTTCTGTTTCTTTTCCTTTACGGCGAATATCTGCGTGATACCTGATAGATTCTGCTTGTGTTAATGATGCACGACCAAAACAAAATAATTTAATTCCATGACTTTGACATAATGGACAATTAAAACAATATTTATAAAGTAATTTGTTGTATAGTTTATAGGTGTGATCATATGGCATATAGATTTTAATTATTTCTCCTATTGTAATTAAAATCCAATTTCTTTATTATTTTATCAAGCAGTTCAATTTTTTTGCAAAGTGTTCTATTACTTCTTTGTTATCTTTGCAGCAAACGTTAGCATGAAAATGAATAAGCTGAAATTCAGTTGGTATTTGATATGAATTATGGAGAATTTTATATTAATATTTTGGGCAAGCTCTACAAGAAAGGCAATAGTTAAAAAATAGTTTTCTTTATATAGCAATTATATTAGCAAAAGACCTTTTGACCTGATCTTTTATTAGTAATTAAAAAAATAGTAAAGTTACATTTTTACATACTTTTGCAGTAGCATAAAGTGTTTTTTTCATTTTTCCATTTTTTTAATTCTTTATTTAATTTTTTTGTATTTTGTTTTTTTATTAATAATAATAAATTCATTAAATAGATTTTAATTATATATTTATAAAAAGATGTCTCGACAACAAACAAAGCAACAACCTCGACTTAGACATCGAGTCTCCTGACACGACGATCTCGACCAATACAAAACGGAAATTCTAAAATAACAACTCTATACTTCAATGTACCATATATCGGACATTACTCACGACACACACAACGCACACTTAAAAACATTATAAAACGCTTCTGTACAGGTATAGACATTCTACTAATTTTCACATCATTCAAAATCAAAAACATTTTCTTATTCAAAGACCCAATCCCTGATTCGATTAAATCTATGGTGGTAAAAGAACTTAATTGCGCGGGATGTAATTCCCGATACACTGACGAAACTTCGCGTTATTTATCCACCAGAATCAGGGACATACCACAACAGACAAAAACTCTCATATCTACCGACACCTTCTTTAATCTCACTCATGTAAAACCAACTATTCACCTTCTTGCCTCAAAATCATCGACACTGCCGACACCTCATTCTCCCTTAAAATCAAAAAAGCACTCCACATTAACAAAACTAATCCTGACCTCCTTGGTTCATTTACAAACAAAATTGAATAATCCAACAGTTGATCTTCATATTTTGTTGTGTAATGACAGGTGCAATGAAAAGAATAACTTTAGGTACATCCCACTCATTAATTTCTTAAGCAAAGTTTGTTGTTTTTATCAAAATCTGAAGAAGTTTATATAATATCCTTTTTTTTGTAAATGAAGTAAAACTATTTACCAAAAACTCAAATGAGACATTTTCTTTAAAGAGCAGACAGTTTTCTGTGTGCCTAATGCTTCTCTTGCATCCTTTCAAAATCTTCTTATGCAACATGTATTGAATTCATTCAGAAATTATTCCTGATATTGAACGAATTATTGATAATGTGCTGAAGGTAATATCTGTTTAAAATTTGCTTTATGTTTTATTGATACGTTACTTTAAAAGTATCAGACAACGCAACTGCCTACCGTATTGCTTTATTGTTGAAAAAAATGACAGACAGCGCTACTTTCCATGCCATGAATAACATTATTGCTTTACACTATAAATACTAAAGAGCCTTGACATTTGTTAGTTTGGACAAAAAAAACTAAAAAACGAAGGCTTTAATCATTTTGTAAACCTGTAAAATTTGCTTTGAATGTGTTCCAAAAACCTGGAAATTGCAATTTGTACGGCGTCTGCCTTTTTATGACTGACGATTAAAAAATTCTGGATCAGCCCCTGGTAGTCAATTCACACATTGTCATGTGGCAAATATTTAAATGTTTTCACCAAAAGACTTTAAGTCACACAGTTTAATAATTTTCATGCAAAATATATGTATCAGACATTTTTCATATCTTCACAAAGGTTTATAATTCACGCGTTTTTTCACATTTTTACGCAAAAAATGTAATTTTCACATTTTTTCATATTTTTATCAAAAAACTATAATTCACGCTAAATAATTATTTTTGCATGAAAATGTGTTAAAATGTATGTATAAGAGTCATTGGGTGAAAATGTGTGATCGATTACAGTAATTTGATGACATATATTTTTGTCATGCCCTTTTTGTTTTCTTAAGCTTGTTTTAACAAATGCATATGAAACTCATCAACACGTAATGTCCGTGACAACGTTAAAAATGTTTTATATTTTTCTCTAAAACTTTGTATCTATACATTGCTTTTATCATATCCAAGCTTTCTTTGATTTGACGGACAATGGTTTTTATTCATTGTTACACCTTCTGCCTTTATAAGTAGTCTATCTGTATTTTTAAAATAAGATTTACAAATGCCCCAAGAGAATCTTTTTATTTTATTGGCTCTCTTCAACGAATACAATATTACGTCCGACTATTTGATTGAACGAATTTTTTAATTTGATCACGTTTTTTTGACACGTGTGTTTACCATCGGAAAGATGGATTAATTAGATGTATCTATTTGTTTAGACTAGTGTGATCCATAGTTATTCTTTAATGTGTACCCCTGTTAAACATCAATGAACATACGTAGTGTGTCTTATTTAACTTCCATTCTTGTTCTCCACTTCAACATGTATCCATATTTGTTCTTTTTTAGGTGTCAGCTCAACACAACCCTTGTCTGAAGTTCCTAAAACCTTGATCTACCCAAGAAAGATCTCTGGTGGTAACATGTTGGTTATGGCTAGTGGAGGGGCATCGTTATTTAAGCTTTGTGGCATCAGTTCAGTAGACCTTAATTGTCCTGAAGACGTTGAGGTGGTTTGCTAGTAAAGAGTCCCCAAAACCAGAAGTCCGTTTTCATGGTATGCTAACGGATTACGCAAAAGTTTTTGGCAAGAATTTCACATAAAATGGTTATGGTCTCGTTCCATCGTCTTCTGAGAAGATTTCATGTTCATCCTGTATCTTTCACCAATGTTACAATTACTTAGTTTTTTTATGTTTTTTGAAATTGTCGTTTTTATGACTATTATTTTAGAGCATAGACGTCAAAGAATCTTGTGATGGTACAGGTATTTTCATAATTTTTTTGTTGAAAAATTCTCTAGTTTCAATTCTTCAAAATTTTTCTTCTTAACTTGCATCTTTAATTTAGAATCTTTTCGATACGAGAAATCCTCGGGATTTGAGGTACTTTATACGATATATTCAATTTAAGTTTTCTTGCTTTAATAATTGTCATCTACCTATGGTAACTTTGCTATAATTGTATGGATAAATTATGTTTTTATAATTAATAGATTATTGGTGATCCTACTTCACTTGAGGATATTCAGCAAGAATGATGTATGAAGACAAATTTTGAAAACCAAAAAATCCCATTTTCGTTGCATGCATCCGGACACCCCGAGATAGTTGAGCACTAGTTGCGTCGCATGTTAACCAAGAGAACCACATAATCCTTGTTTGTTTGCCATGAAGCATATGGATGGTTTGCTCGTGATACATGACAAAAAGTAAATGGGTCAGTTAAATTAGGAAGATATAAACCGATAAAAATTGTTTAAAACATGTTTAAGGTTGTCTTTAATTATAAGTGTCAGAAAAAGACAAGGTCATAAGATGTTAATTCAAGTATTGCTTGATTTGTTTTATGAGAAGAAAACGAAAAGACAAAATTCGAAAGCAAAAAAACCCGTTTTCGGCCACGTTTCCTAACACCTTCTGATGTGTAAGGTGCTAGAACGCCGCATGTTGAAGTTTTGGTAGAAAATTTCCGCCCCTCCAAGCTATCATACTTGGGAGATGCCAATAGCAATCTTCCGTCTATCAGATCATGAGATCACCTGCGATTGGCTTTGCTCTGGGTACGCAGGGAGAGTGCGGTCACCTCCGAAGTGTGTGCGCTTAAGCCACTGCATCCACTGCTAGTTGACATTTACTGTATGAAGTTTTACCTTTATATATATATACAAAAATTTAAAGGCTTACGAATGTTGTGGGATGATTGTTATCGTTACTGCGCATGCCAATTTGATTTCTTTTATAATTTGCGACTAATTGAGTTAATTGACACAAATGTAGTGAAAGTACATATAGTTGGTCGTTGTCATGACTGTGAACACTTATTTGAGTGGACTGCGCATGCTCGAGCGCATTCGCAGATTATTTCTTTATTAAATTGTTACTAAGCATGCTATTTACTTCAAAATTGGTGCTAGTAGATGCAGTTGCTTGTTGCCACAACCATGAACTTGGGTAGCTGGTCAAGTTGACTGCGCATGCTCAAGCAGTCTGCGCATGCACAGATAGATTGTCTTGAAATTTGTGATTGAGCGAGCTAATTACTCCAAAATCGGTACTAGTAAATCCAGTTGGTCGTTACCATGAGCTTGAAGAGTTTGTGGAGTTGACAACGCATGCTCATATTCTCAAATAATTTGTGACAGAGCGAGCTCTGAAATTGGTGCTTGTAGATGGGCTATCATTTTTTCAAATTGGCAGATATATTTGCGAAATCTCGAATTGGTTTTCTTTACAAAATATGTTTTCCCGATAAAATATTTATAGTATAAACATATTTGAACTGAAACATTTTTGATTTTACTAAGCAGCAATATGTTACAGCTACACATATATAAATATTGTTTACTTATAAAAAAAGAAAGTGCAACATTCTTAACCCAGTCTTTTGAAAAAAAATATTAAAATATATACTGTGTGTATAAACAAAAAATGACTTGGGAAAAACAAACACGAAGAATAAGTAGGAAAAAGTCGACGGAAAGTTTATGTTTCCATGTGGCAAGATTATGAGGTGTTAGTACTTCTTGCAACAATCACATGCCTTAACATTCGACAATGTTAAGAAATATACGTCAAAATTGTCACCACTGAAAAAATTTTAGGAGTTTCTACTTTTAATGTTTACATTAGGAACTTTGTGTTTGAAGCGTAGGAGTAGGCGGAAAAAACCTCAATTGACAATAACTACGTAATCGTAGGTGTATCGAGATCACGGAACTTTGAACAATTATTTCAAGACGTAAAAAAATCCCAATATAGAACAGTAAAAAGGAAATAATCACACATCGACAGAGGGAAGTTGATATTGTCTTTGCTAGTAAGGACATATTGCAAGAAATTAGATTCTAAATTAACTTCCACATTTATCCAAATGTAAATAAATTTTTTTCAGTTTCTTGCTTATTTTATATTATTATGAAATTAATGTAGTGAAGCAACATTAAATCGACTTGAAATGTGGTTATATAGAGCACTAAATGAATGAGATTTATTCTGTATTTGTATTTTATCATTTGGACTAAAGTCAGAAAGCGTGTAATTTGAAATGGCAATCAACTGCACAGGAAGTGGGAGGTAAAGGTTGACTTTCAAGTGTCCTTGAAATTTGCGAAATTCAACTATAATTTTAATAACACCTATAATGTTTCTTTATAAATGCAAACACATTATTAAGTCGTATATTTCTGATGTTTCTTCATTTTTCGTTTAGTGTATTATTTTTGGTTCTTAAGTAATGACTTTATATAGTCATTTCTTAGATGCACTGCACATTAATAACAGGAAATGAAATGGTCTCCACCAAATTTTTAAACTTTTTACGTGTTAATGTACTGTACTTAGTGGGAGAGTTATTTTAATGTCAGTCAAGGACAGTAAAGCAATGTTCGCCGAATACTCGGCAAAGTCGGTGAGCAGTTTTATCATTTATTATTCAACATGAATTAAAAAACTGCACACCTAAAAATATTGGCGTGTGCTCTTATGCATACCAGTTACGTTTGATGTAAATGGAGAAACTCGCCCAAGAAAATACAAATTTCAGAAGTGCAAGAAGGAAGCACAGCCAGGGACGCCGTATCGTTAATTGGGAGAGGGGGCAAATATTCATCTATTCTTGGTCACAGCTTGTATAATAAAAAAAACTTATTCAACAAAAAATGCATTTAATAAAACCCAATTACTGATGTTTCTGCGTCCCTATGTCTATTTAAACTGAGGGAAGGGCAACTCAGCATGTCACATGAGTAAACATGTTCTCCCTTTGTAGCAAAACCTCATTGAGGTAGAGGTTACTGTCCCAAGGAAGTTGTCGCCTTCTTCAAGCATCGAAAGAGTTCCTTTCCCCGCAGTCAAGAATGCAAGACAAAATTCGATGTTGTTTTCATTTCTAACATTTTTGTTACATATTCATGTTATAAATTATAAACATTTTGTTTCACAGTAAAATTTTCTTCTCCATAACTGAAATTTTAACGAAATCTACAGATATTCACAAGACCCTTCTCGGCTTCCTGCTTTACAAAAACACTTTGGTTTTCTAGAGAGACAAACTAAATTCTTTTGGCTTTCGTTTGTTTGAAATATTTGCACTTCTAGGATGTACCGAAAAAAATTTACTGGTGATACAGCAATGATAGCATGAAGGTAGCAAAAAATGAAGGTTGGTTATAAAATAAAAAGCATTGTTTATGGTTTTTGAAGTGTTGTAGACAAAATGATGTGATAACTTTAGTTTTTTCAATCTTTGATCTAAAGCATATCTTTATGGCCAAACAATTGTGAAGCTCTTCAACAAAGTTTTGACGAATACGTAAAACTGTCAGACTATATATAGTTTTAACTTCTGATACATCCCAATTTAAACATGTTCCCTTCATACACTTGTTTTCTTGATTTATCAATGTGTAGTTTATGTCCAGCACAACTTTATTTGTAAAATAAACTTGAAGAGCTTTTAACCTGCTATATGCAATCATTTATTATGTTAAAACTTTATTCTGACAAACCATTCGTGTAATAATGTTCATCTTTCATTAGTTTAATGTTGAGCGCCAATTTTCTCATGGTCAGTGACGTGCTGGAGCTTCAAAAAGAACAACAAATATGCAGCATTTAAGAGGCCGATTTCACAAAAAAAAAAAATAAACTTGATATACTTTGCTTGAAACTTTTCCATAGAAATTGCTTTGATAAACTGACGTATCCAGAGTATTTTTTAACTTTCACAATTTTTAGTATTTGTGTAAAGGGATAAATGTGCAGGATATATGCTGTTAAATTCCTTTAAAGTCCATTGTTTTCAATGAATTATAGCATGCACGTACGAGCCCCCAATATAACAAATATCCTACGCTCATGTAAAGTGCCTACAACGATTTCTCGTTGTCTCGTCCATAGCCAGCACGCCCCTGCTCTCTGTTAGTTTTTTTAGTCAATCAAGCAAATTACATCAGATGTAATTTGAATGAGCAAGGTCAAAGTTATTCAGTCTCTTTTTTAACACTTGATGAAAGTCGTGGTAGTCGATTGAAACATTTCAATTGAGTTGTTTTGGGACTCTTTTAAACAACTTGGTTGACTATTTAGAAAAAGGCTATGTTTTTTAAAAATTATTAGATGTATTATAGAAAACTATTAAATTTTTGGTAGAATTATCTGCAGTTGTTTTCATCGAGTTTGCATGTTCATACTAAAATGACAAATGGCAACAATCAGCCTATCACAACATATTACCTGATGATGAATTTTGGGGCTGAGAGTGAAGTCAAGCGTTGTGCTAAGTTCACTTTAGTTAATGTTATTACTTATTTGTCTGAACGTGACAAAGTTCGAGTATTGAACGTTAGAAAAACTTATACGCACGAGACTTGCACTGAAATGGAAGAATTCGTTTTAAAGAATTTCATTGTATCAAAGAGCTTGATTGTAGATTTTTTATATGATCAGGAGATAAGTGTTCTGACTTGAAACTCATCTACGTCTACGTCTGTCTCTCGCTGTCACAACAAAGGAATTAGAGTCTTCTAACAGCCCGCAGTTTTTGTGCTATGAATACGCGAGATATTTTCTGAACTAAGGTAAAATATTGCACAGCTATTACTTGCCTAGTAACATGAAGATATCTTGATTTATGTCAAATAAACTTTCAAATGTAATAAACACTGGACCAGAACGTAATATTTTTAAGGTTTCTGTTATGAAATTTAAACGCGATACCTAGAAAATCGAGACACTAAAAACAGCCACGGAAATCCAAAATATTCCTACGAAACGGAGAACGTAGTAGAGTATAATAAAATATCACAGCACTAAAGTTTGCGACGAGAAATTATTTCTGAGAAAAGGGAGATAAATATAATCAGTTTGCCTTGTAACAGTATAAATCGAAATTAAGTAAGATGATTATAAATCAGGTTTATATTCCACTGAAGACAAATTGAATTTAAGAACTTGTTTACTTTGGACGTTTTTTGCTTTAAATTCAAATTTAAAATTGTGTTGATGTCGATACACTTCAAATTGCAGTTGCCAAGTTATTTTTGAATGTTGTCATTAAAAATTCAAATATGGAATGTTATGCACCTACGTTTTCATTGTGTGTATCAAAATACTGAATACTTAACTGTTATGGCATTTTTTTTTAATTTCAATGGTTTTAGATAGCGTATGAATTAGACCAATTCCTTTATTATTTCGATATCGTTGCCTGTTTTAAATATCTATTTACAAGAAGTTTGGAAAGGCCGCATGGCGACAAGTTTTCTTTAACTTAAAGTGCCTATGAAATGAAATTTGGCGAATTTTTTTTGTATTATCGAAAAATATCCTCTTTTCTGATCACAATGACACCAACCTTGTCCAGCAATTCAAACAAATGTAGGGAAATTTTAAGTTGAAAGTTGGACTACGTGAATATTTTCTGCTCAAAACCGCGCGCGGTCAAGAGGTCTTGATGAGTGCACCATTTTGTACATAGAAATATAATAAACATTGTGGCTTAGAATTGCGTTTTTGAGTGTGTTGAACCAAAATACAGGAATGTCTATGTTATAAAGTCTTGATACATAGTTTGAATCAGTTCAATTTATTACTAAACGAAGTTAGTTGCCAAATAAGAAACATATGTTGCAATTCTTTACAATTCATGCAACTACGTCCAGCGCAATAAGACCTACATGTATATAAACGTTCTAACATTACAAAAATCAATAAATATCGTCCTAAAATATTTTATATACTGGTTGTGGCTGTAATCACATATTTAGGAATTCTCGTATTACATTTAATCAAAAACCTACTCGATATAAGCTGGATACTCAAATACACTGAATAGATGTAATAATTACAAAATAGCAAAAAACATCACGATATTTTCCTTAACAATGATGATTTATATTAAATTGTATACCGACTTGTACCAGCACTGACAAAGTAAATATAATGTAATACAATATCCACCCAAGCATGCCGAATATCTGACTATCGGCACTATAGCTGCACGAATATATCTTAGAAATGAACATTAGAATTGCAGTTTCAATCTTGATGGTACGAATTTCGTAATTTATGTCGGAATATACGCAGTCTGTGGAATGAATAATAAAGTACATATGCACGCGGTAAAACCACAGAAAATATTTACTCATAAAAATTACCAAATACATAAAACAGATATATTCAAAAAAGCTGTTATCGGGCTCACTCCTCCTATATCCACAACCACATCCAGAGCAGCCACATCAAATTGTTGCGTTATTCTCGAAAATATACAAGTTGTTGGTAACAACGTAGAAATACTACGACGACAGATAACCTGATGTGCAAACGGCGACATGGCGACTTGAATTTATACACTTCCTTATCAGAATAACTCAACAATGTCATGTCATGTCATGTCAGTCCCGTGACATTTTCATGTCGTAGGGGTGTCATATTAGAGACTGCAGTCTGGGATCTCCATTGTCTTCGGTCTTCTGTCATTCTCAGCAATTTGTTTAGTGTGTGTCCAGTCCACTCTTTAACATTGTCGAACCAGGTTTTTCGTTGACGGCCTCTTCTACGTCCTTCTTCTACGGTTCCCAGGAGTATGGTCTCAGCCAAGGAATTGTGGCGATTAACATGGCCAAACCATGCAAGTTTCTGTTGCTTTACAATGGCTATGAGTTGTTGTTGTTTGCCTGCATCATCTTCAATTTGTTGCCTGACATACTTGTTGGTCTTGTGCTCTGAGTAATGGATGCCTAGTAGTTTTCTGTAGCACTTGTTCTCAAGTGCCTGGCTCCGCCTTTCAGTTTCTACATTCAACGTCCTGCTTTCACATCCATAGAAAAGAATGGAAATCACCAGTGATTTGTACAACTTGATCTTAACAGGGAGGCTGATGTTTGTGCTCTTCCAGATGGTGCCGAGTCTAGTCATTGCTGCTGTAGCTGTGCTAAGTCTTGTTTTGATCTTTTTTATTGAACTGCCATCCTTAGTGATGATGGACCCCAAGTATATGAAACTGTCTACCTCCTCTAAAGCTTGTCCATTCAATGTGATGTTGGTTGGTCCTTGCTTGCTGATGTTGTTGACAAGAGCCTTACTTTTCTCTGCACTGATTTCCATTCCAAAGGCTTTTGCTGCTTCTTCAAGTTTTGTAGTGAGGTCTTGAAGCTCTTCCTCGCACCTCTTATAAGGTCGATATCATCAGCGAATCGAAGATTGCTAAGTGGTCTACCATTTATTCTTATTGATGGATGGAATTCAGATAGTGTCTCTGTCATGATGTTTTCTAGGAAGATGTTGAACAGAACCGGAGAGAGCAGGCATCCTTGACGAACCCCAACTGTTGTCCTGAGTGATTGTTCAGTCTCGTTATTCAGAAGAACTACACTAGTTGATCCATCATAAAGAGCCTTTTTTTCATCAATAAGCCTGCTGTCGATGTTGTAATTCCTTAGGACTTTCCACAAGCCATCATGCCACACACGATCAAAACCCTTCTTAAAATCGATGAAGTTGTGAAACAGTTCGTGCTGGTGTTGCATTTGCTTCTCTATGAGAATTCTGATGTTGAATTTCTGCTCGACTATGCTTCTACTAGGTATGAATCCTGCTTGCTCTTCTGCAAGTATTTCTTCAACCTGTTTCTTCAGTCTATTTAGTACAACCCGAAGCATGACTTTACTTGGGTGGCTGATCAAGCCGATTGTTCTGTAATTCTGGCACTGTTTGAGATTGCCTTTTTTGGGTAGGGTATGATCAAAGATCGAGTCCACTCTTTTGGCCATTGCTTCTTTTCCCAGATCCTTTGGCAGATGGTGGTTAGAGCCTTTACAAGTTCAAGTCTCTTTAGCCTTCTTCCTTTTGTTTCTAATGTCTTTGTTGACTTTGGCATACTTCTGAGCGGCGGATGTATCTGTGGTCTTCTTCCTCTTGAGCTCTCTTCTGTTGTCACATAGGTCCAGGATGTCATTTGTGACCCAAGGCTTCTTCTTTTTCCTTCTCTTCCCAAGTACCTCTGTTGCTGTTTCTTGTAGCACTTCTTTCACATTGTCTGTGAGGTTGTTGATGTAATCTTCCAACAGATTGAGCACAGCAAATTTCCCTCCCAATGTTGCCTTGAACGTGGCAGCAATTGTTGGATCCTGTAATGTTTCCAGGTCAAATCTTATACGAGCGCTGTTAGGCTTGTAGTTCTTCTTTAGTCTGAGTCTTAGAGTCAGCAGCACCATATCATGATCACTACCAATTTCTGCTCCAGGGAAGGTTCTGGTCTTTGCTTTGTTAATGCTGGATTTGAATCTGCAGGAGAAGAGAATGAAATCGATCTGGTTGTGGGTCTTGTTGTCAGGTGAGTGCCATGTTGCCCTTCTGGATGTCTTATGCGGAAACAGTGTGTTGGCTAGGGTCATCTTGTAACTCGTGGAAAATTCTAGCAGTCTTTTTCCACGATCATTGGTCTCTCCCAGTTCAAAGCGTCCAACTGTACCAGGCCATAGGTCATATGCATCCTCGCCTACTTTGGCATTCAAGTCTCCCATGACAATCAGCAGGTCTTTTTTAGGAATGGACTTGATGGTCCTGTCCAGTTTTTCATAGAACTCTTCTACTGTCTCGTCGTCATAGTCAGAGGTCGGGGCGTAGACTTGGATGATGGAGAGGTTGTTTGGCCGTGCTGCAATACAAATCGAAATAATTCTGCTGTTGACTGGTGTGCAGCTAATCACTGATTTCACTCTATCCTTGTTGACAATGAGCCAACTCCATGTCTATGCTTGTTGTTATCCCCATTATGCCATAACTTTTGTCCCTCATCCGTGATGACTCCAAAGCCTGTCCATTTCACTTCTGCTATTCCTAGGATGTCCCACTTGTATCTAGAAAGTTCATGTGTAAGTTCTTTTATCTTTCCACTTGCATACAAAGTCCGTACATTTCAGGTACCAATGATGGTGTTGTACCGTGGATGCTGGAGTTGGTTGTGCCCCAGTAGCATACTTCTCACTCCCATAACCCTGCGGCACTGCAGCAGGAAGCGCGGTCGTTGGTGATCCGGGCCTCGACCGATCCGGCATGTCGATATGTCTATTTGTCCCTATCATAACAATTCCATGGGCTTAGACAAGTTTTGGCGGCGCCCATCTCCTCTCCAAAGCTGATTTTTCCTCAGGGCTTACTCCCAAAGATGGATTGCCGACCAAGGCTGGCGAGCTCCATCTGCCCACATGAGACAGGTAGTACTGGATTCCATGGTACCAGTAGCAGGGAAACCCTGACCTGACCAAACTCAACAATAGGTACTAAAAAAGTTCGGAGAAAAGTTTTCATGTTAGACATCTTCCATGAATTGATTTACCTTGAACTAACAGCCATGAGATATTTGAATGTTGCCTCGCTGGTTTTACAACCTCACACGAAATGCCATTCATCGTTTGCTCAGTGTTCTTATTAATTCCTGCTGGTTATACTTCCAACTGATACGGCTGGGCAACAGAATAAATTGTCCTTCAATACCCACATTTTTCACGGTTAGAAGCAAATAAAATAACTTATTTTCTAATATGTTATTATATTTTGTATAAGCACTCTCTAATATACACACTGCAAGATCACAACTCGTTACCAATCCTTTCTTCAGGTAAATTTTTAAAACGGAGTAAAAATTCCATGTTTGAGACGTTGTTAGATAATTTCTATGTTTCGACTTTGAATTCTGCTTTTTGCTTATGGCTCAGGACAAGGAAGTCTTTCGAAATAGCAAAAATAATTTCGCAAAATTTCGTTTCATAGGCACTTTAAGATACTTTCAGATACAATAATATATAATTTCATGCAGTTCAATTGCTACCAAGATAAGTTTATATTACGAAGTTTGTAATTCATATTGCAAGTTTAAGTAAAAATTTGAATGACTAGAATAACTAATAAGAGACATCGACATATTAAGAAAGGGAGATATCTTTCCGATGCAAAATCTTAGAAGAATTTTCTGAATTTCTAAAGAAAGCATTAATATTATAATTCATACCCTCCTACATCACTTCTATAGATTTAATTGTTACAATATGGCTTAAATTTTGCTTAAAATGTGCGAATTCCTGAGCGTAATTAATGCGAATTTGGTTCTTAGCAATGCCCTTAGCAACAATTATTTAACGCCAGTTATGCACATATTTATTTCAAGTCAGTTATTGAAACACGTTTTATTAATTTTACATGGATATTGCCCCTCATTTTTGGGCCCATGAGCTTCTGTTGAAATTAAAATATACGGGTGAAGTCTATAAACAAGTGGAACGATAACTTCGCCGCCCTCTTTAAAGCCAAGCATGATGCTTTTTTGCAGGTATAATCCATGCCCTCGCGCAGTTTTGTAGGTAATATCTAGGCAGCAGGACACCATAGAGACGCCCGGGCTTGTTCATTTTCCGCATGAAAAGTTATGTTCTTTTGTTTCTTAGCTAAGTTAAAATTTTTACCTTAAGTCAAAAATAACTGATAGGTTATTTTGCAATGCATTTTTACCGAAAACTAATGCTCTCGAGTCATGTAAACATTTTTCCGACTGAAAACAATATCGTCAACATCTTCAAATGACTGTTCGTTGCTGTATTCCGTTTTTAGCAGTTTGGTTTTTTAGAAAAATAAATCAGTCATGAAAATTCTGTTATATAACAATCTTAAAGTTGAAAACACGACACAGTTTTTCGAACATAGAATTAAGTCACACAAAATATTGTGAAAATATTGTCATGTATTATGTGTTTTCTATACTTGTGACAATGCACGAACCCAACACGCGTGTTTTATACTTACGAAAAATCACTCTAAAGCAGGCATATTGTCTTCGTTTTATCGTACGGCTTTTGTATCGTTCCAGTCTTTTTTTAGAGTTCCCTGAAATCTACAGGCGTCTGCAAGAAATGGAACAGAAGCACATTGAAAACACTTATTAAAATCGATTTAGTCTTTCAATGGTTTTGTTTTTTTTAATGCCTGGACGTTTAGGTTCGGCAAAAGAAACGCAGTTTTTTGTGGAAGCTTTTCAGCCGGCCATAAAGAGCCGTGTAGAAGTGATCATAACACAAGCTGTTTGGTTGTTGACTCATTGTCAAAGCCAAGTTAAGCAATCTCTGGCTTTGTGTTTTACAGTCTGTATCAGCCCACAAAATTTGAACTAAGACGTACCAGTAAACAAAGATATGTCCTATTAAACTACTGAGTATCGTTTACTACTCGTTAAACTACTATCTTTGCGGCATTACTGTTTGTACTTGAATGGTTATCTGAGTCGACTGCTGATGATATTAATGTCTCTAGTTATATGTGAACAAATAACATAGTTACTTTACAAGTGGTGCAATTTCATTTAGCTTCTCATCGACATAAGTATGAAATCAACAAGTCAGTCAGTCAGAATATGCCATATATAATCACAGTAATAATATCTTAAGATGTTCATTTTGTACTATAGTTATTGTCAGAAGCGCGTTTGAGTAAAATTTTAACTAGCACTTATTCATGAGATGTTAGACTTGGTGGTAAATGGAGTTTGTTTTTATTAACAGAGACTACGGATTTTTGTGCACGATGACGGTTGTTAGTAAAGGTGAATGAAACCAATTGACAAAATTCGCTCTTACTACGTACAGGGGGAATATGATTTTGTTCTTATATTAAAAGTAATTTCCCTCGCATTTCTATAATGCTATTCTCGTTAATGCACCTTTTTTTCCTATAGAAGATTACATGTTAAACTGGCAAACTTGAATGAATAATATGTTTAATTTGCAAACTGAACGCGTCTTTAAAACTTGCAAATAGAATATTACTTTATGATTTAAGACAAAAAGATTCCAAGTTTCCAAAATTTTAAGGTTCTACTTAAGATTCCAGATTGCAAGATTACAAAGTCCAGATTCTATGTTTTACAACTTACATTTGTAATATATAACTGTCTACAACAAGATATAAGAGAACAACTGATTGTTCACACTATAGCTTGTGAAAAGTTATATTAATTATATTTGCAATGAAATCAACGAATGTTCACCTTATGATACACAACTGGCTAAATCCTAATTATCAGAATTGTGTGAGGTTAATTAACAGTAAATGTATAAAACAGTTATGGTTGATTCATGTTTCGATTGAAAAGTTTTTTTAAAGCTTTGTAATGTTTTTGAATTTTGCATTTCCTAGTTATCACATCTGCAATTATTATATAGGAAGTATTGTTAGCCCTTTTAAAAACTTGACAAACTCTATGTTTTGGTACTCTACGTACTCTCCATGAGAATTAACGTCAGCAACAAGCTGATTTTCCTTTATATTTTTTTATGCTTGACAAGAAAGGAACTACAGCAACTTATTTAAAACAGTGCTAAAATTATGGATTACAAAATTTGTCTCATAAAACGTCATTCAAATCAGCAGAAAACATTGAGTGTTCTTATGCACATTAACAACTTATGTTTTGATTTTTCTTATCTTCAGCAGAAAAGTGGTTTTGCCAATACAGTAAAACAGAAAACGTCTTCCTATTCCTAACTACATTTATTGACATCGTATAATTTTTCAACAGGATGTTGTAAAACTAAGATAGAATTTCTACAACATCAAAATGATCGTGCCTAAAGGTGTCGATCTTCTCGAAGTACAAGCGGAGAAAAAAAATAATTTAAAAACAGATATTCAAGATGCAATATGTGCTCTAATGAATACAGAAGGCGGGCGTATTGTGGTGAAAATCGACGAAGGTTGCACGGTTAATTTTCGTACTTTTGAACAGAATATTCGCGAACTTCTTTGTGTGAGCAATGTTTTAAAATATGTTTCCCTCAACTATTGTTTGCATGAAATCATATTAAACGTGAAAAAGAGTGAAAAGCTAGTCACTGTCAACTATAATATGTATTTACCCACGCAGACGGAGGTTGTACAATTAGGTGAAAATGACCCACGACAGAATATCATTGATATTATTGAAAGGAAGTTTGTAGAAAGTACAGTCGACAAGGAAAATCATATTAAACAATTTGTTCAAGATAAAAAAGTACTATGCAACGAAAGTGAAATAACTCAGTTTAAGAAATTTGAAAGTAAAAAGGAAACAGCATTTGTTGAAAAAATGAAAAATAACAAGTTAACGAAATATGTTTCTGCTTTTGCTAACCACAGAGGAGGTCACATTTATTATGGAATCAATGACAAGGGAATTGTTAAAGGAGAAAAACTTTCAGAGAGCATAAAAAAAATAAAAGATGATCTGTCCACAGTAATGAAGGATACGTTAATATGGACGACAGAGAAAAAAACTCCTGTGTGTGGTACTGACTGGGAGATGTTCGCTGAGCATGTTCATGACAATGATGGTAATAATGTTGACTCCCTTTACGTTATCATTGTGTTTATAAAACATCAATTTGGAGGAGTGTTTACGGGTGAGCCCAATTCTTCTTATATGAGGAATGACGAGGTAAGCTATTTTTTAAGTTTGAGGTGATATAATTTACTTAACTATAAAGTTACATTTGGAAAAGACAATGAATAAAAACCTATTCCAATAGTAAAGTAAAGAAATTGTCAAAAATTTATTCGAAATTAAAAACATGATCCACATTCATTAATTCTTATAGTGGAAATAAAAATATTTCGTTTGAAGAAAAGCTTTTTAAAATACTCTGAAATTAGTTGAAAAACGTTTGTAGTGAAAGAGAAAATCGGAAAATTGGAAATGTCGTGATGGTTGCCCAATGTGAACACAATCATATGCTTCTTGGGGAGACTCGTTGAATCGTGTTATAGTCAATTGCATTCCACTTCTCGTGATTGATCGGAATTCTTGATAAAAAGACTTAACGAGGACGTTTCTGTTGTCGGATGTAGGACTAAAGAATCGTAAGGCAACCTATAGTCACAGTGAATGTTCTTTGTCAATTATTTATTTTGGATTGCACGCTTCCACTTTGATTGCGCTGCATTTATATGAAAGTGTTTTTAAAAGATTTTAGTATTTCATTTCCGTTAAAAAATTTGGTGTGAAAACATTTTCGACTTCCCTACGCACTGGTCGAGATTTTCTTCAACTAATTTCCGGTTTATGACAAAATTTCTCATTTCCAAATTGAGAATTTTTTATTTCCGCCATATTATAATTAAGAATGTTCACCATTACTTTAAATTTTCAATTAGTTTTTAAAGATTTATTTATTTATGTTGCATAATTTACTCTTATAAAAGAGTTTTTTGTTCATTCTTTGTGCTGAACGGATTGCCATACATATCATTTTAATATAGAAATATAATTCCATACTATTCATCCAAATCTCTAGCACGTGAAATGGATTTTGATAATGTTATAATCTTATTCTGGCAGCTGTCATTAAGTAAGCAAACGGTACAAATCTTTTACAACATTTTGGGCCAGAGCATTTACAACTCCTTCAGCGTTTAGGATTTAGTATGTAGAAAGTGCACTAACTATTCTAGTACCCACATTTGCAATCGTTTGCACAGATACATAAAACAACAAAACTATATTCATTTATAGCGCATACGCCAATCATTTTTTTTATATATTTTATAAACTGAGACACTGATATTTCAAACCTGTCAACAAAACTTGAATCACTCTTCATTACCGTAGCAAATATGTCGACGAGCATGAATATCGTTCAGAAAGATAATGTCAGTACTATTTTAAAGCTACAAAAATCAATTAGAACCTTCTTTAATATGAATATACGACGTTGTTATTCTTGTGAAAAGTCAAATTCAGAATTGAGTTGGTTGTTAAAGCCATATTATGTATACATGATAATCAAGCGTTTCATTTCGTAAAGAATTTCAGACTACATTCACACACAAACCAACTTTTTCTTCCATTACAAAAAAATTAAAGATGGGACGCTGAAATGACATGCTCATGTTCATGACATTGTGCATTGAATTCTAACGCTGAATCATTTGTAAATACCTTTGTTAATATGAAAATACGACGTTGTAATTCTTGTGAAAATCAAATTGAGAGTTGAGTTGGTTGTTAAAGCCATATTAAATATACATGATAAACTTACTCATTCTGTACGCTGTTTTTATCATTTTTATTAATGGTATGTGTTTTCATCTCTCATAATTCAAAGCAGTTTTGTGTTCACAAAAAGAATAAACAATAAAAAAGAACTCCACAACATTTGGTAATTTTATTCCGCGTTTCATCTACAATTTCGGGTTTTATCTTCAATTCCGTCTTTTATCCCCAATTCCGTTTTGCGTTTTAACCCCATTCCGTTACACTTCCGCATTTCGGATCCGCATTCCGCTCCGCGTTTTATCCCAAGTCATAAAAAACTGTTCTTCTTCATACAATTTCGTGATGTCACTTGTCACATAAAATGAGGTCAATTGTTTTGTCAGACAGTAGAAATATATTTTTACGATTTTTTACAACTTATGCATTGAATATTTTCTAGAAAGGGTGGCAGGTTGCAAGAATGGAAATCGGTCCATGGTGGCAGAGATTTATAAATTCAAAAAACGACCTCACTACTGTAGAGCCAGTGTTCTGGAGTTCGAAAGACAAACAAAACTTTTTTGTCAAATTCAGTGAAAAGCTTGTTGATTACAGAGATGCTGGGGATCTAAAAAGTTTTGACAAATTGTGTAAGTTTGCAACGGAAACTTTTCCTGATATGAATCCCCATTTCCCTGCTTTGGCTGGAAAAATCACCATTGCATATAAAGCTGGAGACATTAGGAGTGCCAAAATGTATATAGATCAATATAATGATTTATTGACCAAGTGTGAAAACGACAATCTATTTTTCGAAAGTCGAATATGTCTTTCTCAAAGTCTTGTTTATCGGAAAGAGAAACAGTCTTACGAAAGTTATAAAATGAGTAAAGAAGGATATCAATTATCTCTGCTATGTGAGGCTGGACTTTGCCATTTATGGATTTGCATGGAACATAGTATGAACGCTGCTATATGTGCATTTCAGCATCTAAATGATAAGAATTGTTTTCAGAAATTCCGTAATGAGTCTCTTCTATTTCTTGATAAAACCGCTGCAGTTGCATCTCAACTTCTAGAGAAAGGTGTCCCTTTTCGAAGGTCAGACACTTATCACAAACTTTGTATATATAAAGCCCTGGTGTTGCTGAATTTTTCTATTACTGGGGAATTTTCCAGCATTGCTCCAAGAGAAATGGATGTATCAAAGGCAGCAGACTTAATAAAGTGCATATATAAAGCAGAAATGAACGGTGAGATGTTAACCCCTTTGCGGAGAATCGAGCATTGTTTAGTTCAATCTGATTATTTTAGACGTCTTTCTGAACTCAATAAAAAAGAAGAAAATACGTCACAAATGCGTGAAATAGCTTTAAAGCATGCACAGAATGCTAAAGAGGAGGCAAAACTAGTTAAAATTAAAAACATGGAGGAGTATGCAGACTATCGTTTAAAGGATTTGCGCAATGACATGGCTTACACGGAAACAACACCAGAATTTCAATTGTTTTAGGTATTAAATTTTTTTATGTCTTTTTTTTTTAAAGATTTTTGCATAAGTCATAAATGTAGCTGAATACAATAACGTCGTTGCTAAACATTGTATATGCAAGTTAATACGCAAAACATTCAACCTGGCGTGAACAACCCTAGGAACATGAACTGATGTTTGCGTACGGGAAGTATCCTCTTTTATAAGGGTTAATTGGTTATTATTTAACTACTTATCCAGTAATTGAATTATTATTTAAAATGCTTAAAATTATTGATATTTATTAGAATGTGTAATTTAGTTAATAAAATAACATGTGTAAAACTAACGATCGTGTTCAGACTAGTCGATGCCATTGTTTGGATCAGGTCAGAAAATCATATCTTAAACAATAAGTTTGAACTCAATGTTGAATGGTGTAATAGTTTCTGTATGAACGTTATCTTTTGCTTATAAAACCAATTATATGCATCTTATTAGCAGTAGTTAAAATCGCAGCAATGTCTCGTGCAAAGGCTCTTTTCCACTCATCGCAAAATGTTCTTGCTGCGAGCATGCGAGTCTGTTCGCGCGATCAACAAATTTTGCTCAAATAATTTAACTATGCTGCAATTCATTGTCAGCTCGCTGCGAGTAACTTGCGGGCAGTCGCAGCGAGCTTGCGAGTACGTTTCGCGATTGGTGGAAAAGAAGCTTAAGAGTTGGCACCTATTTTTCTAGTTCATGATCAACCTAGCTGATCTATTTTGATGTTCTTGCAGGATCGTGACAAAAAACGCGCTTATATTTACAGTTATCCTTATGATGGTAATAAAGTACTCAACGCTTTGAAGCAAAATTATTTAACCATAAATGATTTTCGAATTCTATTTCTCACTACACTTCTCGTGATTGAAACATGCATTTACATGAAATGGAAACATATTTGTTGGGTATTGTGAAACTGAAGAGTGTGATTTCGATATAAATATGTCATTTTAATGCTATTAACTGATAAATAATGAATGAAAAACTTTGCAAAACTGAACCTAGTGGCATTTGGTCTTTGTAGAGCCTTTTTATTTAGATGATTAAATAAACTGTATCAGTTCAAATGTTCTTTATTAAATTCCTTACAATACTATCCTCGTTGGCTTTCATCTTATTACTTGTAATTTCATTGGATGACATATGCGAACATTGTAACAAGCGTAAGAACTTCAATTTAAATGAACTTTCATAGATGCAATGCCAAAGTAAACGTCTCCAGGAAAATATGAATGGAGACTTGAAACAAATGCTCTTTGTTTTTATTTTATTTGTAACGGTTTTTTAGCTCTTTCCAATATTGTTGCTATTGTTGGTGATTTCATCATCGGTCGTGTTCCTTGATATGTTTTGGTGATGTAGATATGTGCAAAAACATTACACTAGGCCGTATTCTGTATCAAGAAAATGTGCTAAAAAATGATTTCTAAATGCCGAAATTCATGACTACATACAAATCACATAAAACTACTTATTTTTACTGACTGAATATGATTTAAGTTGTTTGCATCTCTTGAAATTGCAATCTTTGGTGTTTCAGTACTCCAAAGTTTCATAATATTCGTTTAAAGTTTTACCTGTCGCCATCTTGTTTTATTTGTGAAACTGCTGACAATATAGCTAAAATTGCGGGTCCACTGTTGCATGATAGCCACTACTATCATCTAATATCATTTATAAACTATTATTATATTATACTATATTACTAAGCATTCCATATTTTATATTTTAACTTTAAAATCCATTTTTCAATGTCATTACTAATTAGGACATATCTTTATGCGGGATGTTAAAATTGTTTGTCGGACACAACAAAGTTCATCAATTTGTCTTACCTTCATTCAGGAAAAAGAATCACGAAAGTAAGCTTTTGAAAGTTACGATGGCTCCGTTATAGGATATGTTTTGGTGATGTAGATATGTGCAAAAACATTACACTAATTTACAAGTCACTTTAGCAGAGTTTCATCTACTTTACATGTATCTACCCATGAGCAGTCCTTTATGAGACATTTAAGACTCTACAAAGTTGCAATATATTACAGATACACAATTATAAAAGTGTTTTGAAAAAATATCATTGTACATACTAAAGCAAAGAAAATGACGTTTGATTTGTTTATTGAACGCATTCCAGGAGTCGATATTTTTTAACGTTGATTTTAACGAATTCCAAATGTCAACTCCTTTACTATAAAGAGTATGTTTTACATAGTTTGTTCTTTTATGCCGATTGTGAAATTTGTAAGAGTTTCTTGTGTTTTGTTGATGGAGTCATTACTAGTTACAAAAATCATCAAAATTTTCCGAAAGATTTTTGAGATGGTGAAAACGAAACATAAACAAAGCAGTTAGAAAATTGTTATTTTAAAGATATCAAGAATGCTTAATTCTTTGAAAATCTGCTTGGTGTGGTACCAAATATGGAATAAAAGCCATTAATCATACAGTATTTTTTGGAATATGCATTATTTTATGAATTCGTGTTTCGTAGGTACTAAGTGCTACCCCAAATTAGGTTGCCATAGATGGGATATGGATAGACCAAAGCATAGTAGATAGGTTTTAATGCCTTTATGTTTATTGAATGGCAATTTTTTGCTACTATGCAAGAGGCTCTAATAATTTTTTTCGCAACTCGAGCGATATGGTCTTTCTATCTAAATGTTCGTCAATTAATATACCAAGAAAATTTGTATACTCTTAGCTTGCTCAACAGATAATTATCGATATCTGCAATCATGACGTCATATCTACAGATAATAGTTTCTACAATTATTGACGCCAATAAAAGCCGATTTTGAAAAAAAATGAAATAAGCGATCTTTACCTCAGTTTCTAAACAAAGTAAGCGAAAGCTTTTGTTTAAAAAGCATGAGGAAAACACTATGTAATGAGTTAAGTTAGAAATTTGGTACTACAAGTGACAGTTCGTATATATAGAAAAGCTCAGACTTCAAACCATGCAAGTTTATTGGAACCCTTTACCCATCTCCACAAGAGTGCCAACAAATTCACCTTTTGAGAAAAAACTCAAAATTTTTTTCTGCCAAAGATTAAGCAAAAATTATCAAAGTGAAAATTTGCAGCTGAGGACAGCTTAATGCCATTAATGTTTATTAAGCATTTAACTAGACTATTATCATAGCTAACAGTCCTTTGGCAACAACAATTTTAGAAGCATCAATCTGCTTACCATACGCCATATTGACAAAAATCGCATCACAAACTCGTAAAAATTGACTTTGATATATTACATTCATGCATACACTTCACTTGTCCTTTACTTACGATTTTGGATATAAATTACTGTTAATAAAACTCAAAATAATGTAGGCTTTCTTTTGAACATCAATTACTGAAAGGTCGCTCGCGAGATCGTTTTTGCCAAGCATTTACAATCTATCCATAAATTTTTCGCCCTCTTGAAAAAATTCACAGTTTGGGGAGCAGCATTCATGTCAAAATACGAATTTGTAAAAGATTTCCATAACATCCATCTGATTGTAGTTTAGTTCCTTTCATGCTTGTAAAAATTACTATGAAACGATTAAACATTCAATTCAGACAGTAAGCTTGACTATGTTAGTTCAGTTGGCTATCAGTCGAAATCCGTCAAACTAATCACAATAAAACAAAAATTCAAATGAACGAATTGTAAGATAGCAATTAGACTCACTTATACGTCCGGCCACCCATCTTATCGGTCGAAACCATTCCAGACTATCCACTGATCTGGCCATTGACCAATAAAACAAGCGTTTTTGGCGTTCATAGACTCCTTTAACAGTCGAACAAGTCAAGCCACCCCGCTTATCACTCAGTTATCCCAGGTCAATTAAAATTCAACTGATCTCGTTACCAACGAGATATTCATTGCATTAGTCATTAGTTTTCAATAATGAATAAAGCTGGATTTTTATCACGAAGTAAATGCAATAATAAAGTAAGAATGATTAATGAAATTTTAATTAAAATGAATAGGTAATTTTTGAATTTCAAACATCAGTCGCGCGACGGATTTGACATTCTCTTGATCCGCCCCTGATTCATGTGAGCGATATACTTCATTTTATACAGTAGCGGATTTAGGGGTAGTCACAACCAGCATCAGCAGGCAACATAAATTAAAGCTGCTTAATTTTAAATTCAAAGCACTTTCAGAAAAGCACTATTGGTCTTGAATTTCTAAAGAATATAATTTCCCCAATGGACTCGTCTCTGAAGGTCTTAGAAATGAAAATATATTCCAAAATGTTCAGCAGTAATTTATTTTGATTAGCCCTAGATCCGCCACTGATTTTATACTAATCAAACGGATCAATGTAGCCGTCGTCAAAATTTCCTTTACACCATATTACATAAAAGTAATCTATTTGACAAATATCCTAACTGTTTATTGTTATGTAAAGGAAAATATCTTATACCTACTGTGGAGCAAAAATCCATTAGTGGAAGGGGGGGTAATGTAAGGCTTGGGGGCCTTTGATGCCACAGTTATATAGTTAAAAAGGACCCTGATAGTGAATGTACAAGTAAAGACACTTGAGTACTTGCAATGTAAGAGCAATAAAGAAAGCAAATAATGATCGTAAATATGGGTAACTCAAATTGATGAAAATAAAATTAAAGTATCTCAAATAATGATGATTAATGAATATATTGAAAATGATAAAATTTTCTCATGAAAAAATATCATTGCTCGTGAATTATGAATACTCATCATTCGTTGTATAAGCGTGAAAATTATCTACATTGTTTTGCTTTTGTTGGTTTCTTGTGAATCAATGGAAAATGATTCATCCAAACTTTTAAGAGAAAGAGCAGTGAATGTGATGTCGAAAAATGCAAAAAATGAGGTGAGTATTTTGGTTATTTTATAGACTTGAGTGTTGACTGTTTATAACTTAGACAATAGAAAGATTCTCTTACGTACAAGGCTTTATAAATGGAAGGGATCCCAGAATAATTTATGTTTTTTTTTGTACCATTTTGCTCTTTTCAAATCAATCATTTTATACAAATTAAAATATACACACTTCAGTCTCATTTCTATGGATGAAGTGAAATGAGACTGAACTTTCGAAATATGCATGGGAACTTAAAGAAAAGGGTAATCCCTATAATATCACATGGTATATAGTAAAGTGCTCTCCAGTAAGGAAAGCAGGATGTAAGTCATGTTGTCTGTGTTTGGAGGAGAAAATGAATATTATAAACATAAACCATAAGAATCTCCTAAACAGAAGATCCGAAATGTTTGCCAAGTGCCGTCACAGGAAAAACTTAGCGCAAAGTGCTTTTCGCGCGATTAGTATGTTAATTTTATTTTGAATACTTAGCGCATGCATTTATATGACGTGTACCTAACTTTAAAATTCAACGGAAATGTAGTTTTATTAAGTTCATTCACCTGATGATCATAATTGGACGTGAAACACTGTGTAGTGAATCATATCAAAATATTGTTCAAATATAATTTTAAATTATATTGCTCTATCTAAATTGTATTGCATTTTAATATTTAACATTGTAGATCTTGGGGCGGTCAGAATACATTACAGAACATGCAATTTCATTTTAAAATACTTTAGACAAATTCTACTAGGACATTTTGGTGTTAAATATTCTTATGAAATTTTTTACCAAAATTTTATGAGAAAACACTTTTGAATTCAAAAGGAGCTTCCATAAGTCATTTTAACCTGCTCTATAGATCTGCCACTGAACGTATTAACTCACTCTTGGGCTACTTGAGAGGACATCAGACATATTTTTAACTCTCATGGGACACCATGTCGAGGAAGAAAAAATGGAATTAAAAATTTGATCCATTAGATCTGAAGAAACATCAATTAAATTTATATTGTTTCTTATTGATAATATTTTCTAGAGCCTTAATCTGGTGATTTGTGACATAATTGGAGATGATGTGATCTTTTGCGATGATGAGGAAACATGCTGTAGATTTAGTAATGGTCAAAGCGATAGGTACTATTGCTGTGATGGTTTAAATCTAGTATGTTGTCACAATGGAGACTGCTGCAACCCTGGCTTTTCATACATTTATAGAGAAGAGACAAAATGTGTGAGGAACAATTGAACAAGAGAAAAACACTCTTATTATGTATGTTGCAATTTTGGATGAATTAGCATAACTGGAATTGGAATAATTTGAATGTTGAAGCATAAGAATTATCAACAAGACTTAAAATTGCTATTTTGTACTAAATATTTTTGTTCTTGCTATTTTTACTCGTTTTTTTCTATACAAGAACTTCTAAGCAAAACTCTATCATTCTTAATCATTCTTACCCCTTCCTAGATTACAAACAATGCAATGCAACTTACGTGAAATACAGAGTTTCAGAACATTTCTAAAAAGCTGAGCTTTTAACGACCGGGAAAATACTTAAATTAAGAACTTGCATACATAAATACATAAAATTTGTTCTGACAATTGGTACAAAATCAAACATTTATTTGCAAATAGTCTTGAAGTTTGGGAGGCTCTAAATGAAAATACTCTGATGTAATGTTCCCATATGGGCAACTAAGAATATTTCTGTAGAATGCACTAACTATAAATTGCTTCCCAACTGCACTCATTCCAATCTTTAAGTCCTTTTTATAATAAATGAATTTAAAGAAATTTGCAATATCCCCAAACAGCTACTAGACTGATACCCGTAGAGAGCTCATTTTCTTGTTTATTGCCTTCATTTCCTCTGTTAGAACTGCTACATCATCTAATCTAATTGGCCCCATTATTAGGGGTCGAAGGGGGTAGGCAGGATCAACATATATACAAAGAGGTTCCCTGCTGGAGTGTGTGCAACTCTTCGAAGCTCAGTCAGAAAATTATTTTTTCTTAGCACTGCAGCATCGTGTCTTCGACACTCAATTGGACCAAAAAGATTAGTAATTAAAACATTGGGAAAGGCAATGGCTTGAAATTTTAGAGTGTGGACTCTCTAATGACCATTATATACCATCCTTTGATCCTTGTTAGGTCGAGATATTGTACAAACAGTGCGATCAATAGACATAAAACAGTTTGTTAGTTGGCTTCCTTGTTAGTGATAGCTTGAGTGTACTGCTCAAGATTTTCAGGTGACAAAAAACTGATCCCAAGATGTCAGGCAAAATCCATGTGTATTGTAAATCCAATCATAAACTTTGTTCGAAATCAAACAAAGTTCTGGAATAGGACGAGAAAACATTTTAATTAAATCAACGTAGCAGCAAGGATATGCAAGTCTCCTTAACAGTAAGCAAAGGCTTTCTAATCCACTGCAAAAAGCTCCTTGGTTGCATACGAACAAGTCTGGAATTCTCAGGACTTCTGCAAGACTAACGATGTTGCCTTTTGCAACTCGAACTCAGCTAGGCATTTTGCTGCATCGATGTTTTAGAGGCAAAACGGCTGAAAATCCGAATAAGGGTAGAAAGGATTTGCAGACCTATAAAGGTCATAAATATGACAAACTCCTCTTCACTGAGAATGCCATCAGCAAAACTGAAAACCAAACAATCTCTCACTTCTTTAAACGCCATTTTGAACTTTAAATCAAACGTAGTCGTAGTGCATAGTAAACAAAAAGTTAAGATTCGGATATTTGACCGCACTCATCCCAGTTCTAATTTGCGACATTCAACTGTAGTCGTTGTCACTGACATGTATAGTAATAACTTGGACGTTCAACCTTAACAAAATTATTATAGATTATTGAGCGCAATATCGCAGAATAATAATTATAGAGAAGAGTCACTCAAGTGTATAGCGCGTCCTCATGTCGGCCACTATTCCAGAAAGATGATTAGGATTTTTCACTTGTTTCCAATCATTGAATTTATATGACTTCAATACTTGATAATGAAATCAAGTTTTTTTTTAAATTTTTTATTGCAGACATGTTTCGGCAAACTTATGCCATCTTCAGTGCAATATAATTAATGAATATTTGAATGGAGTTAATATATAAAGAAACCTGATACAAGACATGTGTAAAGACAAAAGGGATGGAAGCGGGAGTTTTTGATTTTAAAAGAAGATTTTAAAAGAAGATAAACTTCTTCCGCTTCAAAGACCCCATCTCTTTCCTCTTAATATCCAATGTGATTTACGAATTCTCTTGTGAAAGAAGAAAGCTTCAGCTTGTGAACAGGTATGTGGATTTACTTTATCCATTATCAAAGTATGTGATGATGCGACCTCTTAAACGTCTTAAAATAATTGCTTATTAGTCTATCTTTTCAGACTATGGAATTACATTAAAAATGGATTGGATAAAGAATTTGTTGACCCTGACAGTGGAAAGAACTATCTAAAAAAAAGGATCACTCTAAGTACTCCTAAGACAACATCAGATGAAGAAATTCCCACGTCTGAATTTCAAACAGATCTTTTAATTTTACCAAGGGTGAGGTATGCCAACATTTGGAAGTTTCTGACAGATGATGTTGAAGTTAAAAAGCAAGTATCTGCAGAAAAACCTCTCGTAAAAGGTTACAATTTCTTTAGGCAGGCATTGTTCAACAAGTTCTATCACAAAAAAGAAATAGTTTATATTTTATAAAAAGCAAAGTTCTATCTTCCATGAAAAAAGATTATTACACAGTCAAACTAACAATGAATGAAAGATCTCTTGTGCAAAAAGCTTTCTGTGATTGCCCTGCTGGGAATGATGTACGCTGCAATCATGTAGCTGCTACACTGTTCTTGCTGGAATCTCTAAATTGTTCTTCAAATATAGTAAACAATTTCAGCTTGCCAAATTCTGTTACTCCTTGCACTTCAAAGCCTTGCACTTGGAATATTCCTAAAAGAGCTGCTAAAGCTTTTCCAATACAGGACATGAAGTTTATAAAGCATAGTTATAACAATGAAAACTGTTACTGTTAGAAAGGTGCGATTTATAATTTCTCCACTCATCCTTTTCTTTGGGCATCACCTGATGGAATTACAAATAAAAAGGTACAACTTGAAGTCAAAAAGGTCACCGCCAAAGAGAATGAATCTTTCGTGGATACATTGTGCAGGTTGTATATTTATAAGAAAAAAAAATGGGAATATATCTATGAACTGTCACTTGCAGTACCAAATTTCTAAGTGAAATCATTACCATAGATGTTTGAATGGGGTTTCTGTGGGGGTCTATGCCTGACAACTTGGTAGAAATTTTTAAAGAGTTTATCTGTTTTAAATAGCAATATTGTAAAATAAATTTTACGTTCCTAGACATGCTAATAAGCCATATATTTGGCATGATAATGAGCCAAAATATTTGGCAAAACATTCAAGTATTGTTCACTTCATTTTTTTTTTAAAAACGTAAGCAAAATAAAAACATTACGCAAAAACGATGCCCACAAAAAACATTTTGTGTTGCTCTAAAACGCTGAAAATGGCATTTTCAAGGCTCTGAAATTCAAATTTTATCAGGGGAGAATGCTTCAGACTTCTCCAGGTGCGGTGCGCCTCCGACGTTTTATGACTGATGTTTGACAAATCCTAGATTCGCCCTTGGTGGATACGGTACCTGGAAATTAGTGGATTTCACGTTAAAGGACGGTTGTCGATCAAGAAACTAAAAGCAGAAAATACTACCATCGACGAGATCAACAAGCCTGAAACAAAATTTCTGGAGTTCCTGTTGAAGAAAAGGTGCTTGGAACTACATGGATTTCACAAAATGATAAGCTAAGCTTTAAACTTAGACCACCTGAGAAGATAAAACTAGTCAAAAGAGCCGCCTTGAGAGAAATTCCTCGAATATTTGATCTGGTCGTTATTGCTGCAAGGTTTCGCATTTAAGTAAAAATGGGGATGCAGAAGCTTTGGTTAAAAGTTCTTGATTGGGAGAAAGACCTAACCGCGGAACATCAAGAGTTGTGGAATCAGTTCTTCCATGAAATGGGGCAACTAAACAACGTTGCTTTCAATCGTTCCCTCACACCTAACGATGCTGTCGAAGAGCTAATGCTCTGCATTTTTGCTGATGCTTCAAACGAAGCTTTCGGAACGTGCGTATATGCCAGATGGGAAACGAAGAATAACTTATTTCTCAGCAGATTTATAGCTGAAAAATCCAGAGTTGCACTATTGAAATGGATGTCAATACCAAGATTAGAATTGCATGCATCAATGTTGGCCACACGATTATTTCAGTCTATGTCAGAAGAAACCAGATTGCAGTTCAAGCTAACAGTCTTCTTTTCCGATAGTTAGATCGTCCTCTTCTCGAGCAAAAGTAATAGTAGAGAGTTCAAACCCTTTGCATCAGTACGGATTGCTGAAATGCAAGCTAAATCAAATCCCACACAATTGAGACATGTTGCTGATTTGCAGAAAGTCGCGGATTATTCGCGGATTAGTCGCGGATTATTCTAATTGTTTGTGTGTAAATTGACATAAGTTCATTCCACGGTGATTTCCAGAGTTAATCATAGTATTGAGAAGATGTTGGTCCATCGTACATTAGAAACATGAAGGCTTCAAATATTCCATTCCAGACATGTTCGCGATTGATTGCATTCACTGCTCGATTTGCAAAATTGAAGCATCGATCCTCCTCAGTAACATTTCCAAACAGTTTTGAAGATATGTCCAAGGTTCGAGTACACTTGCATCTTTCTCAGCTCTTCGAAGCCCATGAATCTTTTTACTTGAAAACTTGACATAAAGCAAACTGAGAAGATCACTGTGGCCGATATATACGAATTCGACATTGTTGTAATATATCTGATTAAATAGGTGTGCCATGATGCCTTTTTCTTTTCCACCACCACCAACAAATGTTCGAAAGATACACAGCAACGGTTAATACGAATGACATTTATAAATTGACAGTTCGACTGTATAGTTTGAAGAATAAATACTCAATGACATAGATCTGGTTTATTAACGAATAAAGCATGAGGCGGATCTAATGTTACTTTGTCAATAGCATGCAACATCTAGCTTTGTCGTATTTCTGATTTTCACGCCATCCAATTCCATGCCTTGTTTATTAACCCCTATTTCTGGTTGACCTGCACGCGCACCGATCAACTTCAGGGGACTGGAAACTAACTGGCACAGGTAAGAGCTCCATGACAAAAGTGTGACAAAGCTGCATCTTATCTATTGTTCATTTGAATTTTTGTTTTATTGTGATTGGTTTTGACGGATTTCGATTGATAGCCAACTGAACTAACATAGTCAAGCTCACTGTCAGAGCACCGCAGAAGTCATGGGTTCGAATCCCGTTGAGTCGCCTGAATATTTCAGATTCATGAGACAATTGCTTAAATTGTCCAATAAAGATCTACTATTGCGAAGATCAAATCTACTATTAATTCTTTTCCCTTTTTCAAGAGAATTCTAACAGACTGAACAGAGCAAGACGAAGAAATTTTTAAGTTACGTCTATGGTTATAGCAATGAGGGTAGACGGCTTTTTTATTAAAGCGTTTAATATGTGCAACAAGACCTTTTTGTGGCCAGAAACAGCACCGGCACCATAGTAACATTGTTAACGACAATCATTTACGTCCATTCAAAGATCCTCGTTCAATCATTTTAAAATGACAGAGGCAAGATTCTTCCTTACTAAAACTTCACTACAATGGATAAAACGAAAGAATTCTTTCCTGATATTGAGGACAGAATCAATAAAATGAGGCACAAGTGACATTTGTTCTTTACGAGAAATGTCGCAGGTCTCATCAGCAATGATCGCATAATACTTGCTTTTCTTAACCTCAGCGACAAGTTGTTCAGTTATGTATTGTCCACAGCATCTAGTTAACTCGTTTTGAGTGGTTTTGGAAACATAGGAGGCATTCTTAGCATGGTCTTTTAAGTGACCCTCTAGAGTAACATCGCAACCTGGAACTTGGTAGTTAAGCAACCTCACAAAATTTCCTATACCTGGACACGACTAAGTACCTATTTCAGGGTGAAATTTGAAGTCATCTCGATGACCGCGTAGAAGCAGATTGACCCGAAAGAATGATCGTGTCAACTACAGGAACCAGTTTACGAGGATTAGCTAAAATCTTATTTTTTAAATTGGAATCGAACACCACATTAACTGGTTTCTTTTTCTTGAAGATTGCGAAAAAAAATCCTTATACAAAGCATTCGTGTCATAATGTAATCCTGATACTGCTTTTTAAGGCTTTTGAAAGCTGCTTTAGCAGGTTTTCGTACATTCAGCCCTAGCAATATCCAAGTTATATTATTAAGCACAAACTTCAATAATCGTGACTTACACAGTTGACTCCCTGTATGGCTATGCTAGAAATTTCTTACTTCTTTAAATCACTGACGGCACCACGAAATTGAACCTGGGAGGAGAGGGTATGGGATCGAATACATGAAAGGGAAATTAACCACGGACATTGTGTTATTTCCTTGTGAATACTTTTCGACAATATGGAAGAAAAAATGAACCTAGTCAATACATATTTTTAATAGATACAAGGTTTCGTTACTTTTTTTATTTTAAATGATCACTTATTCACTCGACTGTTTGGTGTTAAGTGACCATTTAAACGCCATTGAGCGTCTGGAAATGATGTTAAAAATTCATTGCTGATTGTCTTGTTTCGATGAAGTAATTCGTGGTTTATTTTTTTTCAATTATACAGCTCTGCCGTGGCATTGAGCACTCTATCCGAGCCATTTTGTTTGCGATAGTTTCTATCACATAATCCTATAATATATATATATATATATAGGAAGTTTATAATTTATGATTTTCCGTATAAAACAGTGCTCGATGCCCAAGAGCAGAGCGTGAATATGTGTAGTGGTGTTGAGAAAAATACACAAAACTACAATTTCATCCCGACAAGCCAACCATCAAAAAATTCTTCATCCTCTACCAACCATTCAAATCATCCCTCAATAAACGCAACGAACTTGTTTCCTCTTGTCGCCATAGATCCAAAACACT
This sequence comes from Xenia sp. Carnegie-2017, assembly GCF_021976095.1. Lineage (NCBI taxonomy): Eukaryota > Metazoa > Cnidaria > Anthozoa > Malacalcyonacea > Xeniidae > Xenia > Xenia sp. Carnegie-2017. The sequence goes on from NW_025813526.1 coordinate 18,398,908, forward strand.
CCTATGTAATTTGTAACCATACACCGTAATTAATACTCTAACTTCCGTCATCTAACTTGAAATTATACACCTTGATTAATACACTAACTTCCGTCATCATCTTGTATATATATTTTAAGCATTTAAGTATTTTATTCATTAAATCCCCTGAAGAGTGAGCAATCACGAAACAGGCTTGTCGGGATGAAATTGTAGTTTTGTGTATTTTCTCAACACCACTACATACATATATATATATATATATATATATATATATATATATATATATATATATATATATATATATATATATATATATATATATATATCTTAGCATTGCCAAAGAGGAGGCAATCAGTAAAATCGAAGCCGAGATATTGAGGAGGCAGAAAGACCAGAATACAGAGTTGTATTTTCATGGTACAAATCATGAGTTTGCCGTAGATATACTTGAAAAAGGTATTCATTTATATGGTATATATATAAAATCCCATTATAACTTCCAAAACTCAACCTCCACCTTCCAAAAAAATCTACGCCAAGATATGAACAAAATCAAGAAAGGCAATATGCTATTTGTGCCAGCCGATAAAACAACTAACTTTTACCGCATTAATCCGGACACATACCAACAGCTCCTCCAAAGTAACATAACCAAAAACTACAAGAAAGCTTCACCAGACGCAAAAACTGAAGTCATTAGGGAAAAGAAATCAATAGCGAAAGACCTCAAACTCGAAAGCAGAATCGACGCTCTAGCCAAGAATAATTGCTTCATCACACTAAAAGACCACAAACCAAACTTCAACAACAACCCAACATCGCGACTCATCAATCCAACAAAATCCGAGTTTGGCATCATCAGTAGAAAGATTCTCGAAAGGATCAATAACAAAATAATAGCACACACCGGCGCAATACAATGGCAAAGCAGCGACTCAGTGATTGAATGGTTCAAAAGCACCCCCAACAAACGCTCCCAGTCATTTATTAGCTTTGACGTCGTTGATTTCTACCCCTCAATATCAGACGACCTTCTACACAGAGCCCTAGAATTTTCTTCCGAATTTGTAGAAATCACAGAGAAAGACAAGCGCATAATCATACAAGCTAAGAATTCCCTATTATTCAACAGATCTGAAGCATGGTGCAAGAAAGGCAGCAGCTCAAATTTCGACGTAACAATGGGTAGCTTTGACGGAGCGGAAACATGCCAGTTGGTAGGCTCATTTCTACTCTCACAACTTCCTACAGACTACAGAAATAACAATGGTTTATATCGCGACGATGGCCTCGGTGCTTTCAATGCTCCCCCAAAGACGATAGAAAAAATCAAGAAAGTACTGTGCCGAATATTCAACGAAAACAACCTGAAATTAACCATTGAAGCAAATAAGAAATCCGTGAATTTCCTTGACATCACCTTTGATTTACGATCTGACTCCTTTAAGCCATACAATAAACCTGGAAACATTCCTCAATACATAAACATTCACAGCAACCACCCCCCATCTATCCTAGGCAGAATCCCGGAAACCATCAACCAGCGGCTCTCAAGAATCTCATCCAACAAGCAATCATTCGACTCAAGCATACACCCATACCAAGAAGCACTAACAAAAAGCGGCTTTAACTACAAATTACAATACAGCCCACAAACCACACGAAAGTCAGAAAACAGAAGCAGAAATAGAAACATCACCTGGTACAACCCACCATACAACTCCAATGTCCACACAGACATCGGGCACAAGTTCCTTAGTATAATCAACAGGTCCTTTCCAAAAAACCATCCACTCAGCAAAATTTTCAACCGAAACACACTTAAGCTAAGTTACAGTTGCATGCCAAACATCGATACGATAATTTCTACACACAATAAGACCGTTTTAACCAAAGAAGAAACGATGAAAAACGCAACCAAAGACAGAAAATGCAACTGCCGGAAAAAAGAGGAATGCCCACTAAAAGGAGAATGCCAAACCAAAGGGGTAGTCTACCAAGCCACAGTCACCAACACACTAACCAAACACAAAGGAAACTACATCGGTCTAACGGAGAACACTTTTAAAACACGCTACTTGAACCACACCAGCTCATTCCAAAATAAATCAAAACAACACTCCACAGAACTTAGCAAACACATATGGAAACTAAAAGACTCTAACACACCATACACCATCAACTGGAAAATTGTAAAGAAATCACAACCTTACTCAAACAAAACCAAACGCTGTAATTTATGCCTCTCTGAGAAATTCTTCATCATCTTCCACCCAGAACTCAGCTCGCTCAATAAAAGAAACGAACTCCTTTCCGCATGCCGCCATCGTAATAAACACTTACTTACGTCATTTATGTAATACTATATCACTTAATTATTCATCTTAGTGTATAAGTTCCGTTGTGCTATAGTGCTATATTTATTCTCCTGACGAGTGTGGCAAGTTAAACAACTGCCATACGAAACAGCTCTGTAGTGAATAAATTTCGATGAAGTAATTCGTGGTTTATTTTATTTTCAATTATATATATTCTTTAAAACAATCGGTTGCATGCAACAGAAAATATGGGTAAACAACCAATTCCCAAATTAGCGTTAAATAATGCGTCTTTAACAACTAGTCCATTATGTAATGCTAATCTTTCATTTAGATGTAAGTTCTTATTTAAAAAGCAAACTATGTTTCAATGATTTTTTTAAAGCGAGGACAGATGATAAATTTTTAAAATCATTTCTGAAAAAAAGATTTGCATATACAGTGCATTGTCACATAAGTTAAGCAAGTTAGCCCCCCGTCATCGACATTATCCCTTCTTTTGGGGAATTCTTGTCGCCAAACTGGTAAGATGGTAAAAATTCCATTTTAATCATTTTCTTCATTTTTACGTAACAGGAAACAAATATTGAAGTGCTCGATATGAGCGAAACATGTTGTGAATACGGTAAGTATGGCAGAAATGTTTACTTTATAGTTTTATATAAGGAAGAGCTGTTGAAGAGTAAGACTAGGCCATTTCTAGTATGTGCTAATTAAGAATGTGCTAATTAAACGGATTTTTACTAGTATAATTAAATACAAATAGTATTTACAGTTCTAAGTGAAGATTGCGAAGACCCAGACGTATCTTTACTTAATATGAATTTAAACAAATTGTTGGAACTGTAAGTAAAGAAAATGAACAGTGTTTTCTTTTAAATATCATTGAAACATTTGGTGGGAAGATTCCTGTAGATTGCAACGTTGAGCACTTTGTCAAGAAAAGTACTGGTGCTCCACCGGAAATTCCTAATCTTGAAGCACATGCTGGTCCGTCTCCCCCTTCTCTGTTAGCTGGATTACTTACTCCTGGAGCACCACCACCTCCAACTTTAAGGGATGCAATACCAGGTGACATTTTTATTTGCGTACAAAATTTTATTATTGTGATGTTCTGAACTGAATATTCATCATTTGCTCTTTCTCGTTTTTCAAGTTCCACTACCTTGAAGTCGTAAAACTAGAGAAGAAATCTACGCTAATCAGAATAGTATTCAACTTATCTTTAACATATCAAGAGCATAGTCTAATTGATTACAGAATGAAAGGTCAGGATCCTTTAAATCATCTATTTCGAGTCCTATTACGTTTCATAGAAAATGAATTCGCGATCATTGCAGATGTTACCAAAATGTATCATAAAATACTCATAATAGAACAAGACCAACTTGATCAGCGTTGTATCTGGAGATACATGGAAGTTGATCGTAAACCTGACGTATATGTAAACCCAATAATGACGTTTGGCGACGAACCGACTGCAGCTATGGCATTGACAGCACTTCGAAAACAGCCAAAAAAGCTGGAAAATATCGAAGTAAGCATCGAAAGTTATCGCAGATAATACACATATGGATGACATTTGTGAGTCAGTGGGTTCTGTCGACCAAGCCCGAAAAATAATAGAAGAGTCGATAAGGTACTGGAAACCAGTGGATTTCAAGTTAAAGGACAGTTGTCGTTCAAGAAATAAAATGCAGAAAATACTGCGCTCGAGGAGATCAACAATTCTAAAACAAAATGTCTGGAGATCCGGTTAAAGGAAAGATGCTGGGAGCTATACGGAATCCCATAATGATACGCTAAGCTTTAAAGTTAGACAGCCTGCATAGATTACACTAGTCAAAAGAGCCGCCTTGAGCAAAATTGCTGGACAATTTGATCTAGTCGGCATTGCTGCAATGTATTGCATTTAAGCAAAAATAGTGATGCAGAATGTTGCTGATTTGCATGTTGCTGATTTGCAGAAAGTCGCGGATGATGCTTCAAGAGGTATATCGCCTGAACAATTGGTTGATAGATGGATACATGGTCCTAATTTTCTTAATCTATCTAAAGATATGACTCCTCTCAACTACACGAAAGAACATCCAAGAGACGTCTACACGTATAGGTTTTGGCAAAATATGGAGAGGGAATATGTAATTCATTAAAGATTATTTCTTAAAAGGGGATCAGCTCTTTCATATCATTTGTCTGATCTGAATTTTTCTAGATTGTTCAAGGAAGATCATGCCAAAGCTTGCAAACCTAGTATTTTGGAATTTTTTTTAAAAAAAAGTAAGTAAGTCAATTAATAAACACATGTTTCCTTTCAGTCGAGTGAATGTCAAAAGAGATTTAATAATTACATGTGAACAAGATAAATTTATGTTTTCTATGGATTGTTGAAGTTTAAGTTTGATTTAGATATCAAGAAACACACATTTAGGCTTGCTTTTTTGTCCATTTCTTGATTACAGACAACACGGATGAAAAAAAGAACTTATTCCTTAGTTGAAGATAAGATTGCTCGGAGAGCAATCATGTATGTTTTTTATTGTTTTTAAGGAACGATTACATGGATCCCTGTCATCCCGGGCTTAGATTTAGCGTTGTTGGTGGGGCTAAAATCATCAAGGGCCTGTTATAGTATCCAATCAAAATAACGTACGCGATTACACGAACAAAATTATAGCCCGTGCTGAAATTTCAACATGCTTAGTTGCGTACCTATTGTTTATGTTACGAGACAATATGAGACAATTGCTTAAATTTTCCAATAAAGTGCGAAGATCATATCTTCATTTAATTTCAAACACCGCTCTGCATAAAACATTCATATAACATTCATTTCACGAGAAAACATCAGCCCAACAAAATTGACCTGCTCACCACTGTGTGACTTCATAGCTCAGTTGGTCAGAGCACTGCACCGGCACCGCAGAGGTCATGGGTTCGAATCCCGTTGAGTCACCTGATTTTTTCAGGTTTATGAGACAATTGCTTAAATTGTCCAATAAATTGCGAAGATCATATCTTCATTTAATTTCAAACACCGCACTGCATAAAACATTCATATACCACTAAAATTAGTAATTTTAGTGATCTATTTACAATTATTGTACGATATTTGGAGAGTAGGCACTCTAGATGCCATAAAAGAGTTTACAACTGTGCGTGATTTTTAACATGGTATTCAAAGTGCCATTGCTAGGCAAGACTATGGTTGGGAATTAGTTAAACAAGTAGTGCGCTTCTGCATATAAAGCAACAATGTGAATCAAACACGACCATTTACAGTTCACAAAAAGAGAGAGTAAACTAAGAGATAGTTCAGCAAATGTGTTGTATTCTCAGTAAAAACGTTTATACTGCGATTGTACACATTACAAAGCTAACGAGTGAAAGGTAATAATCTTTGTAAAATGGTCAAGACAAAGTCTTATTAAAAAAACGACTTTGTTTTAACTGCATCCAGAAAGCCATCGAAGAGTTTAATACCAGAGCCTAACCTCTATCCAGCACTGTGTGAATACTAATAATTCTTGAATATGAGACAAACAATGTGCAGTGGGAGTAAAAATGTATACGAACATAATGAATGGCAAAGTGTACAGATGTGTAAATAACAAACTGCCTTTATTAAATTTGGAACATATTTTACCTTCGCCTTAATAGACTATAAAAAGTACAGTTATGTCTTGTGAATTTTTTGTTTTATTTTTGTAAGATACATTACAAACAAAATTTTTACGTAGAAATAAGCAAAACACTGAACATTTTCACGCATCTTGGCCAAGCGATGGAATTATATTTTACACGAAATGTAAAAATAGTGTCAAATATAAGCACATTAGCCGTGATATTTTGCATTCCATTCTCACGAGTAATCTTAACTCAACATTAAGTCAACAAGTTTGAAAATAATTTGCAAACTGAAGATTAGATTGGAAATCAAAGTTTATCTCAACCACCTACGATTGAAGCAATAATTTACAGAAAAGTCAAGGATAGTCATATACCCCTCTGAATAAAAGAGCATATATAACCAAAATAAGGCATAATAAAGAAACCCAAATTGGCCTACCGAACAAAACAACACATAGCAAAACACTAAATCAAAACATACAAGAATACATGTTACCGACGAAACAAGGCTTATGCAGTTTTTTGAATTACCCATTTGTAAAATAGATATAATGAAAAATAAATCCCAGGACAAAAATAAATCCCGATTATATGGAGGAAATTCAGCCCGGGCCTAGTTTCTCATCCCTTTCGTCGTTCTGAAATTTCAGCCAGGGCCTGTTACAATATCTTATCAAAATAGCGTAACCGATTACAGAAGCAAAATTCTAGCCCGGGCTGAATTTCAGCCTGGTTTGAGCTACCCGTTAGCCAAGATGAAACCACAGTTGTTTTAAAAAACTTCGTAAATGTCTCTTCAAACCAGCTTAATTTATTATTATTTTTGACACAAAGTTGCTGTTTTTTACTTCCAAAAAAGACAGAATCTCACCAATGTCTCGTTTCAATGACATGTGTTAAGTTAGTTCCCCGGTTGTAACAAATCGTACATTGGTAAAACTGAGAGATTAGTTAAAACCCGACTTCATGACCATGCCACACAACAGAAACAAGCGCTATTGCACAGCACTTCTTATAAGGTCAAAAAGTATAGGACATTTCATATTACAACAAGAACACACTTACTCAAAAAAAACTTCGAAAAAAAATAGTTCAAACATTACCGAACTAGTACTTAACAACTACAAAATATTTTGCTCGATTACTAACTTAAGCAGGAAACGCTTTTTACAAATGGAAGCACTCTTTATTAAAATGCACCAAGCAGAATTAAATAATGGGGTTAAAACCAGCAAAGAGCTGTCACAATTTGATTTCACTTCCTCACAATCAACTAATCCCTTCTATTCAACACACCTTTCCGCACTTTCGTTGAGAGGATTTAACCCACATATAAGCGGATCTTCTGTTGGCTTATAAATATAGTCGGATAATGAACTTGTAACAAATTCGAAATATTACATTTAAATTAAAATTTCTTGTTTCTTTCTCAAATATTGAGTTAAACATGAGTCTTTGTTCGGAGTATGCTTCATATTACGCTACCCAATCTGAAAGCGTAATTAACCGAACTTGCATTTATGAAAGCTATCATAAGACTTATCATGCACTTTGTTTGCAAACTCTTGTTTAAACTATTAATTGAATTAGTATTTTCATCATTTATCATTTATCATTTATCATTTATCATTTATCATTTATCATTTATCATTTATCATTTAAAATTTGTAAGGTGGATATTTATTTACATGGTGGTTAGCGATGTAAATTTTTCTCGTACAACCAGACTCCTATATATTATAATGGAATGAAATATGCTGTCTTTTAATTTATCCACCATACAAATTTTAAATGCTTGAAAAACTGTCACGTGCAAAGCCTGCTTAACTCTATCCAACGGTTAAATTTCCGATCCAAGTATAATGTTAAATGGTTAATAAGACGGATTAAGTCTCTAAATGGCGTACAAACAGTAGTTGTCTTGTAATGCATTGGAGCTTATTTCTTAAAGGGGGATTAGCAATTTGATATTATTTGTCTGATATATTACTTTAGATTCTTGAAGGAGGATCATGACGAAAGGAACCGCTATCACAATTATCGAAAAAAACGCAAAAATTATAGAAAAAACACACACGGAGATATTACTGGAACTTCCATTGGAAAACTAAGATATACCACTAAGATTAGTGGTATATCTTAGTCCGAGCGATGAGGCATGAGGTATTTACAGGTATTTATAGAATAATAAAAAAATATTAAACTCTACCCTGGTGCGTGAGCTGCAGCATTGTAGGATCACTGGAGAGTCTGGGCACTCTAGATGGCATAAATACGTTTACGCAGTGCATGATTTTTAACATGGCTTTGAAAGTGCCATGGCTAGCCAGGAGAAACAGTGGTTATTAGTTAAACAAGCAGTACGCTTTTGCTTAGAAGGAACGCGGTGAATCAAACACGACCATTTGCAGTTCATAAGAGAGAATGAACTAAATGACAGTTCAGCAAATGCGTTGCTTTCTCAGTAAAAATGTTTATACTTCGATTGCAGTCACAACAAAATATCGAGTGAAGGGTAATAATCTTTAAACAATGGTCTAGACATTGTCTTACTAAAAAAAACGACTTTGTTTTAAGTGCACCCGGGAAACCGTGGAGCAGTTTAATAGAGCCTAACCTCTAGCCAGCACTGTGTGAATAGTCATAATTCTTGAATATGAGACAAACAATGTGCAGTGGAGTAAAAAAGAACACAAAGATAGGCCATGGCAAAGTGTACAAATGTGTACAAAACACACAGACTTTATTAAATTTGGTACATATTTCTTGCCTTCACCTTAATAGACAAGAAAAAGTACAGTTATGTCTTGTGCATTTTTTGTTTTATTTTTGTAACATGCATTACAAATAAAATTTTCCCGTTGAAATAAACTAAACACTGAACATTTTCACGCATCTTGGCCAAGCGATGGAATGATAATTTACACGAAATGTAAAAATGTCAAATATAAGCACATTATCTGTAATATTTTCATTCCATTCTCACAAGTAATCTTAACTCAACATTAAGTCAACAAGGTTTGAAAGTAATTTGTAAACCAAAGATAAGATCGGAAATCAAATTTGTCTCAACAACCCACAAATGAAGGAATAATCTAACAAAAAACTCAATGATGGATTTGTAACGTTCTAGATATAAGAACATATATAACCAAAATGACCCACAATAACGTAACCCAAATTGGCCTACAAAACAAAACAACACAACGCAAAACATACAAGAATACATTGTACCAACGAAACAAGGATTATAAAGTTTTTTGAATTACCCAATTGTAAATAGTTATAATGATACATAAATCCCGGCACAAAAATAACTCAAACTCTACGAAGCAAGACAACAAAATAAGAATAATAAAGCGTACAAAATTAGCGAAATAGCAATACAACAGTCGAACACGATCATTCACAGTTTATAAAAAGAGAGAATAAAATGAGAGATACTTCTACAAAGATATTGCTTTCTTATTAAAGAAGGAAACGTTCGCATTGCAATTTTACCGACCATAAAGCTAATGCTTGAATATAAAGATTCAAGAAACATTCTCACTAAATATAAATGAAATAAAGCCGGCACAAAGATAACTCAAAGTTTACGAAGGAAGACAACAAATAAAGAATAATGAAGCGACATAGCAATACAACACGAGAAGACATTTCAGAGATACTAACAAGCAAAGCTGACACAGATATAAGAGATATGTTATCCCAACAAGGAAACTAAATATATCAAAGAAACAAGCGACATAAAGACAATATTGCTCTTTGAGGAGAAATAGAACAGCCGAGTATGAACTAAAGGACACAACGAGAATCATCGAGAAATGAAACGAATATTGACTAATCGATGTTTTAAATGCAATAATGTTTTTAATTATTCATGAATAAGTCAAAGTGAATCATTAGATAGAGCATAACGAAAGATTAAAGTACAATGGAACATGAACAATTGCTTTTGTGTATCGTACCTTTATTTACAACTAGAAGCCAGAAAGGAATCGTCGACTACCTTTATGCATAAAATCTCAGTTTAGGCTTAACTGCTAAAGGATAACATGCTCGTCTTAATTATCAGATTGAAAAAGCTTTACAGAAAGATGAAGAGCTCATAAGAAAAAAGGAAAAAAACAATTGACAGACACAATGTTGTTTTTACTGGGAAATACTATTTGCTATGGAGTGTAAATGAAATCCTAAAATGCCTCTCTTGAGATTCATAATTCATGCCCACAGATTTTAATTGACAAGGAAAAAGTATAAAAAAGAGATCTCAGCCGTCATACAACGATAATACCTTTTTTAAAAGTATAAGCCTCTCTACCCGTGCCACAAATTCTCAATGGAGTATTACCAGTTATTTCTTAGTTGTGAAAATTGGTAGTACCATAGCTAGATGATCATCTACGTCATCAAAATAATATTACGTTTATATATATGTATATGCTAAATTATATGCATGAAAAGATGGCGTCAATGATCTATTCTGTGGCAGGTTTTATAAAAACGTAGTTAACTTTAACTATAGTTAACGCTAACTACCGTAGTTATTCCTTAACTGCTGTAACTTAACTGCTCGACTTCACTGTGTTGCACAAAACGTATTTTATCATATAGTCAAGTAACTGCTTAGTTAAATTGCGTAGAAATTCCGTGTTGTTTTTTAAATGGAAAGCGTTTACTTGACAGAAAGCGTTTATTTGATCATTTACAGTATGGATTTTTTACTTATTACTGCCAAGTTTGTTTTAGTATGTAGTCATGTTTTTGTATGTATTCATTTTCATGGTATTCTTCTGCGTTAATGTGTCGTGTATTTCACATTTTGAAGAAATGGGAGATATGCTTGCTAAACTTAAAATAACACTTGACTGGACGTCGTAAGAAAAGGTCTCTTTTATATTTTATTTTTTGTTTTACGCTATCTTTGTACGCTATCTTGTGTTGCTGGAAAAGTTGAAAACATTCTATTTTCGAATTTCTGTGGAAAAAAGCTATGACGTATGAAAACGTAGTGTAAGTTCTATTTTTCTATCTTTTTTTCATCTTTATTAATAGTTTTTGTTGTGGTTGAATGGAGAATTTAAAATTAAATGGCTCCTAAGCCTTCTTTTTATATGACCGCGAACGATGTAAAAAAAGAAGATGTAGTTAGATTTATTGAGAATTTGGAAGACACGATTCTAAATACTTTAAATTTCGTATGGAAGATTTAAATGAGAAACCAAAATTTCGACTTTATCGAACATAAAAGTTAAGCAAAAGCATCGTACTTTGTCTGAACAAAATGATGTTTATGATAATCATGGGATTTCAAATGGCACATTGACTATGTTTTTCTGCAAAGAGAAACAGCATTTCGCCTTGACTTGTTCCCACGTAGCATGCATTTCCAATCGTCAAGAATATCAAAAAATATTAAAATAACCTGACGACGTCAGAGAAGTATACGAATCACTTAAAGTAATAGAAGCTGGATTGACCAATTGCAGTGAATATTTCTATATTTCTCCTGAAGGTAATGAAATTAGACTTGGTAAGCAAGTTTACTTCAGATATAATGATAAAAATTACATAATGGCCTTAAAAGTTGAACATGATGCTAATAATCCGTCTATCGACTGCACTAAAGCTCTTTGGGACGTAGATATTCCTCGTCAATGGAATAAAACATGGCTTAGATTGCCCGAAAATAAAAAAGAAAATGTTGCAGCATGAAAAAATGAAAATTGCAAATATAAAAAAACGGTTGCAGCAAAACAGGACAACTTGTTGATATCCACTATGGATGTAAGTACGATGTGCATACTTTATTTAAAGAAGCTCTTAATGTGGAGACTAGGGAAGATTTTTTCTACATTGTGATTCTGGAGCTCTCGTGTATTTTGAGGATAAAAGAAGGGGGGTAAACGTGCCTATAGGATATGGTGTTTTGCAAAATGAAAAAGAAAGCAATACTTATGTTTGCCTTTGATTAGATGAAGCTTTGAAGGCTTTTGGTTTGACTGGGTGCGGTTGCTACAAGACTGGGTGAGGTTGATCACATTATTCAACAAAACTCTTTGCTGGCTTTTTTTAAACTTTTTTACTTTTTGAAACAATTCAACTAATTATTAGTACGTTTTCGAGTAGAAAAAATGGCTGTTGACTGCCCGGTGCACTAAGCCTCAATTCTAAATTTTTAAATACATACATGGTATAAAGCTCATTCATATGCACAGTTTAAAGCACAGTAAGATTCTAATTCAGGCAAGTATTTATTTGCAAAAACTATGCTAAATTAAATCGAACAGGCTAAACAAGTTATAATCATTCATATTAATTGTAAAATAATAATGTCTGAACATTTTAGGATCTTCACATTTCAATCCATGCACATGTGGTCTGAGCTCTCAAGTAAGAGAAAGAAATCTAATTAGACATCGTTTAGCTCGTCATCTTCTGAATTGACTTATTGATCACATATTTTACATGCAAGCTTGCCAAATAAATCTTTCAATTATGTTATATCCATATTATTAAAATAAAGGTGATCACCAGCCATTGATATGTATATTAATTGGCGCGCATGACTAACTAAATTTAAGGCGGAAGTGTAGATTGGCCCAATATTGAACACTCTTACATCACGAGGTTGACTTACAAAGTATAATAATTTCTGCTATGAAAAATTGCGAAGCGTCTCTTCTGGTGCTCTGACGAAACTGCAACTTATTAGCTTTAAAAAGATTAAGGAAGCATCAGTTGTAGCAGGTCTATGCTAGACAATTTAGATTATTTGCAAACCGTTAACTTTTCCACTGATTCCATCTCTTCTTAGCATGACAGTAAGATGCTCACTTACAGACACACCGTTAGGTTCTTTGTCAAAAATTCTCGAGCAATACAAGTTAGGCAACTCACTATCATCTTTTCATCTATTTTGCCTATTTCTTGGCTGGGTCAACAGTAATCGAAAAAACTCCAGAGACTAACATAGAGTCATCTTTAAATGCGCCTGGTCATACTGTCAATAGCCTTCCATTTGAACACTTAATTTTTGCATCTATTCCGTATTATGGTCCGCCGTTGGCAGTTTTAAGGCATTCAGAGTGGGATCGAAATGCACGAATTCTGTGTTTTAACGAGTAACTTGTGTTTTTACGGCTGTGCTAGTTTCCTTGAGATCCTAACGTTTCATCAGTTATTTTGATATTATGCGGTTGCTTACTCTTTGTAGACGTGTGTTTTCACAAAATTTAACATGGTGTATTTATGAACAATTTATAAAGCAAACCGAACATACTCATTGCCTGATTTGAAGCAAATTCAAATGTCACTTTTATAACGTCACCAGTTAAAAATTTAAATCGTGTAAGCACATATGTCAAATCCACGCGCAAAGCCTGTTAAATTTATTGCTAAAACATTAAACAATTCTCAGCTAACGTTACTTTCTTGGTTGAAACCTTGAAATCTTGTCAAAAAGGAGGCCTTTTTTAATTGTCAAGACCAAAAGTGGTCATCGTTTCTATGCATTTTAGCTCTTTCTTCTGTGTTGGAGACAAAAATTTTTACCTACTACCCAGATTGAGAAGAGAGCCGGCCTAAATCAATATTCAACTCTCTCGTTTGTCCAAGAAGAATAGTTAAAGAATCAGCCGATGCAATTCATTTTTTGTTTTGTTATAAAGGGGTAGTTAAATCAGATCAATGTTTCCAACCCAATCATTTTGTTTCTCTAGTTTTTTTCCTAGCAAAACTAAAAGGACCATTTCTGGTCCAACATGCCTAGTACCTTCAAAAAAAGCAAAAGCAGAAAAAAGTCTGGGAATATCAGTACGTTTTTTTCAAAAATGGAAAAACCAGAAATCATTACAAGTGAGGTTTCTTGTACTAGGGTTTCTGAACGAACCACTGAAGATTTACAGGTAAAGCCTAACTTTAGTCACAATTTTGATGTAGCTACCTACTACGAAAGAGCTAAAAGTTTGAAAATGTCTGATATTTGTTTGCTTATTAAAAATGTTTTTAAACCAGATGAAAATTACACTTTTCCTCCTTTAAGTGAGAACTATAAAAGGTCTTTTAAATATGAATGGCTCAAAGATTTTACCTGGCTGTGTTATTCACCAAAGGAAGATGGTGCTTATTGCTTATCATGTGTTCTTTTTGGACATCAATTCCCCAGTAAATGCTCGAGAATAAGCAATCTTTTTCGTTCACCTTTTCGTCATTGGAATGATGCTGTAGGTACATTTAGGCGACATGCTGGAAATTGTAAGGGGGAAAAATGGGACTACATGCATTTACTTCTCCAATTTTGAATATATGATCTCAAATGTCAGGTGTAGCTAAACCCATCGAAAATATCTTAGATACTAACATAAAACTTGAAATTGAGCAAAATAGGAAAATTCTTACACAAATTGTTGTTACAGTTCTTTTTTGTGGAATGCTTGGCATTGGATTACGAGGTCATCGTGATGATGCTCAATTTCACCGAGAGGTCGGTTGCTACTCAGTTAATGGCAATGTTGGTAATTTTGTTGAATCTTTAAATTTTTAGAGTTAGAGCTGGTGATCAAACTTTGGAAAATCATTTGCTCAAATGTGGCAAGAATAAAAGTTATATTTCCAAGACCAGTCAAAACAAAATCATCAATTTTATTGGTCAGGTAATATCAGAAGATATTATAAATGAGATAAAATAATAGATATTATTCTATCATTGCAGATGAAGCTGCTGATTCTTCTCACAAAGAGCAATTGTCCCTTGTTCGACGGTTTGTTGACTCTTCAATGAATGTTAAAGAAGAGGTCGTGTGTTTCCTGCATTCCAAATGGGGGTTGAGTGATCAACAACCACAAATTGATACGAGATTTAAGGAAAATTACGACTTTTCTCGTTTAAATGATGATGTCTGCGAGAAGTTGTTGCATCGTCGACTAAAGTTATTTCTACATTATCTAAACGGCATATATTATGAAAAAAGTAGATTGAGCAAAATATATGCAACTCTAGAAAAACATGATGAACATGATCCGGAGAAGATTTACGAAAACATAATTGAGTCATGGGAAAACATAGAGATAAATCTTGCCATAACAGGAGATTCTGGAACAGGAAAATCATCTTTCATCAACGCTGTGAGAGGGTAATAATTACATCTTGTACATAACTTTAGAAGAAAGCAATGTGAAATCAAACTAATTCAACAAAGAAAATAAGTTATGATGTTTAAATTATGACATTCATTTTTCCAATTCAGAATCAAAGCTAACGACAAAGGTTTAGCACCAGTTGGTGTAACAGAAACAACCTTAGTGGCCACTAAGTATTTCCATCCAAATAATAAAAAAGTCGTTCTCTGGGATCTACCAGGAATTGGAACACCTAAATACCCCAATCTTGAAGAATATTGTAAAAAATTTGGTGGTATAGAGAAGTACGACGCATTTCTTATTTTTTGTAAAACACGATTCACTCAACATGACAGAAAGCTAGCTGAAAAAGTTTCAAAAGATCTCAACAAGCCCTTTTTTTTCGTTCGCACCAACGTTCATAACGACATTGAGAACGCCAAACACGATGATGGTCAAAATTGTAGTGAAGAGTCTGTCTTGGAGAGAATGAGAGAAGATTGTCTGGAAAACCTCAAAGGTTTGATTGACGACGAGAAAGATGTCTACACGATTGATAGCAAAGCCCCAAGCAAATACGATTTTCAACGTTTGAAGGAAGCCATCGCAAAGGGCTTGCCAGCCGAAAAAAAAAGAATGCTTTGTTGATTCTTTGTACAAATCAACACATTCTACCATAACAATTAAAGCTAACTTGTTGAAAGGTAAGTTGCCGACGAAACTTTATTTAACCGTTTCGGAACATATTTAACAGATCAACAATGTTGTGAAACATTCAAAAGCAGTTTGGAAAACTAACGGAGATACGGAAACCATGAATAAGAAATAGTTTTCTTTAATATCTGTTATGCTTTCCACTGAGTTATTAGGGATTTTTTACCATTACCTTTATGGCTTATCCTATAGCACTGGAGGTCATAAATCTCTTATTATAAAGACTCTATATAAACGTGTAGCAGAAAAAAGAAGTAATCATAGAGTTATAAAATAACAACTTGTCAATCGAGAAACATTAAAATGCGGAAAAGAAACATAAATAAAAATAACCGTGCGAATAGCAAAAATACTTCAGATGTTTAGTACATCATAATCTTTCAAATGAGTGTACAAAGAGTTTGTCAAAAGAATAAGGAAAATACATGTTTTTTTGCTCAAAATATGTAAACTCTAATTATGTATGACTATCACTTAGACTGTTATAATGAAAGTTTTATGAGAGCTAATTTGTCTTTATTTATAAAATATAGAGCACACACTTGTGGTTACAAAAGCACTATCTTATGATCCGGCTACATCCAAACCTCAGATGTCTACGAGTGACCTAGATCTTGCGCGTGAGGTGATCTCAAGAAAACTAATCCCACGACTGTACAATTGCGTGACTGGAAGAGTAGCATCAAGAATATTTCTTGTAATAACTAGCGCAACAATAAAATGAAATTGAGTAACTAATGAAAGTAACTGGGAATCATCAGCAGCAAGGGAAGGCTTCACCTCGCTTTATCATGTCATGAAGAGTGTGGATTAAAGGAATAAACAATTGTTAAAACGTGTCAAGACTGTCAAGTCGCTCAACTCATCTGGTTTTACAAAGACCGAACATTTTAGATAGAACATTTTTATTGGAGCCTTTCTCATGAGATGGCCAGCGGAAATGGTTTGTGGGTTGAAGGGGATGGATAATTTGTGGGGGGGGGGGATTGCTCATATTAGTATAAACCTTGTTACAAGATTTCCAGTGGGATAGCTTGTGGAAAAGGTTTATGGGCGTGGAAAGATTGATAATTGGGGGAGGGGAGGCTCATATTCATATAAACATTATATAATCCGTAAAAACGATGGTGGCAAAAGAAACTAACCTGGATATCGGGCATGTATGATTATTTGCCCCCCCCCCCCCCACTATCGATCTATCTACACCCATACTCAACACGATTTAATTTCTCTTAAGATGAACTGTAACATCAATAGCAGATACAAAGTTTGGCAAAGTAAAGTACAAACCGGCATTCTTGAATATACTCTTTACTAAAGTACTTTAAAAGCAATTCTATTGGTAAATTTTATCTTTTTTTGAAACTTCTCAATGAACAGTGCCCCAATTCATTTCGCCTATTGCTAAATCTACTACTAAGGGCTTAAAGTTGATTTAACATAAAATGCTACTGATCTTCTGTAAATTAACTTAAATGCAGCTTGGATTCTTCAGTCATCCTTTTTCATGCTGCTTTAGCGAATTTCATTCGGTTTATTCATAATCTTTTTCTTTGTGTAGCTACAATTATCATCGCATCGTTTGACTTGACACGAGAGATAGTCTACACGACTCAAGCATATTTCGAAAAACCTTTATTCGCCGTTCGACAGTCACCAGTTCATTTCAACACCGCTGGACAGGTTATCAATTCGAATGTACATTTTACGACCTTTCAAATGGTTCTTCAGCGCATATAAACTTACCACTCAAAGAAGAACAAACGTGACGATTAGAGGGTTTAGGAAACTGTCTTTGATCAGCGAGGTTCCCACTGTCGAAACAAGAAAATTTGCGAAGTTTGAAAAACTTGTAAGAAAAGCTTCGCCGAGAAAGCCATGGACATCTTAAATCTGATTGATACGAGATTTAAGGAAAATTACGACTTTTGATGTCATGGACGTTTTTATTTGATAACCACTTTGAAGAATGATGTAGCCAACATGAGGAAAACCTTTAATTTTTATCATAAAACTTGGTATGAAGAGGCTTTAAAACTTGCTGAAGAGGTGAACGTTCAAGAAACAAAAAAGCGAATTGCTGGAAGACAAACTATGCGATCTAATACCCCCAGTCAATCATTCAAAGAACATTATAAACTAACCATCACTATTCCGTTATTAGACCATCTTCAAACATCTTTGAGCACTAGGTTTAACTTGGATAGTGCTAATGTGTACCGAGGATTATCTATCATTCCCGTCAAAATGATGACTCTGTCGGACAAAGGAATTGATTTGAAAGAACAGTTTAAATGTGTTGCAAAATTCTATCAAGATGACTTGCCCAGCCCCCTTGGTTTAGATGCTGAATTAAGGCAATGGCGTTTATACTGGGAAACGCACAATGGGCCTTTGCCAGAAAACATCGTCAAAACACTGAATCATGTAACATTTCCAGGATTTGAATAAATCAAAGTTATTATTCGCATTTAGGTACTATAACAATCACCTCATGAGAATGTGGGAGATCAACTTCAGCACTGAGGAATCTAAAAACCTGCCAAAGGAGCACTATGGTAGAGGAACGTTTAAATGGCCTGGCTTTAATGCGAATTCACCCAGAAATTATTCCTGACATAGAAAGAGTGATCAATAACTTTATTGAAGGTAATACACGTTTGAAATTTGCTTAATGTGTTATACCTACGTTACTGTAGAAATATTACTGACTTTGCAGCTGGCTGCTGAATGCGCCGTGGCAGCAGAAATGTAAGACAGCACAACTGGCTGCTTAATGCGCCGTTGCCGCAGAAATGTAAGACAGCACAACTGGCTGCTTAATGCGCCGTTGCTGCAGAAATGTATGACAGCACAACTGGCTGCTTAATGCGCCGTTGCTGCAGAAATGTAAGCAGCACAACTGGCTGCTTAATGCGCCGTTGCTGCAGAAATGTAAGACAGCACAACTGGCTGCTTAATGCGCCGTTGCTGCAGAAATGTATGACAGCACAACTGGCTGCTTAATGCGCCGTTGCTGCAGAAATGTATGACAGTACAACTGGCTCTTAATGCACCGTTGCTGCAGAAATGTATGACAGCACAACTGGCTGCTTAATGCGCCGTTGCTGCAGAAATGCATGACAGTACAACTGGCTGCTTAATGCGCCGTTGCTGCAGAAATGTAAGACAGTACAACTGGCTGCTTAATGCGCCGTTGCTGCAGAAATGTAAGACAGTACAACTGGCTGCTTAATGCGCCGTTGCTGCAGAAATGTAAGACAGTACAACTGGCTGCTTATTGCGCCGTTGCTGTAGAAATTTAAGACAGTACAACTGGCTGCTTCATGCGCCGTTGCTGCAGAAATGTAAGACAGTACAACTGGCTGCTTAATGCGCCGTTGCTGCAGAAATGTTAGACTGTACAACTGGCTGCTTAATGCGCCGTTGCTGTAGAAATGTAAGACAGTACAACTGGCTGTTTAATGCGCCGTTGCTGCAGAAATGTAAGACAGCACAACTGGCTGCTTAATGCGCCGTTGCTGTAGAAATGTAAGACAGTACAACTGGCTGCTTAATGCGCCGTTGCTGCAGAAATGTAAGACAGTACAACTGGCTGCTTAATGCACCGTTTCTGTAGAAATGTAAGACAGTACAACTGGCTGCTTAATGCGCCGTTGCTGCAGAAATGTCATGCAGTACAACTGGCTGCTTAATGCGCCGTTGCTGCAGAAATGTAAGACAGCACAACTGGCTGCTGTAATGCGCCGTTGCTGCTAAAACAAAGACTGTTTATGTCCGGAATAACATTATTGCTATGCACTATGTGTTTCCTAGACATGCTGAAGAGCCCTGACATTGGGCGAAACGGTCTTAGCTTGTTTGTCCTCAATCTTTTGTAAGAAAAAATGAAAAACTGCGATTTCATTCACTTTGAACATTTGTTGTAAAGCTATTCCAAAACGCTGGAAATCGCATTTCTGGGACCCTAGGCTTCAACATTTTCCAGGGGAGGATGCCCTCAGACCCCATAAGGCGTTTGCCGGTTTAGGACTGACGTTTGAAAAATCCTAGATCCACCCCTGCATAGAGCATGCTCATATGGTTAAATATTAATGTATGTCATACTCTCGAGAGTTATGCTACCACAACAAAATTGCAATTTAAGTACATGCAACTCATTACTAGTTTTAATATGATATGTAAGATTCCTTATTTCATCCCTGTAAAAACATGGCCCGTATCTTATCAAAAGAACACTTTCCAAAAGCAATAGTACACAATGCATGACTATACACGAGTATATTTACAGTTATCCTTATGATGATAATCAAGTACTCAACGCTTTGAAGCAAAATTATTTCACCATAAATGATTTTCGAATTCTCTTTATCACTGTAATAGTTCCCCGATAACTTTTTTGATGAAGACAGTGTGTTTCTTCTTTTTTTAGTTCGCGAACGAGCTAAAAGAATAAAAAATAAACCCAAAGTAAGCGAGGTAATGTTTCGTTGGATACTTGTTAGAACGAAATGATTTCAGAAATGATGTGAAGAAATAACTGTGTTTGTGTGTCAGAATAACTGTGTTTGTGTTTCAATCACTTCTCGTGATTGAAACATGCATTTACATGAAATGGAAACATATCCGTTGGGTATTGTGAAACTGAAGAGTGCGATTTCGATATAAATATGTCATTTTAATGTTATTAACTGATAAATGATGAATGAAAAACTTTGCAAAACTGAACCTAGTAGCATTTGGTCTTTGTTGAGCCTTTTTATTTAGATTATTAAATAAACTGTACAAGTTCAAATGTTCTTTTTTAAATTATTTACAATCCTTTCCTCGTTGGCTTTCATCTTTTTACATGTAATTTCATTGGATGACATATGCGAACATTTTAACAAGCGTAAGAACTTCAACTTAAATGAACTTTCATAGATGCAATGCCAAAGTAAACGTCTCCAGGAAAATATGAATGGATACTTGAAACAAATGCTCTTTGTTTTTATTTTATTTGTAACGGTTTTTTAGCTCTTTCTACTATTGTTGCTATTGTTGGTGATTTCATCATTGGTCATGTTGCTTGATATGTTTTGGTGATGTAGATATGTGCAAAAACATTGCACTAATTTACAAGTCACTTTAGCAGAGTTACATCTACTTTACATGTATCTACGCATGAGCAGTCCTTTATGAGACATTTATGAATCTACAAAGTTGCAATATATTACAGCTACACAGTTATAAAGGTATTTTGAAAAAAATATCATTGTACATATAAAAGAAAAAAAATGACGTTTGAGTTGTTTATTGAACGTATTCCAGGAGTCGATATTTTTTAACGTTGATTTTAACGAATTCCAAATGTCAACTCCTTTACTGTAAAGAGTATGTTTTACATAGTTTGTTCTTTTATGCCGATTGTGAAATTTGTAAGAGTTTCTTGTGTTATGTTGATGGATTCATTACTAGATACAAAAATCATCAAAATTTTCCGAAAGATTTTTGAGATGGTGGAAACGAAACATAAACAAAGCAGTAAGAAAATTGTTGATTTTAAAGATATCAAGAATGCTTAATTCTTTAAAAATCTGCTTGGTGTGTTCCAAATATAAAATAAAAGCCATTAACCATACAGTAATTTTTGGAATATGCATTAGTTTATGAATTCGTGTTTCATTATTTTATGAATTCGTGAGCACTAAAGAAATCATAGCTGAATGTACTTCGGCAACAACAATTTTAGAAGCATCAATCTGCCATATTGACAAAAATACGCCATACGCCATATTGACAAAAATCGCATCACACACTCGCATTAATTGACTTTGATATATTACTTTCATGCATACACTTCACTTGTCCTTTACTTTCGATTTTGGATATAAATTTCTGCTTATAAAACTCAAAACAATGTTGGCTTCTTTTGAACATCAATTACTCAAATGTCGCTCGCGAGATCGTCTATGCGAAGCATTTACAATCTATCCATAAATTTTTCACCCTCTTGCAAAAATCACAGTTTGGGCAGCAGCATTCATGTCAAAATACGAATTTGTAAAAGATTTCCATAACTTCCATCTGATTGTAGTTTATTTTCTATCATGCTTATAAAAATTACTATGAAACGATTAAACATTCAATTTAGGCAGTGAGCTTGACTATGTTAGTTCAGTTGGCTATCAGTCGAAATCCGTCAAACCAATCACAATAAAACAAAAATTCAAATGAACGAATTGTAAGATATCAATTGGACTCCTTTATACGTCCGGCCACCCCTCTTGTCGGTCGAAACCATTTCAGACTGTCCACTGATCTGGCCATTGACCAATAAAATAAGCGTTTTTGGCGTTCATAGACTCCTTTATCCGTCGAACCAGTCAAGCCACTTGCTTATCAGTCGGTTATTCCAGGTCAATTAAAATTCAACTGATCTTGTTACCAACGAGATATTCATTGGATTAGTCATTAGTTTTCAATAAGAAATAAAGCTGGATTTTTATCACGAAGTAAATGCGATAAAGTTAGAATAATTGATGAATTTTTAATTAATATGAATTGGTAATTGTTAAAATTTCAAACATCAGTCGCGCGACGGATTTGACATACTCTTGATCCGCCCCTGATCCATGAAAGCGATATACTTCATTTTAAACAGTTGCGGATCTAGGGGTAGTCACAACGAGCAGCAGCAGGCAACATAAATTAAAGCTGCTTAATTTTAAATTCAAAGCCCTTTCAGAAAAGCACTATTGGACTTAAATTTCTAAAGAATATAATTTCCCCAACGGACTCGTCTCTGAAGGTCTTAGAAATGAAAATATAGTCAAAATGTTGAGCAGTAATTTATTTTGATTAACCCTAGATCCGCCACTGATTTTATACTAATCAAACGGATCAATGTAGCCGTCGTCAAAATTTCCTTTACACCATATTACATAAAAGTAATCTATTTGACAATTGAGATATATCTTAACTGTTTATTGTTATGTAAAGGAATATGTCTTCTACCTACTTGGGAGGAAAAATCCATTAGTGGAAAGAAGGGGTAATGTAAGTCTTGGGGGTACATTCAGCCCCAGCAATATCTAAGTTTTATTAATAAGTACAAACTTCAATAATCGTGATTTATGTAGTTGACTTGCTGTATGGCTATGCAAGAATTTTCTTACTTCTTTAAATGACTGACGGCACCACGAAATTGAACCTGGGAGGAGGGGCTATGGGACCAAATACATGAAAGGAAAATTCACCACGGACATTGAATAATTTCCTTGTGAATACGTTTTAGACTACATGGAACAAAAAACAACCTAGTCAATACATATTTTTGATAGATACATGATTTTCGTTACTTTTTTTATTTTAAATGATCACTTATTCACTCCACTGTTGGGTGTTAAATGACTATTGAAACGCCCTTGAGCGTCTGGACACAGCAAATGAGGTTAAAAATTCATTGCGGATTGTCTTGTTTCGATGAAGTAATTCGTGGTTTATTTTTTTTTCAATTATATATATATATATATCTATATCTTAGCATTGCCTGTAAGACGTCGTAAATGTTCGTGGAGCTAATTGAATGCGGGGACTTATGTCTTCAGATGTGTTTGACTGATTTCTTTTAAAACTAATTTTCGTTAAAACAATCGGTTGCATGCAACAGAAAATATGGGTAAACAACCAATTCCCAAATTAGCGTTAAATAATGCGTCTTTAACAACTAGTCCATTATGTAATGCTAATTCTTCATTTAGATGTAAGTTCTTATTTAAAAAGCAAACTATGTTTCAATGATTTTCTTAATGCGAGGACAGATGATAAATTTTTTAAAATCATTTCTGAAAAAAAGATTTGCATATACAGTGCATTGTCACATAAGTTAAGCAAGTTAGCCCCCAGTTATCGACATTATCCCTTATTTCGGGGAATTCTTGTCGCCAAACTGGTAGTATGGTAAAAATTCCATTTTAATCATTTTCTTCATTTTTACGTAACTGGGAACAAATATGGAAGAAGTCGATATGAGCGAAACATATTGTGAATACGGTAAGTATAGCAGAAATGATTACTTTATAGTTTTATTTAAGGAAGTGTTTTTGGAGAGTAAGACTAGGCCATTTCTAGTATGTGGTAATTAAGCATGTGCTAATTAAACGGATTTTTACTAGTATAATTAAATACAAATAGTATTTACAGTTCAAAGTGAAGATGGCGAAGACCCAGACGCATCTTTACTTAATATGAATTTGAACAAATTGTTGCTACTGTAAGTAAAGAGAATGGAAAGTGTTTTCTTTTAAATATCATTGAACTTCCACAGACAATGCCGACGTGTTATCATTAAGCTAGGGCCGCAGAATATGAGCAAAGCAAGAAAATTGAAGACAAAGAAGGTTTGTGAAATTGAAATGAAGATTTTCATTTTGATGGTATTCTTCGGTTTTAATGTGTCGTGTATTTAAGATTTGGAAAAAATGCGACAGAGGCTTGCTAAGCTTTACATAACATTTGACTGGACATCACAAGAAAAGGTCTTTTTTATTTTTTATTTTTTGTTTTACGCTATCTTTGTACGATTCCCATTAAACGTCTTGTTTATTGTTAAAGGACGAACTAAAGGAAGACATGGAAAAACTAAAAATTGAATTAGAACGTGAGACTGCAGAGAAGAATGAGGCATTTCAAAGAATACAAGAGCTTGACAGCAAAGTCAACAGTGCTAACATTCATGAAAAGCAATTTTCTAATGTTTTATGATATCATATTTTTGTTTCATGTGGAGATTTTTTTATTTCCCAGCTTAAAGCTCACAAAAAGTCTTGGAAAAACTTAAAGAGATCGTCGAAAAATTTGTTGGGAAGATTCCTGTGGATTGCAACGTTGAGCACTTTGTCAAGAATAGTACTAGTGCACCACCTGAAGTTCCTAATCTTGAAGCACATGCTGGTCGGCCTCCCCCTTCTCCGTTAGCTGCATTACTTACCCCTGGAGCACCACCACCTTCAACTTTAAGGGATGCAGTACCAGGTGACATTTTTATTTGCGTAAAATAATTTAATATTGTGATGTTCTGAACTGAACATTCACCATTTGCTCTCTCTTGTTTTTCAAGTTCCACTACCTTGAAGTCGTAAAACTAGAAGAAATCTGCGCTAATTAGAATCGTATTCAACTTATGTCCAACATATCAAGGGCATAGTCTAATTGATTACAGAATGAAAGGTCAGGATCCTTTAAATAATCTATTTCGAGTCCTACTACGTTTCATAGAAAATGAATTCACGATCATTGCAGATGTTACCAAAATGTATCATAAGATACTCATAATAGAACAAGACCAACTTGATCAGCGTTGTATCTGGAGAGACATGGAAGTTGATCGTAAACCTGACGTATATGTAAACCCAATAATGACGTTTGGCGACAAACCGACTGCAGCTATGGCATTGACAGCACTTCGAAAAAAGCCAAAAAAGCTGGAAAATATCGAAGTAAGCATCGAAAGTTATCGCAGATAATACATATATGGATGACATTTGTGAGTCAGTGGGTTCTGTCGACCAAGCCCGAAAAATAATAGAAGAGTCGATAAGGTACTGGAAACCAGTGGATTTCAAGTTAAAGGACAGTTGTCGATCAAGAAATTAAATGCAGAAAATACAGCCCGCGAGGAGATCAACAACATGTCTGGAGGTCCGGTTAAAGAAAAGATACTGGGAACTATACGGAATCCCATAATGATACGCTAAGCTTTAAAGTTAGGCAACCTGCGTAGATGAAACTACTCAAAAGAGCCGCCTTGAGCCAAATTGCTCGACTATTTGATCTAGTCGGCATTGCTGCAATGTATTGCATTTAAGCAAAAATAGGGATGCAGAATGTTGCTGATTTGCAGAAAGTCGCGGATGATGCTTCAAGAGGTATATCGCCTGAACAATTGGTTGGTAGATGGATACATGGTCCTAATTTTCTTAATCTATCTGAAGAAGATATGACTCCTCTCAACTACACGAAAGAACATCCAAGAGACGTCTACACGTATAAGTTTTGGCAAAATATGGAGAGGGAATATGTAATTCATTAAAGATTATTTCTTAAAAGGGGATCAGCTCTTTTATATCATTTGCCTGATCTAAATTTTTCTAGATTGTTCAAGGAAGATCATGCCAAAGCCTGCAAACCTAGTATTTTGGAATTTTTTTTAAAAAAAGTATGTAAGTCAATTAATAAACACATGTTTCCTTTCAGTTGAGTGAATGTCAAAAGAGATTTTATAATTACATGTGGACAAGATAATTTTATTTTTTCTATGGATTGTTGAAGCTTAAGTTTCATTTTGATATCAAGAAACACACATTTAGGCTTTCTTTTTTATCCATCACAGACAACACAAATAAAAAAAAGAACTTATTCCTTAGTTGAAGATAAGTTGCTTGGAGAGCAATCATGTATGTTTTTTATTGTTTTTAAGGAACGATTACATGGATCCCTGTCAGCCCGGGCTTAGATTTGGCCTTGTTGGTGGGGCTAAAATCATCAAGGGCCTGTTATAGTATCCAATCAAAATAACGTACGCGATTACACGAGCAAAATTATAGACCGTGCTGAAATTTCAACATGCTTAGTTGTGTACCTATTGTTTATGTTACGAGACAATATGAGACAATTGCTTAAATTGTCCAATAAAGTGCGAAGATCATATCTTCATTTAATTTCAAACACCGCACTGCATAAAACATTCATATAACATTCATTTCACGAGAAAACATGAGCCCAACAAAATTGACCTGCTCACCACTGTGTGACTTCATAGCTCAGTTGGTCAGAGCTTTGCACCGGCACCGCAGAGGTCATGGGTTCGAATCCCGTTGAGTCACCTGATTTTTTCAGGTTTATGAGAAAATTGCTTAAATTGTCCAATAAAGTGCGAAGATTGTATCTTCATTTAATTTCAAACACCACCCTGCATAAAACATTCATATACCACTAAGATTAGTAATTTTAGTGATCTATTTACAAACATTGTACGATTACTGGAGAGTAGGCACTCTAGATGGCATAAAAGAGTTTACAACTGTGCGTGATTTTTAAACATGGTATTCAAAGTGCCATTGCTAGGCAGGACTATGGTTGGGAATTAGTTAAACAAGTAGTACGCTTCTGCATATAAAGCAACAATGTGAATCAAACACGACCATTTACAGTTCACAAAAAGAGATAATAAACTAAGAGATAGCCGTTCCAGAGATACTAACATGAGAAGCCGTTCCAGAGATACTAACAATCAAAGCTGAGACAGATATAAGAGATATGTTATCCCAACAATAACACTAAATGCCGACGACTAAGCGTTTGCATTGCGATTTTACTGACCATAAAGCTAACGATTGAATATAAAGATTCAAGGCACATTCTCACTAAATACAAGTGAATTAAATCCCAGCACAAGGATAACTCAAAGTCTACGAAGCAAAGCAAATAAATAAGAATAATGAAGCGAAATAGCAATACAACATGAGAAGCCGTTCCAGAGATATTAACAATCAAAGCTGAGACAGATATCAGACATATGTTATCCCAAGAAGAAAACTAAATACCAAAGAAACAAACGATATAAAGACAATAGTGCTCTTTGAGGAGAAATAGAACAGCTGAGCAGGAACTAAAGGACTCAAAGAGAATCATCGAGAAATGAAACGAATATTGATTAATTGATGTTTTATATACGATAATGATTTTAATTATTCAAGAAAAGTCAGAGTAAATCATCGTATAGAGCATAACGAAAGATTAAAGTACAATATAACATGAACAATTGCTTTTGTATATTGGAACTTTATTTACAACTTGAAGCCAGAAAGGAATCGTCGACTAATTATATTATTATATTAATATTATATCAATGTATAAATACGTTTATTTTTTCTCTGTTATCTAGTTTCTTCAGTCAAGCCAAATATTTGGTAAACATAAATCAGGCAATGGCTTAGTTCGTCTTGAGAGACTAGATATCGATGTTCTTGCTGTTCGAGCTGTACGAGAGGGTAAGTAGAACACGAACGTTACGTCATCTTAAGTACGCCAAGTGTAACAAAACTTCTTGGTTATTTGATATAACCAAATCGTTACCGAACTAAAAATGGTTATTTAATAAATAACCAAGTAGCGTACAATTGGTTATTAAAAGTAATATTAATTATAATTAATTAATGTTTTAAATTTATATGTATTAATATTATAAATTATATTAAAATTTTTCTTTTTTTAATTATTGTCTTTATTACACTGGATAAGGCATCCCGTGTATAAATATAGCACAAAAATTAAATTCGGGAGTTGGCTTATTTGCTTATGACCTTTTGTCTCAGAAAATTCTAGTAAAGTATTACAAAGTCACAGTTTTTGTGTATTTAAAACCTACTGGTAAAGGTCATAATGCCTCCACCTGCTTGTGCAGACGCCAATGCTCTGAAATATTAAATAGAAATAAAGCAAGTGTTTAAACCATCTATTGTTACACAAACACCTCAGGTATCATCTGCACAACAAATGATGAAACAATGTTCCCATCAATTCTTGCAGACAGAATCGGCGCTGGCAATAGAAATTAACAAGGAAATTGGTTGGTTAATAGTAGAACTCAAATAAATCCGTCGATCTTTTCCAAAAGAGCTTGCTCTGAAAGACGAAGCTGTGACAATGATAATGGCGAAAGTTGGTGGCGAGGAAAAGGAAATTAAAAAAAAAAGGTTTCCTGTTCAATCTTAAGAAAATCAGTCTGTGCTAATACTAGTTTCTATAGCATGTTACGTACCTATACAAGTTACGTTAACGGTAACTCGTAATATGTTTCTTAAACGTGTAACATTTACAGTAACTATTTACAGGTATTCACACTATTTCCAATATACGGTCAACAATTACTCATTTCTTGAGTTGATTAATTCGTCAGTTAAATTAAAGCTCTGTTAAGGCGTATTGTCCTGGCAAAAGCGAGGTTTCATATTTTATCATACAGACTTTGCTTTTATTAAGTTAACGATATGATAACGGAACGTTTCTTTTTTAGCAAACGAACGACTTGCAAAGTTGTTCAGGAATGACGGAGATGATAAAACGCAAGATTAAAAAAACAGAAGCATTTCCTCATTTTCAATCTATTCTTAAACATTTTCTTCATTTTTCAAGTATGTTGTCTATTTCATGTGGATCTTTTCGTAGTGGTGTAGCGTATATTAAATTTTGTTACTTCAAGTGCCCCAAATTTTCTCCGCTACACCACTGATATTTTGTTGATAATTTTTACAAAAAGGAAGTAGATAATTTATTATATTTATCTGCCTTTAATGGTTTAGTAAGTGAAATGAGCCTTTTTGAATTTCCAAATGTACCTTTGACACTGTAAACTATATATTTAGACGACAATAGAGAAGCAAGAAAAATTTGGGGTCTAGCGGATAGAGTAATCCAACAAATGACAGTTCAAAGTGAAGATGGCGAAGACCCAGACGTATCTTTACTTAAATTTAATTTAAACAAATTGTTGGAACTGTAAGTAAAGACAATGGAAAGTATTCGTATTCATTTGAGAATTACTCGTCTAGGAAGAGTTGAATTTGACCCATCGTTGTCAAGGTATAGTAATCTACAGCTAGGTTGCTAAGTCAGAGGCAGTTTTGACCTAAAATTATATTCGATGCTTAAAAATTGCACTAAGTACTTTATCTTCTCATCTTTTAAAATCTAGAGATTGTTGTATGTTACTTTTGCCGTAATTTGAAAACAAGAATGCGTGTGAGTGCTCCTCAACGGAGCTCCTCATACAGAGTAAATGCAAACCATATTCAAGAAAATAACAGCTCTAGTCACTAATGCTGGCTATGTGAAACTTCTAAACATTGGATTGCCTTCAAAGGAACACTTCAATCTAGCTAAAGAAAAGTGATGTTGTTTTGCCTGTTTAAAACGTACTGGTAAAGGTCAAAATGCCTCCACCTTACTTAAACAAAAACCGTTTTTTACTAGTAAAAGTAAAGCTGTTTTTGGCTTTTAAATATAGTCTGATGATGAATTTGTAATAAATTCGAAATATTGCTTAATTAAAAAAAATTTCTTCTTTCTTTCTCAAATATTGAGTTAACATGAGTCCTTTTTTCGGAGTATTATAATATCCAGTCTTAAAACGTAATTAACCTTCATCAATAACCATCTTATCTAATGCTTACATTGTATTACTTTCAGTTTTATCTTCATTCAGCTGTAGAAGAAATGATGGAAAGGAAGAGGTAATATTTAAAAAATGATTTTTCAATATAGACTGCTTTCCTTAGTTTAGAAATATAAGCATATAGAACCAAATAATTGTCACATTATCTAGTATAAATTTTGCAATGTTGTTGGCCTTAACAAATTTCTATATGCAACCTTCAGGATGGCACACACTATTAGTGTATTCTGTCGGTTGCTTTTTTCTAACTTGTCCTTCTCATTTGGTTAGGGAATTTTTGTAAAATAAGGAAAAAGCTACGAGGTTTAAGTTTCAACTCGGCAAAGAGCTTGGGATTTCGAAAAACGTAACACATGAACGATATCTTAGCACAGGAATTATATCCCCTAAAGAGTGAGAAATCACCAA
The DNA here is from genome assembly GCF_021976095.1 of Xenia sp. Carnegie-2017. NCBI lineage: Eukaryota > Metazoa > Cnidaria > Anthozoa > Malacalcyonacea > Xeniidae > Xenia > Xenia sp. Carnegie-2017. Next base: position 18,429,295 of record NW_025813526.1, read on the forward strand.
AAGGCTTGTAGTGATAAAATTGAAGTTTTGTTTCATTTTCTTCTTCCTAGCGTAAGAAGATATGAAGTTGTTGAACTACACTAAAAAAAACATCAAAGAGAAGTGTACGGCAACAAGTTTTGGCAAAATATTGAGAGCGAAAATGTTATGCATCGAAGATCATTTCTTAAAAGGGGTTCAGCTCTTTGATATCATTTTTGTGATCTAAATTTTCTAGCTTGTTGAGGGAAGATCTCGGCGAGGCATTGGAAACAGATTCAATAATTATTTAAAAAAAGTAAGTAAGTCAAACACTTTACTTATTTAATCTTTTATTTCATTTCTAATTACCTAAGCACAAGTGGACTATGTTGAACATAAATGTACACACTAATATTGTACTGTCTTGCAAGAAAATAATGGGATATAGGCAATAATGACATATATATAAGAACATATGTAGCCAAAATGACAACAATAACGAAACCCAAATTGGCCTACAAAACAAAACAATAGAACGAAAAGCACCCCAACAAAACCATCAATAATAACAAATCTTATACCCCATACCCAACAAAATCTTAGCAAGACAACCTTATCAAACTTATAACAGATATGTTATCCTAACTTTAAATGCTGACGACTAAACATTTGCATTGCGATTTTACTGACCATAAAGCCAATGATTGAATATAAAGATTCAAGACACATTCTCACTAAATACAAGTGAATTAAATCCCAGCGTAAAGATAACTCAAAGTCTACGAAGCCAGACAACAAAATAAGAATAATGAAGCGAAATAGCACTACAACATGAGAAGCCGTTCTAGAGATATTAACAATCAAAGCTGAGACAGATATCAGACATATGTTATCCCAAGAAGAAAACTAAATGTCGACGACTAAACATTTGCATTGCGATTTTACTGACCATAAAGCTAATGATTGAATATAAAGATTCAAGACACATTCTCACTAAATACAAGTGAATTAAATCCCAGCGTAAAGATAACTCAAAGTTTACGAAGCCAGACAACAAAATAAGAATAATGAAGCGAAATAGCAATACAACATGAGAAGCCGTTCCAGAGATATTAACAATCAAAGCTGAGACAGATATCAGACATATGTTATCCCAAGAAGAAAACTAAACGCCTAAGAAACAAGCGATATAAAGACAATAGTGCTCTTTGAGGAGAAATAGAACAGCTGAGTAGAAACTAAAGTACACAAGGAGAATCATCGAGAAATAGAACGAATATTGATTAATCGATGTTTTATATACGTTAATGATTTTAATTATTCAAGATAAGTCAAGGTTAATCATCAAATAATGCATAACGAAAGACTAAACTACAATGAAACATGAACAATTGCTTTTGTATATTGGAGCTTTATTTACAACTTGAAGCCAGAAAGTAATCGTCGACTACCTTTATGCATAAAATCTCAATTCAGGCTTAATTGCTAAAGGATAACTTTCACGTCTTAATTATCAGATTGAAAAAGCTTTACAGAAAATGAAGAGCTTATAAGAAAAAAGGAAAAAATAATTGACAGACACACAATGTTGTTTGTAGTGGGAAATACTCATTTGCTATGATGTGTAAGTGAAATCCTAAAACGCCTCTCTTGAGACTCATAATTCATGCACACAGATTTTAATTGACAAGGAAGAAGTATATAAAAGAGATCACATCCGTCAAGCTCCGATAATTCCTATTTAAGCCTCTCTACCCGCGTCACAAATTCTCAATGGAGTATTACCAGTTATTTTTCAATTGAGAAATCTGGCAGTACCATAGCTAGATGATCATCTACGTCATCTAAACACAATATTATGTTGATATATATCTATATGGTAAATTATATGCATGAAAAGATGGCGTCAATGTTCTTTCTGTGGCCGGTTTTATAAAAACGTAGTTAACTCTAACATAGTTAACGCTAACTACCGTAGTTAACTCCTTAACTGCTGTTATTTAACTGCTCGACTTGACTGCGTTGCACAAAACGTAGTTTGTCGGATAGTTAAGTAACTGCGTAGTTAACTTGCGTGGAAATTGCGTGGAGTGTTGTTTACGTTAAATGACATAAAGTTTAATTAATTAATGCATTGTAATGGCGGGCAAGTGAACTATAAAATGACATCAAAATCAAGAATAATCTCTTCGCTCATGTAAAAATCTTAAAATATTTCAAACTATTGTCGTTTTTACGGATGTTGATGATGCGAAAAGAAAATTTAATAAACGATTGACGGTGACATGATAACCGAATTAAATTGTAGCATATACTTTGGACTTTTCTCCAGAAAATGGACATTTATCTTCTGTGTGATACAATACGATGTGGATGAATGATATGAGTCTCGAAAAGGACTGCTTTATTTCATCTACTATTTATATATAACGGACTTGGGAAAACGAAACAATGAACTCTTCTCAAATTGATTCATATGGTGTTCTATGTGCAAGTAGTTAAATGTTTAAATGGCCTTGCTTTTACAGAATTTAAAACTGAGAGATTGAGGGTAACAAAGGAAAATGTCGTTTTGTTTCTGTTTAAAAGAGCTGAGTAAGTCACAAGTCACACATATTTGTAAAAGATGACAGTGATGGATTTTTTATTATTAGAAAATATTTCTTTGAGTCATCATAGTTAGTAGCCATGTAATCTAGCAACTGTCTTTTCTCTGCTTGTGAAATACTATATTCACAGCTATACACAAAATACTTCTTTTGTTCTTAATTCTGCATTCCAAAAAACTGAGTTATAAAATTTATTGGGTACATTTGTTAATGAGCCTTAGCTGTGAAACTCTTATTTATGCCTTTGTGATTTATTAGCCTATTTTTGTCTAAATCTTGGGAGTTTCATTTTTTTCCTACTTTTTAAATCATCAAAGAGTAGCAAGAGCTTTCTGCTTCTTAGAAAAATTTTAGCAGGCAAGATTGTATGTACACAAAAAAGAAATATTTTTAAATAGGAAATATATGATAAAATATCAATAAAACCCACTAATTGAATGTCATGTATATTTCCTGCTTGTGTTATAAACCATGTGCAATTGATAATGTATATGTATCAAGCAACATGGACATTTAACATGAATGCTGATGAAATGTTTTATGTAATTAAAAAACTAACATTATTGTATCTCATGCAGCTTATACACAGAAGTGTAGTCAGGAATAAAAACTGTTGTAAAGCTCATTTAGCTATATGTATTATTATTGGTATATTTGGCACAACATTTATACTGTAGTACCATTGTCAGCGAGTTATGTGCACAAATCTTAAAGAAGTGGCTCTGTCTCAATTGAGAGTCTCGCTTATGAGTTAAAAGAGCTACTGGAGGCAAAATAAAGACAATACAAACTGCAATTGCTCTTGTGTAAATAGGGATTTGTTATGCGGATAAGTTGTTAGCTGTTTTTAGTCAGCAAAACTTGGGATGTTTACAGCACTGACGAATGCAGTATATCGTTATAAATAACGTACGTCCTGTGTCCCAAGTGCAGGAGTCACCAATTTATTTTGGTGGTAGCCAGGAGGGCACGTTATATATACACTTTGTATGTATATGTATATATATATATATGAATGTATAAAAGTTTTGTCTTTACTGTACCAAGCTTGTTTAAGTTCGCGTGCATGTTTAGTCAGTGCACATTCGAGTTCTTTAGTTTCTGTCCAGTGAAGTGGAAATATACACACCAACATTGTACTGTCTTGCACGAAAATACTGTAAAATACAGGCAAACAAGGTTTGAAAATAATTTGCAAACCGAACATCAGATCGGAAATAAAAGTTTGTCCCAGCAACCCACAAATGAAGCAGTAGTCTTACAGGAAAGTCACGGAATGATATATACCGCTCTGAATATAAGAACATATACAGCCAAAATGACCAACAATAACGAAACCCAAATTAGCCTACAAAACAAAACAACAAAACGCAAAGCACCCCAACAAAACCATCAATAATACATAGTACCGACGAAACAAGCCTTACAAAGCCTTTTCATATACCCAATTGTATATGGATATAATGATACATAAATCCCAGCGTAAGGATAGCACAAAGTCTACGAAACAAGACAACAAAATAAAAATAATGAAGCGAATTAGCAATACAACATGAGAAGACATTCTAGAGATACTAACAATCAAACCAGAGACAGATATAAGACATGTAAAAGAAACAGAATATTAAGTAAATTATTAAACACATGTTTGCGTTGAGTTAAGTAAATGTCAAAAGAAATTTATTAATTACATGTGAACATAATGACTTTAAATAGAAATTAAGTACATATAACTTGCAAAAAATCTTGACAGGTGAACTTAAGATGCAGATTTATTCAACAGAATCAGCCTGCGAGCCAAGCAGAAAAAGAAAATGTTATTTTTTAACAATGCTATACCACTATTTAAATGAGCAGACATTATAAAGACAAAATCACAAGTTCTTGCAATAATACATCATCTTAGCTGTTTCTGTCGAAACTAACATACACAAACCGGAGCTGTCATTATGAAGTGTCAATACCTTTATATAGTACTAATACAAAAAATTATTCTTTGACGGTTGCTTCAGTCAACTCCGAGTAACTAAAAAAAACTACAACTAACCATCTCATTTAAAAATTCCTCGTATTATCATGTTTAAACAATCAATTAATTTATTTTTAAACCTGGGAAAATTTCTAGTTAAATGTCCACAATTGTCAAATAGTAGTTTATTATTTTTATTATTTTTATTATTATAATTATTATTATTATTGTTATTTATATTATTATTATTATTATTATTATTATTTATCTTTCGCTGATTTAATACCGATTTTACAACAAAGAAACTAGTCATAACTAATGGCTAAAGTTTCTTTGCTTTTTTTGCTCTGCATGGAGGGCGATTTAAACGTTGGTTAACGAGTGAAACGCCTTTCATACAACTTGCCCCAGTTAGTTAAACGCTACGATAAACGGCGTGCATGCATCGCAGGTTTAACCATCGTTTTACTCTCTGTCAGATTAATAATATACACGTTGGATGACGGCTAAACGTCGTTTATTGTAAACGGCTTTCGTACAACCAGCCGCAGAAGTATCCAAGTTATATTAATAAGTACAAACTTAAATAATCGTGATTTATGCAGATGACTTCTGTATGGCTATGCTAAATTTTTCTTACTTCTTTAATTCACCGACCTAAGACTTGTTGATTTAATCGGCAAAGACAATTTCTTACCAAAGTGACGGGGCCTCGAAATTGACCCAAGGGTATGGGAGCGATTACATGAAATGAAAATTCACCACGGACGTTGTATCAATTCCTTGTGAAGACTTTTACGATTTCATGGAAGAAAAAATCAACCTAGTCAATGCATATTTTTCAATACATCTATGGTTTTCGTTACTTACTCATTTTGAATGATCATTTATTCACTCGACTATTTAGTGTTAAGTGATTATTTAAATATTTAATTTCTAAGCAAATTGTTACGATCATAAATAGTGTCAAAAATTAATTTATTTTTCTAAGGCTCTACAAAGATGAGGATGGCAAAAAGCTTCTTATGTATATTAAAGCAAATGATAGAAAAGTATTTACAAATGAATTTTGGAAAAGCATGGAAAGAGAAAAGGTAATGCATTGAAGAATATTAATGAAACGGGGATTAACTCTTTCATATCATTTGTCTGATCTCAATTCATCTTGATTGTGGAAGGAAGATCTTGGCAAAGCCTAAAAAGCCGTAACAATAAATATTTAAAACATAGACAAAACAGTAAGTAAATTAATAAACACATGTTTGCGTTCAGTTAAGTAAATTTCAAAAGAGATTTAATAATTACATGTGAATAAGATAAATTTATGTTTTCTATTGACTGTCGATGCTTGGGTTTGATTTTGATATTAAGAAACACACATTTAGGCTTGCTTTTTTGTCTATTTCTTGATTACAGAAAACACGACTGATAAAAATAAGCCGCCGCCTCCTCAATTGCGGAAAGAGCCATCATGTAAGTTTTTTTTATGATTTTAAGAGGACGATTACATGGAGCAATTTCAACCCGGGCTTAGTTTCAACCCTGTTTGTCGTGCTGAAATTTATTAATGCACAAATTAATAAATTTTATCAACAAATTAACGACAACTGATCAAGTCAATTATTTAAAAACTTTAACACAAATACAATCTAACTAGTTCATCCAATGATTTCTCTCAATCTCAAACCATCGACCAAAACGTGTCCAAATTTTAGATATCTTATCAAGGCTCACAAGGAACAAAGATTATTTATAACTGTCTCAAAAAAATTCGTAAATATCTCATTAAACCAGTTTAATTTATTATAATTTTTAACACAAAAAAGTCGCTATTTTTACTTCCAACAAAGACAAAATGTCACCACTGTCTCGTTTCAATGTCGTATATCAAGTTACTTCCCAGGTTGTAACAAATCGTACATTGGTAAAACTGAGAGATGCCATAAAACCCGACTTTATGAACATGCCACACAACATGAAACAAGCGTTATTGTACAGCACTTCTTAGAAAGCCAAAAAGCACAGAATATTACATATCACAACAACAGCACACTTGATCATAAAATATTTTTTGAAAAACCTAATTCAAACATTACCTAACACGTACTTAACAACTATAAAATATGTTACTCGTTACTTACTTAAACAAAACCGACTCTTACTAATGAATCTATTGATTCTTCACGTTTACGTTTCTTTCTAAAAAACAAAGTGGAGTCTGTTTCAGGATTATATCTTTTCATTTCACTAAAAAATTTTCAACACCACATACATACACATCAACAGAAGTGGGCATTGCATAAAACATGATAAAAAGCCCAGGGAAAATAGAAAATTTTTACTATGTTTAAGCTGTAATTTATACAAGCTCTATTCAATAAATTCTTGGGGCATCAGTGTACATACTCTGCGCTCTAATGATGTAGAAGAGAAGATAAAGGGTTTGCAAATGAATTTAAAATCATGCATCACTAAGTGCTTGTAGAAAAAGATATTAAGCTTACCCTTGCATTTCGTCTTTCTGAGTCTTGACAGCTTTATCTGTTCCACTATATTTTTTCCTCTATAAAGAGATGTGCTTTACTTTTAACACTTCAAGATTTTACAAACAAAAGTGACACTTATTTCTTCCTACTAAACTGTATTCATCCTTTTACCTGGCCTTCTTCCAGAGCTCGTACTCTTGATTCAACTTTAGCCCGAATTTCCATTCCCAATTCAACATCAACATCCTCACCTAAAGCATCAACTCTTGCTGCTAACGATGCTTTAGCTGCAAGCATGCGTGATATCTAGACAACAAACAAGGTAAAGGCTCTATTTATTATTTGATTGCTTTTTCAAGCATAGAAAATGCCTTAGGTGTTTGTTAATATCCTATGTACCTTTCCCTTGTTCTTTGCATTTGATTGTCCCACTAAAGAAGCATGATATATCAGACCATATTTTGGAGTGTCATGTTTGGTCTTCAAAGCTCGAAATAATGCCTTTTCTGCTCCCAATATCTGAACTGTTGATGACGGATGTTTTGCAAGATTTACTAAGGAACCTAAAATCAATAAAAACAAGCATTACACAATAGCAGTTACATGTAGCGATACCAAAATTTATTTTAACAATGATTTCTTCACATAAATCTGGGCCCTTGCAACAATACATAGTTAAAGTAGCTTGAAATAAAGTCGTACCAGCATGTGCTATTAGTCGAGCTCCTACAAGTTCACCAACTAAGACAGTCAAGTTGGGTGCAATGACACTCATTCTGTTCTTTAGGTAGTCATACAGCTGAGATCTGTATTCAGAAATCTCAATAACCTATAAATTGAATATAACAGTTAACACAAAGCTACCTACTGATATGAAGAAAACATAAGAAAAACTATGAATCCAAGGATAATACAAAGTTTCAAAAAAACAGCATTAATAGTAATTGGAATATTGCCATATAATATTCCATACATTTATTCTATTTCTCTATTCATTCAAATTTAATTTTCATTTATGTAACCTGAATTGAACATCCATTTACTTAATGACAAATAAAAACATTTTCAATAACCCTATTGTAGACTAATGAATCAATTGATGAAAGGTGGGTGATTTTTCTTGAGCCCTACATGGAAAATTTGCACTAAAAACTAATAATACCAAAGCATTCAATTCTAATAAGGTAATTTTGTAAGAAAGGGCCTCAGTACACTTGTTGTAATCAACAGTGTGCGAATTAACGGTGTGCAATGTGCAATTTGCACATCGTTTTAGCTAAAATGAAAACAATTGCACATCACTTTTTCAAACGATGTGCAAAAATCAGCAGTTTTAACGAAAAACACTGTCGTAAATCATATGAATATGTTCACGTTTAAAAATATTAATTTAGCAATTAGCGCTATATAATAATTAACGTAATATCGATTTGATTATGCCTCTAAAGGAACACTTTGTCAAAAAAATTGCACACCGTTTTTTCTGAACTAATTCGCACACTGGTAATCAAGCATAAATATAAAGTGAATTGTGATAACACAAGCTTAAAGACAAGACAAAAATGCAAAAGTCTTTGTACATTATGTGTGCAAGAAATAGGGATTTAATTTATCTGTCTTCATACCTGATCACATAGGTAAAATATATTTTAATTTATCTGTCTTCATACCTGATCACATAGGTAAATTATATTTGCAATATCTCCATCAGATACCTGTCAAAATAAAAAATAAAAACATATTAAATCTACAAATAAAACAAGACATCTCACTTAACAATTTGCAAAAATAATTAATAAGTAAAACTAAAAACTTCAGAAACATCAAAAATAAATTAAAATAATTTCAGTATTTTTATCCCAATTACTTGAGAAATTGTTTAGCTGAAATAAAATTTATGATTAGCACCTCTGTTCCCATTGAAATCTCTGCAGCAGCTTTTACTTCTTCCTCTACATCTTCAGGAATGATGTCAGAGAGGTCCACATTTTGAATATTGGTTCGTAAACCTATAATAGTTATTTATCATTTGCGATAAAATCTAAAAACCTTATATGCAACATGTCTGTTTCCAAAAGTCCAACAAAGAAATAGATTTTGACAAAAAAATCTTTGTCAACAAATTTAATGTTCCTTGCATTATTTATTAACAAAAGACTTGGCCCTGACCATTACGGTAAAAATGACCAGGAATTTGACAACTTTGGATTTGACATATTTCATGGACCAACCAAAATCACCTCTACAACATAAGCGCAGGTAATGTCAGTATGTATTTTACTGTACCTATTTTTTTCACAGCTTTGGCAAACACCAAATTATCAGTAACGATCTTTCCAAACTCTGGGAAATGCCAGCCATACCACTCCCGACATCTCATTGCATAATTATTCAACTCTTTGTCAAGATCATCAAGCAATGAAATGGCTTGCACAATCATTGTGTCTACTTTATCTGGACTGAACTTCAGCTTGTACCGAGATAAACTGTCAAGAACACACATGCAATCATGCATATTTCATAACTCTCATTCAAATTGACATCACTTTAAAGTAACCAACCTATGAGCTAAGCCAAGAGCCATGGACGAAACATCAGACTCGGGAAGTCCTGAAATGACATCAAGGGTATTAAGACCAAATAACATAAAAATTAAACAACATTAAAATTTCAAAGATGAACCTGTCAGTAGGTTGTTCATTTGACTTCTTATGCCTCTCATCAATTCTTGAATTGCTGAACTGTACAAACAATTAAGATTCAATTTCTTCTAAAGAGAAAATAAAATACTTATTAACATACACCAAGTTGGGCAAAAATAAACAAGAATGAACTCAATGAATAAGAGTTTAAATTATTTTACTTTAATCGAATTTCCCAGTTTTGCATCAGCAACAGCCAGTTTCTCATTCAAATCTTTAGACACAATCTTTTCAAAACCTTTTTCAAATTCTTTGACATTTTGCCCTCGACAGCAGCAGTTGCAGCTAAAGATGAATGAAGTCAATGATCAAAAGAAAAGAAGTCAATAACAAATACAAACAAGATTTACATAAAAATGATTGTACCTGCCAATGCGTCTGTTGTGTCATTAAACTTTTCAAAATGCTTCAATTTTAATCTTGAAACAAAATAATTATATGCTTGTATGTGAATTTCATAATAAACTAGAAAGCTTTTCTAAAAATGAAATAGCTTAGATATGAATATTGAATGAACCAGTGCATGAGAAAGTAGAATAGTAATTACAATGAATTGGATTGTGAAACAATTCTATAGATTGTGTCTTAATATAAATGCGAGGATTATCATGAGCACTAAAACTTGCAACATACTCAACACATAAAATTGGACATATTTCACTTATTCAATGCCATTGAATATCCATTTCAACAAGATCTACTTCAACGAATTTGCTTGTTACACAAAGAAAGATCTGATAATTTGCTCCACTTCGTCCTAATTCAACTAACTAATACTTTGAAATGAAGCGAGAGGGTCAAGCTGCCAGTACTGTAAAATCATTTCAATTCCTCAACACACAAGTTGAAGAAACTCATCAAGAAAAATACCTACATCTTATGTGCACTTTCAGCATTCTCAAAGTCTTTGTACAAATCGTCAGCTTTCAGAAGTTTCCCCTCATCCAATAACTAGTAAAAATTCAAGGAAACTAATTGTAATCCAAGATAAGGAATAGGTATACAGTATGCCAAAAAGTAAATACAAATATCATAGATAAGTGTGGATCAGATAAATCATGAGTCACAATCCTTACATAAGTAATAACATTCACAGTACGTACAATGTGATGTGAAAATATATGATGAGTATATAAAAAAATGCACCATTGTTTTCAATGAAATTCTTATTTTTCAGTCCCCTCCTCGTTATACTTTTGTGACTGTCTATATTTACATCTGTCTATATATAACATTGTTTGTTCCATCAATGGAAATACGTTTAAACAACTGGTGTGTTGTTTTAATGAAGTCAACATACACTGGAAGCGAAGTAAATGAGAAATTCAGATAATTTTTAAATCACATTTACTCAGACACCACGAGTGTTCACTGCTCAAAGGCAATGACATCCAAGTGTTCATTTTACATACCTTAAAAATAGCATAACCTGCTGAAGTCTCGAACAATACTAGCATCTCTTACCAGAAAAATAATGCAAAGCTATAAAAAATATGTTTTAATATATTTTTTGTCAAGTAAATAGCCTCAACGCCAAGTCAACGGTACACACGTGTAGAAGAGATGACCACTGCGCATGTAGAGTTATTGTAAGGTCACGTGTGACATGAACGTCACTGATGCACTGATCTCAGTACCATTCTCAGTACCCACAATCTCTAATCTCAATCATTGCTATCAATCATTGATCTGCCATCAATGAATCACTCTAAGTGGATTTTCCAAGATATGGATCAATGATCATCTCAAATCAACGCTAATTTTCCGTTGCATCGTTTTGTATTATACCCAAAGTTACAAAATGAAATTGATACAAATTGTTTGAAATAAATGGATAACTCAACAGAAATTGTTGAAACAATAACAAATTCGTTTAATCGAGATCAAATTTCGACAGAATCTCATATTGCTAATTTGAGAGTTGCAATTGATAGTTTAAAGGATAACGAAGGTATTTCATTTTTTCATCAAAAAAGAATCACACATATGTACTGCCCTAAACCTCCCAGTTAATGAGAGGCAGCTCAAAACACTTCTTATTGTGGATTAATTAGAACGAATGTGTTCTTATTTTAGTAATCGGCCTTTTGGACAAGATTAGTGTGATTATACCGCAGATCAAATCGTGCCTTAATAGTTCTAATGTAAATTTGACAGCAAGTCTCCTTGAGCTGATAGCTGAAATTTGTAAACATGGTGAACTATTTTGATGATTTGGATTATCTGTCTTTTTTTTTTACTTTGAAATTAAGCATTATAACATATAACATTCTTTTTTTCTTTGATTGAAAATATTCTCCTTTATAGAGGAATGCCGTGATATGCTTGTGGAAGAAGAGTTGATACGAATGATTCTCAAATGTTTCAATTCAAAGGCCCCTGAAATTGTTCTTCACACATTTCGATGTGGAAATTTGGCTTGTGATAACAGTACACTTGCATAACTATATATCCCTACTTGAAATTTTTGAGCATCTCTTGAATTTCACACTAAAAACTCTTTCACCTTTATACACCATGCCCGAGATGTGATATTGAATGTTGGAGGAGTAGACATAATCTTAAATGCAATAAAGGAGCTACAGAATGAGGACCAGAGACAAATGTGAGACAAAATGTTACTGCATGTGGCGCTGTACTCAACATATCTTTTGAAAATGGTAGAAATTTCGAAGCTTTCGAACAAAATACAGTTCCAATTTTATTTGACATATTTCATCATTTGACATATTTGTAGAAGGAGTTAGTAGTTTTTATGAAAACAAAGGATGTGAAATATTTATAAAAGCTTTACGACATTCAAAAGATGAACTAACTACATCACTTGCTGAATGCCTAAAGATGATTGCAGAAGAAGGTACTAATTTCATTGTTGCTTTTGCTAAGGTGTCAGATAATGTCAATTTCATGTTTTAAATAGATACAAAACATGTCTTGCTATCAGGAAACTGTGTCGAGGTCTTGCAGGAAATTGTTTTAACTAACATGACTAGTGAGAATACTGGCAATCTTTCGGAAAAGTTGAAAGTTAGCGTGGACTTAATCATACTTCTTCTTGGTGATGGTTAGTACAATAAAAGCAATGACAAATCTTTGAATTATTTTCTTTGCATGCATAGTTAATAGAATTTGCTTTCAGATAACTTTTAAGCTCAAGTATTTGCTGGTGAAAAAAAAATACATTTGATGAAAAAATTCTTCCTTGGACTAAATCCAGTTATTCACATGTTTGTAACTCTTGCTCTGTTGCTATTGGAAACAATGGTCGCACAGGTGAGCAGCACCTATTCAATGCTCAATAATGACAAAAGCAATAAAATGTTTCACTGAAACAAAGCATGACATCATGCCACCATCTTCTTTTGTCTTTTTTTTTTGGTCAGATGAGAACTGCATTCAACTGGTGAAAATAGGAGTGCATGAAAAACTGATAAACTTGCTTAGTAGCCACTGTGAAGATGATGCTGTATGGATATTTTTACATTAACCATGAACTGCCTCAACAAATTACATGTTTAACTGATGCTATATCTCATACTGTTATGATTTTGACAAGATAAAAATTTAATAACCATGTATGGTATAATTTTCAGCAAGTAATAAACAAGTTTTGATAAATGCAGGTATATTGAATTTTACTATGGAAATCCTGTGTTCATCAGACAATTCATCTCCAGTAATGTATAGAGCCATTGCTGTTATACGCCTACTAGTACAGGGAGTGGGTAAGGTTATCTATGTCAACAAATTTAGCTAAATGTTTATCATAATTGACAGCTATGTTGTAGCTATAATGGTGTGAAAGTTTTCCCATTAGATGCAGCAGTTGATATTGTATGTTCAAGTCAAGACTGTTTGAAGAATGTGGTGTCAATTGCAAAAACTTTGGGCATTGAAGGACTGAAATCTGAAGCATCATGATTGTTAGTAACATTGCTAAAAAATACTCGAAAATTAGCTTAGTTCTTGTTAATATGTTGAAAAAAACTCACAATGAAATAAACTAAACCATTTCCATTTTTTTTGCGAAGAATCAGTTCAAGCAGTTTTAATTAATGATGGTATGTCACCCATTATTGCCATGGTAACATAACAATATGCTCTAATGCAGAATGAAGTTTTGATGGGTGTTGCCTTGGTGCTCAGTATCATAAATGGTGAGTATACAGTTGTGAAAAGCATTGCTTAATGAATGTGGGATAAAATCAAATCAAATCACATGCTGAAAAATGAAATTATTGTTTACATTTAGAAGATCATTTGTAGTATGTGGATGAGAGCAATATGCTAGAAAGCATTTCTGATGTACTAAACAATGAAACGAACAACCAGCAAACATTGTATAATTCAATGGCAGTCATTGAAGCATTGTTAACAAAAGGTGATTGCCATCTTTTATAGTTAGAATAAAATGAAAAACCCAACATAAAATTATGGATGTTTTAAAATCTTTTCATCTCTTTCAGGTCTGGTTGAGAAAAGCAAGCTAGAAGATAGCGGAATCCTCCACAAACTAGAAATATTTTCAAAAGATTCTCGCAATGCAACTAAACAACGCGCTGCAAGTATTTTAGAAAAAATCAAAACTTGACTATTGATGTTCATTGGTTAGAAAACACCATAGACGTGATGTTATTGTTCCATTAAAAAAGAACTTTTTGAATTGCATCAGAACAATTTTTGTAAATCTGACCATTTAAAAGCTCAGTCTTTCCTTGATATTTTTAGTTGATTTTTTTTACCACTGAGATCTTTGCACACCAGCAATCAAACCCTTTTCAGCATAATATTTAAACATAATTCTTGATATTCTGAAACGCCAATAACACCACGTCCTCTATCAGTGAGAATGCAACGATTTCTTATCCTTGTGATGGAACTGTCTTTAGGCAAGTCGGCAAGTTCAGTTGCAGCATGATTGCGGATGTTTGATGGTAATATATCACACTTACTAATCATTCTCAATCGGCCTCTTTTTTCTTCGTATTCTGCAAACATATGACGTCTCTTTTGGTCACGTCTAGCCCATCTTTTCAAATAGTTAGGTTTCACATAATACTTGCTCGCCGGTGTGGAGATACTGATACACCTCTCCAAAGAAAAGCTTGGATGTTGAATACACATGATACCTAAAACATGAAGACTTCTTTATTAGTTTTCCAATGAATTTGTCAAGATTATTGTGCTGACAGCACTCACAAAGTCACAAAATTTTCAAAATCACGTGGCTGGGAATGTATGATGGCACGAATGATTTGCGATTTCAAATACAAAAATATACAAGTTTTCCTCTGTCAGCAGCAGTAAACACTACAACAATTGTTGTTGTAGTGTTCACTGGTCAGCAGTCACCAAATTATCTTTTTCATACTTTCGTCACGGTAAGACACGCTTTTCTGAATCATCCTTATTTTTCTATTATTATCACATAAGAGTTTTACAAAATTTCATCTCACCTGACTTGTGCAAATCTCAAAGCAAAGAAATGGGCAAGGTGCTTCGCCATCTTTAATTTTGCTCCCCCCCCCCGTTCTATAAAAATGAAGAAAAACTTAGTGTAATAACAATTTAGTATCTCTAACTACCTACAGGGGTCGGTCAGAATAACCATCGCTAAATATTCAAAATATTATAATATATAACAAAACTAGTTAAACCACTGAGTTTAACCAAGTTATACGGACTGGATGAGCTTATCTGTGGACTAAATTGTATAGGTGCGTACCTGATATACTTTTCTCCTTTTTCATTTTCTTTGATTTATTTTCTTTTACTTCATCTTAAATGAAATCCAGTCAAACATTAGACAGTAAATGTAAAATACACAGAACAAGTTATCACACAAACAATCAGTATTTTTTAAAAAGTTGTAAAACACATATGTACGCTCGAGGATAACGAAACAATTGAAAGAACTTTAACATTTAATTGATAAAGACGTTGATAACATGTATGGACATCTTAGGATAACTATGTACGTAATGAGCAATTGTCCCATCACATGTGTGACATTCACCTATAGTCATTCCTAGCTCCAGCATGGACAATAATTAGGACTACACAAAGTATAGGATATTTATAGTACGTATGTTAAGGTGACATTTTCAAAAAGCATAAGCTTTGATAGTTTTTCGCCATCTTTCTCAGAGTCAGAGTCACAAAGGCAAATGTGCAGGACGTCACGTGTGTGACCCACAAAAATCAAACTTGGCTAAGTCAACAAGTGTCTCATATTATTCGCAAGTTTTCTAAGTCAGCAAGTGTCATTCTTTGTGAACTTTGATATGGTAAATCAATAAAAAATACATACAAAAGTAGTTTTCAAAGCTTTCCATGCTGGCTCTATTTCTGAGGGCCTTCAAATTGTTTATTGACGTATGAAAACATGAAAATCAAACCTTTAATTTCAAAAGATTCAGCTAATTCTGTATCTCCGCCTTTCTTTTTCTTCTTCTTTCCTTTTTTGACTTGTTGTTCTTCACTATCTGAAAGATAACATTCACACAATCAGAATTTTCAATATATACTGTCTCTGTCAACTGTCAAGAAATCTGAAATTTTTGTTTAAACGGTTTCTGAGCTCATGAAGTTTTAAACGTTTTCAATCGTGTGTAAAACATTTACAGCCACATAAAACATTATGTAAACGGTTTATGAGCTCATGAAGTTATAAACTTTTTCAATCGTGTGTAAAACGTTTACAGCCACATAGCCATTGTGTAAACGGTTTATGAGCTCATGAAGTTTTAAACTTTTTCAATCGTGTGTAAAACGTTTTCAGCCAAATAACCCATTCTGTAAACCGGTTTATGAGCCCATCAAGATATAACTTTTCCAGTCGTGTGAAAAACGTTTTCAGCCATATAACCTATTGTGTAAACCGGTTTATGAGCCCATCAAGATATAACTTTTCCAGTAGTGTGAAAAACGTTTTCAGCCATATAACCCATTATGTAAACCGGTTTATGAGCCCATCAAGATATAACTTTTCCAGTCGTGAAAACGTTTTCAGCCATATAAACCATTATGTAAACCGGTTTATGAGCCCATCAAGATATAACTTTTCCAGTCGTGTGAAAAACGTTTTCAGCCATATAATCCATTATGTAAACCGGTTTATGAGCCCATCAAGATATAACTTTCCCAGTCGTGTGAAACACGTTTTCAGCCATATAAAACATTATGTAAACCAGTTTATGAGCCCATCAAGATATAACTTTTCCAGTCGTGTGAAAACGTTTTCAGCCATATAACCCATTGTGTAAACCGGTTTATGAGCCCATCAAGATATAACTTTTCCAGTCGTATGAAAAACGTTTTCAGCCATATAAACCATTATGTAAACCGGTTTATGAGCCCATCAAGATATAACTTTTCCAGTCGTGTGAAAAACGTTTTCAGCCATATAGCCCATTATGTAAACCGGTTTATGAGCCCATGAAGATATAACTTTTCCAGTCGTGTGAAAAACGTTTTCAGCCATATAACCCATTGTGTAAACCGGTTTATGAGCCCATCAAGATATAACTTTTCCAGTAGTGTGAAAAACGTTTTCAGCCATATAACCCATTATGTAAACTGGTTTATGAGCTCATGAAGTTTTAAACTTTTCCACTCATGTGTAAAACTTACCCGCTCTGAAGGAGACATGAGCTTTTTAACTTTAGCTTTAGTAGAAGATGACACAGTGTCTTCTTTAGGCTTGCTCGCTTTCTCCATGAAGGACGTAATGTCCGCAGATTTCGTCTTGCTTTTACTTGATTTTGACTTTTTGCTGCTCACGGAGCTCGTATCCGAGGTCTCCTCAATATTTGAGGAGACCTCGGATACGAGCTCCGTGAGCAGCAAACATGTTTCAGATAAAAATGACGATAGGGGTTTTAGCAATGAAATGACATTAAAAATACTGTTACAGATAAAATGTTGTCACTTTCATTGCTAAAACCCCCAATCGTCATTTTCCGATTCCGCGATAGTTTTTGATTTTTCGATTTAGCGGCGGCTTTTTTTTCCGATTTTCTTTTCGTTTTTCTTTGATTGGTCTTTTGCTTTTTTCGCCGCAGCAGCTTCAGAATCCTCACGTTCTTTGGTGTCGACAATCTTAACCAATAAGAAATCGGTTGAAAATATTAGAGCACCCACCCCCCGGAAACACATCGAAAAATAATCCCTGCATTGTCATGACAATATTTTCTTTGTAATACTGGACCATATAATGCAATATTGTTCTTCATTTAAAAATGATCAGTTTTGAAATTTGATATTTTGTGCTAGCAAAACCATTCCCAATAACAATTCACGCGCGCGTTTCAGCTTTGTTTTATGAATTAATTTTAAGACCTTATTCCTTGAAACAGCTGCATGCAACGGTCAGTGCAGCTTACAATAAATGAAACGTACTTCGAGTTCTTCAAGAAATGCGTCAAGATCTTCCAGCCACAAATCCTTTGGCGTCTTTTCGCACAGCGCAGCCAGGTCAGATATCTAAATGAAAAGATGTCATTAATAAAACAAGAAAATTTTTTTGGTCCAGGCTGAATTGTTATTTAACAAAAACTAGCCACAACAAAGGGAATGTTGGGCATTAGTTCCTGCTTGTATTATTCCAGCATCAATCAAAGTTTTTAATTTTAAGTTCACGCGTTTTGCACGAACCAAAATATTGCTCGACGTATCACACTAAAATCAATTCAATTCTCGAAATATGTAACATTAAGGATGTTTTGCACAAGGTGGATTTTTCTACGCACAAAATTTATTTTCAACATGATTGGTCGTCAACAAATAATGAAGACATGGGACATCAACAACATTAATCATGCGCGTCAACAACTTTTACTCAAGAAAAATTTTTTTCTGTCTGGTGGAATGCAGTTTCCAAATAAGGTGGAAAAACTTTCTACAGTCTGAGGAGCCTAGACTCTCCCACCCGCTTTAAATGGTAAAAAGTTCAAAACAGGGGGAGTGTTTAAGCTCCATCTACCAAATCTGATAAAAAATGTATCCTATTGTCACACAGCTTCAACATGTAATTTCACTTTGTTTTTTGCGTATATTGCAAAATTTGTTCAAAAGTTAAAATGATCAATACAAATGTCGTCCAATCAAAATTCACTAATAAAAGCTTTTATGATTGGACAATGTGAAAGTTAAAATGATCAATACAAATGTCGTCCAATCAAAATTCACTAACAAAAGCTTTTATGATTGGACAATGTGAAAGTTAAAATGATCAATACAAATGTCGTCCAATCAAAATTCACTAACAAAAGCGTTTATGATCGGACAATGTTTACGTAAACTTCGTCAAAAGCATTTTAGAACAAACTTATCAAAATTACGCGAAAAACTATATAAAAATAACAAAACTTGAAGATGACAGTACAGAGGTAAAGAAAAATATGTATATTTGACATTAATACTTTGTATAAGATAAATTTTCATTGCACCTTATCATCTCTTTGCTTTAACAGTTCATCCTTTTTTTCTTCTGAGAGACTAAGTATGGCCATGCTCACAAGATAACTGTAATCAGGTCCTGAAGAAATGTTCGATGCCGAACTAACCGAGCTGATCTCGCTCTCAGACTCTGGAGCAGAGAGTGGGGGAAAGAGAGTGTGAAGAAACCAACACTCTCGGCCAATGTTGGTTTCTTCACACTCTCTTTCCCCACACTCTCTTTCCATGTCTTCACTGCATCGGATGGATAACCTCGCTGAACGAGTTTCGCAACTATTTCAGCTTTTTTCTTGTTTTCTAAGTAATAAAATATTTGATTATAGTCACTGATAAAAGAGTTTACGGCGATAGTATTTTACTGTATTATTTTTCTGAAAAATGAAATAGCTTAGATATGCATATTGAATGAACCAGTGAATGACAAAGTAGAATAGTAATTACAATGAATTGGATTGTGAAACAATTCTATAGATTGTGTCTTAATATAAATGCAAGGATTATCATGAGCGCTAAAACTTGCTACATACTAAACACATAAAATTGAACATATTTCACTTATTCAATGTCATTGAATATCCATTTCAACAACAAGATCTACTTCAACAAATTTGCTTGTTAAATAAAGAAAGATCTGACAATTTGCTCCACTTCGTCCTAATTCAACTAACTAACACTGAGTAATGAAGCGAGAGGGTCAGGCTGCCAGTACTGTAAAATCATTTCAATTCCTCAACACACAAGTTGAAGAAACTCATCAAGAAAAATACCTACATGTTATGTGCACTTTCAGCATTCTCAAAGTCTTTGTACAAATCGTCAGCTTTCAGAAGTTTCCCCTCATCCAATAACTAGTAAAAATTCAAGGAAACTAATTGTAATCCAATATAAGGAATGGGTATACCGTATGACAAAAAGTAGATACAAATATCATAGAAAAGTGTGGATCAGATAAATCATGAGTCAAAATCCTTATATAAGTAATAACATTCACAGTACGTACAATGTGATGGGAAAATATATGATGAGTATATAAAAAAATGCACCATTGTTTTCAATGAAATTCTTATTTTTCAGTCCCCTCCTCGTTAGACTTTTGTGACTGTCTATATTTACATCTATCTATATATAACATTGTTTGTTCCATCAATGGAAATACGTTTAAACAACTGGTGTGTTGTTTTAATGAAGTCAACATACACTGGAAGCGAAGTAAATGAGAAATTCAGATAATTTTTAAATCACATTTACTCAGACACCACGAGTGCTCACTGCTCAAAGGCAATGACATCCAAGTGTTCATATACATACCTTAAAAATAGCATAACCTGCTGAGGTCTCGAACAATACTAGCATCTCTTACCAGAAAAATAATGCCAAGCTTTCAAAAATATGTTTTAATATATTTTTTGTTAAACAAATAGCCTCAACGGCACACACGTGTAGAAGAGATGACCACAGCGCATGTAGAGTTATTGTAAGGTCACGTGTGACATGAGCGTCACTGATGCACTGATCTCAGTACCATTCTCAGTACCCACAATCTCTAATCTCAATCATTGCTATCAATCATTGATCTGCCATCATTGAATCACTCTAAGTAGATTTTCCAAGATGTGGATCAATGATCATCTCAAATCAACGCATATCTTCCGTTGCATTGTTTTGTATTATACCCAAAGTTACAAAATGAAATTGATACATAAAGGGGCGGATCTAGAGTATGTCAAATCCGTCGCGCGACTGATATTTGAAATTCAAAAATTACTTATTCATATTAATTAAAAATTCATTACTTATTCTTACTTTATTATCGCATTTACTTCGTGATAAAAATCCAGCTTTATTTATTATTAAAAACTAATGACTAATCCAATGAATATCTTGTTGGTAACCAGATCAGTTGAATTTTAATTGACCTGGAAAAACCGACTGACAAGCGGGTGGCTTGACTGGCTCGACGAATAAAGGAGTCTAGGAACGCCAAAAAAGCTTATTTTTTTGTTCAATGGTCAGATCAGTGGACAATCTGGAGTGGTCTTGACTGATAAGAGGGGTGGCCGGACGTATAAGGGAGTCCAATTGCTATCTTACTATTGGTTCATTTGAATTTTTGTTTTATTGTGATTGGTTTGACGGATTTCGACTGATAGCTAACTGAACTCACTGTCTGAATTGAATGTTTGATCGTTTCATAGTAATTTTTATAAGCATGATAGAAACTAAACTACAATCAGATGGAATTTATGGAAATCTTTTACAAGTTCATATATTGAAATGAATGCTGCTGTCCAAACTGTGAATTTTTTCAAGAGGGTGAAAAATTTATGGATAAATTGTAAATGCTTGGCAAAGACGATCTCGCAAGCGACATTTCAGTCATTGATGTTTAAAAGAAAGCCAACATTGTTTTGAGTTTTATCAGCAGAAATTTACATCCAAAATCGTAGGTAAAGGACAAGTGAGGTGTATGCATGAATGTAATATATCGAAGTCAATTTATGCGAGTGTGTGATGCGATTTATGTCAATATGGCGTATGGTAAGCAGATCGATGCTTCTAAAATTGTTGTTGACGAAGACTTTTAGCTATGATTTCTTTAGCCCTTGGGGAATCGTGGCCGTTATATGGCAGCGAATCCCTACATTCCTGCAAATATATTTCAACGGACAAAAAATCTGTAGCCATAAGGCGCCATACTACTATTTACTTTATTATAAACAAATGTTTGGGGCTTTTCAGTTTATGATCATTGATCATTCAATCATTGGACAGTTATACTACATATTGCTTAAGTTTGAGAAAACTAACATTGATCACATGAGAAGCTGTTTACTATAACCTGTTATTTTTAGTCTTCTGATCCATGAAATTTTTTATTTTAATAATTTGACTGGAATGGTATTAAACCTGAGTATTTCACAAACATGAAATGTTGTCCCATGTCACATATTGTCCCGTTTTCTAACTGAACACCTCATGTAGAGATGTAAAGGTGTGTTAATCAACGGCTCATATCAGATTGTTTGCCATAAATTCCAAAGGGCTATTAATGTATTAAAATATTTTGGAAAATTGGAATACAAACATTAAATAACTTGTATTTAAGAACTACAAAACACTTTGCTCGAATACTAACTTAAACAAAAAATTGTTACTAGTATAAGTAGTAAAAATTAATTTATTTTTTCAGACTATAAGCACCCGAAGAAGATGAAAAGTTGTTGGCGTACACAAAACAACATAAAGAAAAGTTTACAGCAACAAGTTTTGGCAAGATATGGCAGACGAAAATGTAATGCATTAACGATTATTTCGTAAAATGGGATCAGCAATTTGATATCATTTATCTGATCTAAGTTTTTCTAGATTATTGAAGTAAGAACGTAGAGAAGCCTGCGAAACAGTTTCAACAATTATTAAAGTAAGTCAATTAATAAACACATGTTTCCTTTTAGTTGAGTAAAGGTCAAAAAAGATATAATAATTACATGTGAAGAAGATAAATATTTGTTTTCTATGGACTAGTGAAGCTTAAGTTTGATTTTGATATTAAGAAACACAAATTTAGGCTTTCTTTTTTGTCGATTTTTTTACTACAGAAAACACGACTGAAGAAGAGCCGTCTAATCAATTTCAAAGAGCCATCATGTAAGTTTTTTATGATTTTAAGAGGTCAATTACATGGAGCAATTTCAACCCGGGCTTAGTTTCAGCCCGTTTGTCGTGCTGAAATTTCAGCCAAGTCATGTTACAATATCATATGAAAGTATCTTAAAATCTATGGATAAAACCAATGCTTGAAATATTCACGTATACGTAATTTCGTACCTATTGTTTATAATGACGACAACAGTTAACGACAACTGGTCAAGTCAATTATTAATAAACTCAAACACTAATACAATTTCACTAGTTCATCAAATGATTTCTCTTAATATTTAACCATCGACCAAAGCGAATGAAAAATTGTCGATACCTTATCAAGTCTCACAAGGCAAAAATATTATTATAACTCTCTTCAAAAAAATTCGTAAATATCACATCAAGCCAGTTCATTATTATTTTTGACACAACAAAGTCGCTTTAATCTTCCAACAGAGACAAAATCTTACCACTGTCTCGTTTCAATGTCTTCTATAAAATTACTACCAAGGTCGTAACAAATCTTACATTGGTAAAACTGAGAGATGCCTTAAACACGACTTCATAAACATGCCACACAACATGAAACAAGCGTTATTGTACAGCACTTCTTAGAAAGCCAAAAAGCTCAGGACATTTAACATTACAACAAGATTACACGTAATTTTAAAACATTTTGGAAAATCGGAATGCAAGCATTAAATAACTTGTATCTAAGAAATACAAAACACTTTGCTCTACTATTAACTTAAACAGAAACCGATTTTTACTAGTATAAGTAGTAAAATTAATTTATTTTTTCAGACTATAAACACCTGAAGAAGATGAAAAGTTGTTGGCGTACACAAAACAACATAAAGAAACGTTTACAGCAAAACGTTTTGGCAAGATATGGCAGACGAAAATGTTATGCATTCACGACTATTTCGTAATATGGGATCAGCAATTTAATATCATTTATCTCATCTAAATTTTTCTAGATTATTGAAGGAAGAACTTGGAGGAGCCTGCGAAACAGGTTCAACAATAATTTAATTAAGTCAATTAAGAAACACATATTTCCTTTTAGTTGATTAAATGTCATAAAAGATATAATAATTACATGTGAAGAAGATAAATATTTGTTTTCTATGGACTTTTGAAGCTTAAGTTTGATTTTGATATCAAGAAACACACATTTAGGCTTGCTTTTTTGTCTATTTCTTTACTACAGAAAACACGACTGAAGATAAGCAGCCCACTCAATTTTTGAAAGAGGTATCATTTAAGTTTTTTATGATTTTAAGAGGTCAATTACATGGAGCAATTTCAACCAGGGCTTAGTTTCAGCCCTGTTTTTCGTGCTGAAATTTCAGCCAAGTCATGTTACAATATCACATGAAAATATCTTGAAAATGATGGATGAAACCACAGCTTAAAATATTCACGTATGCGCAATTACGTACATATTGTTTATTACGACGACAACAAATTAACGACAACTGGTTAGGTCAGTTGTTAATAAACTCAAACACAAATACAATCTTACTAGTTCAACAAATGATTTCTCTTAATATTTAACAATCGACCAAAACAAAACAAAATTTTGGATACGTTATCATCAAGTCTCATAAGGCACAAATATTATTTATAACTCTCTTAAAATACTTCGTAAATATCACATCAAGCCAGTTTTTTATTACTTTTGACACAGCAAAGTCGCTTTTTTTATTTCCAACAAAGACAAAATCTTACCACTCTCTCGTTTCAATGTCGTATATAAAGTTACTACCAAGATCGTAACAAATCTTATATTGGTAAAACTGAGAGATGCCTTAAAACACGACTTCATGAACATGCCACACAACATGAAACAAGCGTTATTGTACAGCAATTCTTAGAAAGCCAAAAAGCACAGGACATTAAATATTACAACAAGAACACACGCAATTTTAAAACATTTTGCAAAATCGGAATTCAAACATTAAATAACTTGTTTCTAAGAACTACAAAACACTTTGCTCGATTACTAATTTGAACAGAAACCGATTTTTACTAGTATAAGTAGTAAAACTAATTAATTTTCAGACTATAAACACCTGAAGAAGATGAAATGTTGTTGGCGTACACAAACAACATAAAGAAACGTTAACAGCAACAAGTTTTGGCAAGATATGGCAGACGAAAATGTTATGCATTGACGACGATTTCGTAATATGGGATCAGCAATTTAATATCATTTATCTGATCTAAATTTTTCTAGATTATTGAAGGAAGAACTTGGAGGAGCCTGCGAAACAGGTTCAACAATAATTTAATTAAGTCAATTAAGAAACACATATTTCCTTTTAGTTGATTAAATGTCATAAAAGATATAATAATTACATGTGAAGAAGATAAATATTTGTTTTCTATGGACTTTTGAAGCTTAAGTTTGATTTTGATATCAAGAAACACACATTTAGGCTTTCTTTTTTGTCTATTTCTTTACTACAGAAAACACGACTAAAGATAAGCAGCCCACTCAATTTTTGAAAGAGGTATCATTTAAGTTTTTTATGATTTTAAGAGGTCAATTACATGGGACAATTTCAACCAGGGCTTAGTTTCAGCCCTGTTTTTCTAGCTGAAATTTCAGCCAAATCATGTTACAATATTAACGACAACTGGTCAAGTCAGTTTTAATAAACTCAAACACAAATATAATCTTACTAGTTCAACAAATGATTTCTCTTAATATTTAACCATCGACCAAAACGAATCCAAATTTTGGATACCAAGACTTACAAGGCACAATTATTATTTATAACTCAGTTAAAAAACTTCGTAATACTTCGAATGCAAACATTAAATAACTTGTATTTAAGAACTACAAAATACTTCGCTCGATTACTAACTTAAACAGAAACCGATTTTTACTAGTATAAGTAGAGCTTATGTTTGCTTTTAATTATAGTCTGATGATGAATTTGTAATAAATTCAAAATATTGCTTTTCTAATAACAATTTCTTCTTACTTTCTCAAATATTGAGTTAACGCGAGTCCTTTCTTCGGAGTATTATAATATCCAATCTTAAAACGTAATTAACCTTCATCACAGCCCATTTTATCTATTGCTTACACTGTATTACTTTCGGTTTTAACTGCATTCAGCAGTAGGAGAAACGATGGAAAGGAAGAGGTAAATATTTAGAAAAAGGTTTTTCAATATAGACTGCGTTTCTTAGTTTATAATTATAAGAAGATAGAACCAAATTATTATTATATTATCCAGTTTAAATTTTGCAATGTTGTGGGTCTTGATAAATTTCTATATGCAATCTCTAGGATGTCACACACTATTAGTGTTTTATGTCGGTTGCTTTTTCCAACTTGACTTTCTCATTTTGTTAGGGAATTTTGAAAAATATCTAAAAATCTGTGGGGTTTGAGTCTTAACTCAGCAACGAGCTAGGGATTTCAAAGCAACGTAAAACATGAACGATATCTTAGCACGTGAATGATATCCCCTGAAGAGTGAAAAATCATGAAAAGGCTTGTAGGGATAGAATTGTAGTTTTGTCTTTTTTTCTTCTTTCTAATCATGTTTACGCTTTTCTCTAATGTATCGAATACTGTTATTATGAAAAATCAAAAAATGAAATTGCATATACATCTATATTCACCAGAAATTCCTGTAAGTGTGACTTAATACAGTGTGACTGTTAGTAGAACTGTAAATGAATAAGGGGACTTGTGTATTCACACGTGTTAGACTAATTTCTTTTAAAACTAAATTTTTTTGAAAAAATAAGTTGCACACAACTGGATATATGGGAAAACACCCACTAAATTGGCGTTCAATAATGTGGCTCTAACAACTAGTCTATAATAGAAAGATCGATATGAATGAAATGAAGTCTGAACACGATAAGTATAGCAGAATGTTTAATTTATAGTTTTAAATAAGGAAGAGCTGTTGGAGAGCATTAAATTCATAACGCTATAGCGATGTCTAGTTTTCAAAGACTAGGCCATTTCTAGTATAAGCTAATTGAAGTTCTACTGCTCTTACCATTCCATTACATAATCTTTAAAAATTATCACTTATTATTTTGTTCAATACGTATAACTTATTGCTTTCAATCTTAATTCAAGAGGAAATTAAAACAACAGCATACAGTTTTCCTGTTCAGTCTTTACAAAATCAGTCTATGCTAATACCAATCTAAAATAATAACTTCCCAGGTTTACCATACATTAGTAATGACAAGGCAAATGTCAAATTGGAAGATTTAGAACGCAAATTTGGTCTTAAGAGGTAAAATCAGGAGAAAAAATGAGCTCGTCGACCTTTTGGTAGGAACATACCTAAGCTGCATACTGGTCAATGAAGGAAATTGACAAGCTCATGGAATGGAATGGAATGGAACCAATGGAATGGGTTGTTTTTGGAGTGGATAAAAGAGAAAGAACGGAAGTCATCCAAGGCTATAATATCAAGATTACATTGCTTATTGACATAAAAGACCTTTGGACGAATGAAGCAATGGGTGTAGAAAAAAATGAGGTTTATGTAAAGCAGACAGAACGAGCTCTTTAGATGAGTGCAAAGCAAAGATCATAAAAGACCCGTGTCGAAAAATGGGTAAACAGTGGCTTATTCCTAATCCTATGATTAAAGATACCTCTGAACTACCAGACAACAAGAAACAAGCAAAGATTAAGCTGAGGCTACTGAGCGCCGTCTAGCAAAATATCAGGTCAAGCAATAGCCTATAATCGACAAATGCAAGAAATGAAGGAAACGAATTTTTCGCAGAAGTTGACTAAATGAAGAGTTTCAATCACACAAAGGACCTCTGCATTACCTTTCACACCATGAAGTCGTAAAACTAGAGAAGAATTCTACGCTAATTAAAATCGTATTCAACTTATCTTCAACATATCAAGGGCATAGGCTACTTGATTCCTGAATGAAAGGCCAGGATCTTCTAAATAATCTATTTGGAGTAAAACAATCGAAGTGCATTGCCAGCACTTCAAAAAAAATGCCAAAGAAGCTGGAAAATATCACCCTTAAGCATCGAAAGGTATCACAAGCAATACATAAAAGGATGACATTTGTGAGTCAGTGCTTTCTATTGACTAAGCCCTAACATTAATAAGAGAGGTGGATAAAGTACTGGAAGTTTGTGTATTTCACGTTAAAGGACGGTTGTCGATAAAGGCATTAAATGCAGAAAATACTGCCCTCGACGAGATCAACAAGTCTGAAACAAAATTTCTGGAGGTCCTGTTGAAGAAAAGATGTTTGGATCTATATTGAATCCCCATAATAATACGCTAAGCTTTAAAGAAGATAAAACGAATCAAATAAGCCGTCTTGAGCAAAATTGCTTGAATATTTGATCCAGGCGGTATTGCTGAAAGATTTCTCATTTCAGCAAAAATAGGTATGCAGAAGCTTTGGGATGAAAGGTATTAATTGGTACAAAGATCTAGCCATGGAGCATCGAGAGTTTTGGAATTCGTTCTTCCATGAAAACGGTACTAAACAACGTTGCTTTCAATCGTTCCCTCACACCTATAGATGTCTGTCGGAGAGCTAATGCTCTGCATTTTTGCTGACATTTGAAACAAAGCTTTTGGAACGTGTCCATATGCCAAATGGGTAACGAAGAAGAACTTATTTCTCAGCAGATTTATAGCTGCAAAATGCAGAGTTGCACCAATGAAATAGATGTCAATACCAAGATTATAATTGCATGCACCAATGTTGGCCACGCGTTTCTTTCAGTCTATATCAGAAGAAACCAGATCACAGCTCAAGAAAACAGTCTTCTTTTCCGGTAGTCAGATCGTCATCTCTTGGATCAGAAGTTATAGTTGAGAGTTCATACCTTTGTATCAGTGCAGATTGCTGAAATCCAAACAAAATCAAATCCCACCCAATTGAGGCATGTTTTGCTGGTTTGCAGAAAGTCGCTGATGATGTTTTAAGAGGTATATCCCCCGAATAAATTGTTTGTTGTTGGAAACATGGCCTTATTTCCTTAATCTATCTAAAGTAGATATAACTCTTCTCAACTACACGAAAGAACATCCAAGAGACGTCTACAGCAACAAGTTTTGGCAAAATATGGAGGGGGAATATGTTATAAATTACAAGTTCATTTCTTTAAAGGGGATCAACTCTTTCATATCATTTGTCTTATCTAAATTTTTCTCGATTGTTTAAGAAGATCATGGCGAAGCATGCAAAATAGATTTAATATTTATTTACAAAGAAGTAAAAAAGTCAATTAACAAACACATGTTTCCTTTTAGTTGAGTAAATGTCAAAAGAGATTTAATAATTACATGTGAACAAGATAAATTTATGTTTTCTATCAATCTTAAAATTGATTTTGATATTAGAAAACACACATTTAGCCTTGATTTTTTGCACATTTCTTGATTACAGATAGCAAAAATGAAAATGAAGAAATGATTCAACAGTTAAATTTTATGTCAAGCTGCAATGCGGTATTTTTTACAAAAATGTCTTGACACTTTGAAAAGATGTTATAGTTTACCGTGAAATACTTACTCAAAATCCATACAGCGAGATGAAAAAATCTCTTCAGAATGGCATTTGGAGAGAATTGCCTATCACGTAGTTGAAATACTGTGATGAATGTGCATTTAAATTTAACAAAAGTTCTGAGAGTAACCCTTTTGAAAACTGTTTTAATAAAACGTTGAAAAAAGAAAATAAGTGCGGAATAAAAAGCTTCTGCTGTCAATTCTGAACCATCACGTTTTAGAAGGAAACTGATTACATTAGATCACTTTTTATCGCGCCTCAAAAGTTGCAGCAACAAATACTTTTTTGACAACCAAAAAAAGATTAAAATATTTATGTCGCGGAATGGATATACTATTTCTCTCAGACAGTCAATTATCAACAAACTCAAACACAAATACAATGTCACTAGTTCATCAAATGATTTCTCTCAATGTCCAACCATCGATCAAAGCAAACACAAATTTTGTATAACATATCAAAGCTCACAAGGCACAAAAATTATTTATAACTGCCTTAAAAATGTGTGCATTACAGTTTTAATCATCGTTAACTTAATGGTGGCTTAGGAATATACTCGTTGGATGACGGCTAAACGTTTTTATTTTAAACCGCCAAAGTATATTCAGTCCCAGCAGTACCCAAAGTTATATTAATAACCACAAACTTTAATAATCGTGATTTATGTTGTTGACTTGCTGTATTGCTATGCTATAATTTTATTAGTTCTTTAATTCATTGTCCTAAGACTTGTCGCTTTGTTATGCCAGGTCATTTTCCTACCAAAATGACGGCGCCATGAAAGAGACCCTTTTGGGAGGGATGAGGGGCCGATTACATAAACAAACGGCAGCCTGTAATAAAATTCAACATGGTTGGCAGAGATGAAAATTCACCCCTGTCGTTGTATTATTTCCTTGGAATAGACTTTTGCGATTACATGGAAGGAAAAATCGACCTAATCATTGCATATTCTTCCTTGGATCTTTGGTTTCGTTATATACGTTTAATATCGTTAAATAATTTAATGAAAATCGTGGTTTGATGTTTAATTTACGATTTAATTTATCATTTAATTTATCATTTATCCTTGCAAATTGACTTTTACGATTACTTGGAACAAAAAACATACCAAATTATGGTACCTAATCATAAATCCCAGCACAAAGAAAACTCCAAGTCTACGAAGCAAGAGAACAAAATAAGAATAATAAAGCGTACAAATGTTAAACAAGACCATTCACTGTTCATAAAAAGAGAGAATAAAATTAGAGATACTTCTACAGAGATATTGCTTTCCCATTTAAGAAGGAAACGTTTGCATTGCGATTTTCATGACCGTAAAGCTAATGATTGAATAAATAGATTCAAGACACATTCTCACAAAAAGCGACACGAGCGCAAATCAAACAAACAAAACATACTAGAGTACATAGTACCGACGAAACAAGTCTTATAAAGTCTTTTCATTTACCCAATTCTAAATAGATAGAATGCTACATAAATCACAGCACGAAAATAACTGAAAGTCTACGAAGCAAGACAACGAAATAAGACTGATGAAGCGAAATAGCAATACAAAATGAGAAGCCGTTCCAGAGATATTAACAATCAAAGCTGAGACAGATATAAGAGATATGTTATCCCAAGAAGAAAACTAAATGCCGACGACTAAGCGTTCGCATTGCGATTTTACTGACCATAAAGCTAACGATTGAATATAAAGATTCAAGGCACATTCCCACTAAATACAAGTGAATTAAATCCCAGCACAAGGATAACTGAAAGTCTACGAAACAAGACAACAAAATAAGAATAATGAAGCGAAATAGCAATACAACATGAGAAGCCGTTCTAGAGATATTAACAATCAAAGCTGAGACAGATATCAGACATATGTTATCCCAAGAAGAAAACTAAATGCCAAAGGAACAAGCTATATAAAGAAAATAGTGCTCTGCGAGGAGAAATAGAACAGCTAAGTAGGAACTAAAGTACACAAGGAGAACCTTCGAGAAATGGAACGAATATTGAATAATCGCAGTTTTATATACAATAATGATTTTAATTATTCAAGATAAGTCAAAGTAAATCATCAAATAATGCATAACGAAAGATTAAAGTACAATGGAACATGAACAATTGCTTTTGTATATTGGAGCTTGATTTACAACTTGAAGCCAGAAAGTAATCGTCGACTACCTTTATGTATAAAGTCTCAATTCAGGCTTAACTCCCAAAGGATAACGTGGTCGTCTTAATTATCAGGGTCCGGTTGTATAAAACTCTTAACTAATTTTTAACTACAGTTTTTGCTGTTAAAAAGTAGTTAAATTCAACCACGTGGTTAAGTCGGTTGTAGAAAAGTAATTAGCGCAAACTGCATTTAAATGGTAGGTAAAGTTAACGATCATATGCAGCATAGTTAACGTTTGAAAACACAGTTAAATTTGGCGGCTTAGCTTTGAACATGGGAACGTGCATGAACATGCCCTGTGTTCTTCACATGTATCTCATCTATGTATGTCTTTCGCTAGATTGGATACTAATTTTTCCAATGATGCATTCATAAACTGTAAAGAGTCAATAAAATCGAAATTATCAATGGAGGAAGAGATGTTCTTCTCGGTGTTATTCGGAATGCCATTGAACCTTCTGTCTTTTAGTTCGTCAACACCTTGCTGGGATCCTTACGTATCCTTACGTATCCTTACGCTGGGATTTATTTATCATTATATCCATATACAATTGGGAATATAAAAAGGCTTTATAAGGCTAGTATCGTCGGTACTATGTATTATTGCAAGTTTTGTTGGGGTGCTTGCGTTCTGTTGTTTTGTTTTGTAGGCTAATTTGGGTTTCGTTATTGTTGGTCATTTTGGCTATGTATGTTCTTATATTCAGAGCGGTATATATCCATCCGTGACATTTCTATAAGACTACTGCTTCATTTGTGGGTTACTGGGACAAACTCTGATTTCCAATCTGATGTTCAGTTTGCAAATTATTTTCAAACCTTGTTTGCCTGTATTTTACAGCATTTTCGGGCAAGACAGTACAATGTTAGTGTGTATGTTTACACTTCACTGGACAGAAACTATACACTCCTATATATATATATAGGAGAGTAAATCCCCATCATCTATTCACAACTAAAGACAAAACCAAAACAACAAACTAATAACACAACGACTAAAATAAAACACTCGAATTTCATTAACGTAATCGATACACCCGAAACCATGACAACGCATCTTATACCATCCAATAATATCAACTCAACTACTAAACAACCAATCAGACGCTCCAAACGCCTAGAAAATCTTTGTAAATAATATATTGTCACATTCTGACGAAGGCTCGAAGCACCGAGTTGAAAGCTTAATAAAATTTAAAACAAATCCAGAGAATCCTTATACATTATCATATATATATATATATATATATATAAAGTGTATATATATATATATATATATACACTTTATATATATGTATATATATATAAAGTGTATAAAGTGTATAAAGTGTATAAAGTGTATATATATATATATATATATATATGTGTGTAGTGGTGTTGAGAAAAATACACAAAAACTACAATTTCATCCCGACAAGCCTGTTTCGTGATTGCTCACTCTTCAGGGGATTTAATGAATAAAATACTTAAATGCTTAAAATATATATACAAGATGATGACGGAAGTTAGTGTATTAATCAAGGTGTATAATTTCAAGTTAGATGACGGAAGTTAGAGTATTAATTACGGTGTATGGTTACAAATTACATAGGAGTGTTTTGGATCTATGGCGACAAGAGGAAACAAGTTTGTTGCGTTTATTGAGGGATGATTTGGATGGTTGGTAGAGGATGAAGAATTTTTCTTTGAGGCAAAGGTTGCATCTTTTACTGGTGCTGTTGTATGGTTTGCTGTGTGTGATGATGCTCCATGAGATGTCGTGGTCGATATTGCTGTCTTTAAGGGTCCAAATGTGCTTACTGAGCTCGGTCGAGTTTCGTAGTTTTGTGGCGGAAAGAGGCAGTGTGATTTCTATGTCTAGTCTTAAATTCGCTTGTAAGTCCAATGTACGTCTCAGTTGTGTTATTGTCTTTGCGTTTTACAGTAGCTTGGTAAACAACGGATGACTGCAGGCAATTTCCGTTAAGTGGGCAGTTTTGTTTTTGTCGGCAGTTGCATGTTTTTGTAAGTGTCTTTTTGTTCGCGGTGTTGTCGTTAGTTTTGTCTGATGTTCTCAATATATGTTTGTTATGGTTGTTGATTATTTGTTCGATATTGTTCATGCAGCTGTAGCTGAGTTTGATGGTGTTATGGTTGTTGATTATTTGTTCGATATTGTTCATGCAGCTGTAGCTGAGTTTGATGGTGTTCAATCTTAACAATTTTTCATATCGCCCTTACACAAAACCCAACTCTCCAATACGTCCACAGCGAAAGCAACCATCCACCAACCATAACGAAGAACATACCCGACGCCATCAACAAACGTCTATCTTCACTATCATCCGACAAAGCATCATTTGACCAAATAACTGCACCGTACCAAAAAGCACTCGACGAAAACGGATACCAATACACATTGACTCAGACGCTACTACCAAACGGAAAAACAGACTTCGACAAAATATACTTTGGTACAACCCTCCATTCAGCAAAAACGTCTACACGAACATTGGCCACAAATTCCTTTCATTAATCGACAAACACTTCCCCATGGACCATAAACTCAGGAAAATATTCAACCGTAACACCATCAAACTCAGCTACAGCTGCATGAACAATATCGAACAAATAATCAACAACCATAACAAACATATATTGAGAACATCAGACAAAACTAACGACAACACCGCGAACAAAAAGACACTTACAAAAACATGCAACTGCCGACAAAAACAAAACTGCCCACTTAACGGAAATTGCCTGCAGTCATCCGTTGTTTACCGCTACCAAACGCAAAGACAATAACACAACTGAGACGTACATTGGACTTACAGAAAACGAATTTAAGACTAGACATAGAAATCACACTGCCTCTTTCCGCCACAAAACTACGAAACTCGACCGAGCTCAGTAAGCACATTTGGACCCTTAAAGACAGCAATATCGACCACGACATCTCATACATCATCACACACAGCAAACCATACAACAGCACCAGTAAAAGAAGCAACCTTTGCCTCAAAGAAAAATTCTTCATCCTCTACCAACCATCCAAATCATCCCTCAATAAACGCAACGAACTTGTTTCTCTTGTCGCCATAGATCCAAAACACTTATGTAATTTGTAACCATACACCGTAATTAATACTCTAACTTCCGTCATCTAACTTGAAATTATACACCTTGATTAATACACTAACTTCCGTCATCATCTTGTATATATATTTTAAGCATTTTAAGTATTTTATTCATTAAATCCCTGAAGAGTGAGCAATCACGAAACAGGCTTGTCGGGATGAAATTGTAGTTTTGTGTATTTTCTCAACACCACTACACATATTCACGCTCTGCTCTTGGGCATCGAGCACTGTTTTATACGGAAAATCATAAATTATAAACTTCCTATATATATATATATATATATAATGAACTGTAATAAATGGAAGGTGTCACTGCGTTTCTCAGAGTTTCATCGTTGTAGCGATTCAGGCAACTGACAGATAATATTATTTGCTGACTATATATATCGATTGAAGCAGTTGTTACGACGGCACGCAACATATCGGAACGTTTATTTAAAATGTCGTTCTTCAGGATAGTAGTCTTCAAGATGGTTCTGGTTTTGTTGGAGGTGGAAGTCGTTGATTTGTTCATTTACAAGCCGTTTCAGCTGTTCATGCAGTTTGAAAAGCTCACCGTTGCAGTAGTTTAATGCCGTGGATTTAATGTGGTTCGATATCGCAGCCCAGCGTAGTGGTCATATGTGTTTTCGTTGTTGTCAGTCGTTATCACGTCGGTTTCACGATTTATACTGGCTTAAAACAGGCATAATGGCCAGCAAGTCATTAGCTATGCCACTCATTAAGTCTTTTAAATAGTTCTGTTGTGTTGGTTACGAAAGCTTTTCACGCAGCTGCTGCATTGTGTCGGTGAACATACCTGCCATTCAACCGCATCACGCGCCACAGCTGCGGCTAAATAAAACCTCTTCAAACTGGGTAACACAACAAGACTATTTTAAAAAGACTTAACCTGTGACACAACCCAGAACAAGAACAACAACCCACCAAAGAAATGTAACTGCAGAAACATCTATGCCCGACAAATGGCAATTGCCTTAAACCCAAGTGATTACAGCCGACGTGACAACGACTGACAACAACGAAACAAAACTTACATAGGTGTTACTGCATGCGCTTTAAGACACGATTTCGAAACCACATTAAATCAATTACGAACATTAAATACCGCAACGAGACAGAACTTTCTAAATACACGTGGACACTGGAAAGAAACAAACGTAACTACAACATTTAATGGGACTTCATCAAACAACTCCACCTCCGAACAAAACCAAAGAACTGCTGTCTCTTTGCCTTGAAGAAAGGCTACCATCCTGAAAGGACGTAAAAAGAACATTTTAAATAAACGTTCCGATATATTTAGTGCATGCCGTCATGTAACTTAACACCTTTAGTCGATGTATATAGTCATAAAATATTATCTGTCAGTTGCCTGAAGATCGC
The DNA here is from genome assembly GCF_021976095.1 of Xenia sp. Carnegie-2017. Lineage (NCBI taxonomy): Eukaryota > Metazoa > Cnidaria > Anthozoa > Malacalcyonacea > Xeniidae > Xenia > Xenia sp. Carnegie-2017. Next base: position 18,465,355 of record NW_025813526.1, read on the forward strand.
CCTACGGTGTGAAACCCTGAGTAGCGACAGCAACAATTGTCCATTTTATTTTAGTTCATTTTATCTTACGCCTTCTAATATATAGAATATTGAGCGCTCTTTTATCCAGGAATATTATCCATAATAATATATTCGCTCCTTCTGAAGTTGAGCGCTGTTATAAACCTGAAAACTCGAGGACAATTATGCAACAGATTAACTTTAACTATTCGCTGAAAACATTGGCCTACCAGCAAAGACAGTTATCTCAGAAACCTCATCACCAAACCCACGAATTGTACAACGCATGAGATGGAAAGCCCACTTTCTCTCCGCCACACTGACGACGCTATTCGCACACAAAGACCGCACACTTATGGTTTAAAGACAAAACGAAATCCACCACCAGTCCCATCCTTAAAACCTTTTGAAGACGACCTTTCCCAGTTAATCGAAAACATCGAGTTCCGCAACATCCACAACGATTTTCTAAAATCATTACACAAAGACATGAGCAAAATCAACGCATCAAACAACGTCTTCATCTTCGCCGACAAAACAACAAACATCTATGAAATGGACGCCTCAAATTACAATAAACTACTAACAGACAATGACAAAGACATACAAACACACGCAAAGAAGACACTGTAGCAAATAAATTCCGAACTAAAACTAATCGCTGACAACCTAAAAATCGCCGACCGAATAAACTCCATGAACCATACCCAGCATTCATATCTTTAAAAGACCACAAACTAGACTTTGAAAACAACCCCAAATGCCGCCTCATCAACCCGCAAAAGCCACCTCGGAAAAGTCAGCAAATACATCCTAGACAACATCAACAACATAATACGAAACGAACTAAAACTAAACCAATGGCGCAACACAACAGATGCTATCACTTGGTTCAAATCCATCACCGAAAACAAAGAAAATCATTCATTCATTCGACATAGTTGGCTTTTACCCATCGATCACCGAACACCTACTGGACAAATGCCTAGCGTGGGCAAAACAATACACAACAATCACAGAAAAGAGCACACCATAATAAAACACGCAAGAAAATCACTTCTTTCCACCAAAACAAATCATGGTCCAAACGCAACGCTACCAACACGTTTGATGTAACCATGGGCAGCTATGATGGAGCGGAAGTTTGCGAGCTTGTAGGGCTATTCTTACTCGACCAACTACAGCAGCGGTACGGAAGCAACGTCGGCTTATACCGTGCCGATGGCCTTGCAGTCATAAATACGAAATCTGGAAGACTCTGCGACAAAGAAAGAAAAACCCTCTCACACCTATTTGACGAGCTTGGACTAAAATCACAGCGATGACAAACCATGAACGCACAAACTTCCTTGACGTAACATTTGACCTTAGCAACGACACCTACAAACCATATAGAAACCCAACGACGAGCCCCTCTACATTCACAGATCTTCCAACCACCCACCATCAGTATTACGCCAACTACCCACATCCATCAACAACCGAATTAACACACTCTCATCTGACAAAGACACCTTCGAAAATGCCGCACCAATTTACAACCAAGCTTTAAACAAAGCAACTTCACCAACCAACTCACCTTTAATCCATCAAACATCAATGTAAACACCACGTACAACAGAAAACGTAACGTCACTTGGTTTAACCCACCATACAGCAAAACGTAAAACTCACATCGCCCATGACTTCCTACAACTTATCGACAAACATTTCCCACCAAATACTATACTCTCCAAGATATTCAACCGACACACAATACGCGTAAGCTACAGCTGCGGCGAAAACATGAAAACTTTCATAACCAGACACAACAAGACTATTTTAAGCTTAACCCAGACACAACCAGAACAAGAACAACCCACCAAAGAAATGTAACTGCAGACAGAAACATCTGCCCGACAATGGCAATTGCCTGAAACCCAACGTGATTTACAAAGCCGACGTGACAACGACTGACAACAACGAAACAAAACTTACATAGGTGTTACTGCATGCGCTTTTAAGACACGATATCGAAACCACATTAAATCAATTACGAACATTAAATACCGCAACGAGACAGAACTTTCTAAATACACGTGGACACTGAAAGAAAACAAAAACTACAACATTAAATGGACTTCATCAAACAACTTCCACCTCGAACAAAACCAAAGAACCTGCCGTCTTTGCCTTGAAGAAAGGCTACTTATCCTGAAAGGACGTAAAAGAACATTTTAAATAAACGTTCCGATGTATTTAGTGCATGCCGTCATGTAATTAACACCTTTTAGTCGATATATAGTCAGCAATAAAATATTATCTGTCAGTTGCCTGAAGATCGCCCCTACGGCGTGAAACCCTGAGTAGCGACAGCAAACAATTGTCCATTTTATTTTAGTTCATTTTATATATATATATATATATATGGAAGTTTGTTTATTTGAATCTCCAGTACAGTGCTCGATGCTTAAAGCAGAGCGTAAATATTGATGAGAAGAAGAAAATACACAAAACTACAATTTCATCCCGACAAGCCTGTTTCGTGATTTCTCACTCTTCAGGGAATAATATTAAATGAATATAAATTTGTTGCTGAAGATCGCCCTTTACGGCGTGAAACTCTGAGCGACAGCAAACAATTGTCCATTTTATTTTAGTTCATTTTATCTTACGCTCTTCTAATATATAGAATATTGAGCGCTCTTTTATCCAGGAATATTATCCATAATAATATATAACTTATATATATAAGTTTGAAAATTTGTAATCCAGGCATTGAATACATAAAAGATAAACGTTTCTCCGGATTTTAAATGATTTTTATTGAGCTTTCGACTCGTTGCTTCGAGCCTTCATCAGAATGAGGATTTATTTACACGTGCTTTTAGCTTGAGACGTTTAGAGCGTCTAATAGGATTAGTGGGTGGATTACTGTGATTGGATGGGGTGAAATGCGTTGCCATGGGTTTTGGTGTGTTGTTAATATGATTGGTGTTAGTAATATTAGAGTGTTGTGTTTTAGTTTTGGTGTTGTTTGTAGTTTTTGTCCTTTTCTTTAGTTGTGAGTATATGATGGTATGTCAATATGTCTGTTTATTGTGTCGTTGTCTTCACTGTACCAAGCTTCTTTAAATTCGCGTGCGTGTTAGTCTGTGCGCGTCCGAGTATTTTAGTTTCTGTCCAGTCGAATGTGTGGTTGTTTCCGTGGGTATGTTCAGCCGGTAGTGAGTTCAGATCTCGTCGTTTTATGGTTTTTGTGTTCTGTTAGTCTTGTTTCAATTTTCTTAGATGTTTGTCCTATGTATTGCTTTGAACAGTCTTTGCATGGTATCATGTAGATCGCGTCAGTTGTATCATGAATTGTTGTTTTGTCTTTATGTTTGGTGAAGCATGATTTGAGTTTTTGTGTATGTTTGTGGGCGACGTTAGTATTAAATGGTCGAAGAAGTCTGGCAGTCATTTCTGATATTCCGTTTATGTATGGTAATGTGACGATTTTTTACTGTTTCGTCCGGTAAAAAAACAAACGACAAAACTTGGCAAGCAAACAACACACCTAGACAAATACACCTAGACACACCTAGACATATTTCGAATTTGTTACAAATTCATCATTAGACTATATTTACAACCCAACAGAAGCTCTACTATATGTGCGTTAAATTATTTCAACGGGAGTACGGAAAGGTGTGTTGAATGGAAGGGATTAGTTGATTGTTAGGAATTGAAATCAAATAGTGACAGCTCTGTTGGTTTTAACCCCATTATTAAATTCTATTTGGTGCATTTAATAAAGAGTGCTTCCACTAGTAAAAGTCTGTTCCTGTTTGTTAGTAATCGAGCAAAGTATTTTGTAGTTGTTAAGTACGAGTTCAGTAATGTTTCATTACGTTTTCTAAAAGTGTTATTTGATTATGTGCTGTTGTTTTGATATGTAATGTTCTGTGCTCTTTGGCTTTCTAAGAAGTGCAAATAACGCTTGTTTCATGTTGTGTGGCATGGTCATGAAGTCGGGTCTTATGGCATCTCTCAGTTTTTCCAATGTACGATTTGTTACAACCGGGGAAGTAGCTTAATATGAGACAAAACGAGACAGTGATGATTTTGTCTTTTTGAAAGTAAAAACAGCGACTTTTGTTGTCAAAAAATAATAATACATTGCTGGTTTGAAGAGACATTTACGAAGTTTTAAAACAACTGTGGTTTCATCTTGGCAACTGGTAGCTCAAACCAGGCTGAAATTCAGGCGGGCTAGAATTTGCTTCTGTGATCGGTTACGCTATTTTGATAGGATATTGTAACAGGCCCAGGCTGAAATTTCAGAACGACTCACAGGGAAGAGAAACTAAGCCTGGGCTGAAATTCCTCCATAATCGTCCCATAAAATCAAAAACTAACATGATATCTCTTTTGGATTTTCTCCTAAGTTCAATATCTGTAATGAAGAAATGGACAAAATAGCAAGCCTAAATGTTTGTTTCTTGATATCAAACTTAAGCTTCAACAATCCATCGAAAACCAATATTTATTTTGTTCACATGTAATTATTAAATTTCTTTTGACATTTACTCAAGTGCGCACAAACCTGTATTTATTAATTTACTTACTATTCTGCCTGTTTTTTAAATATTTAATAAACCTTTTACACAAGCTTCCCCATGATCTTCCTTGTACAATATAGAAAAATTTAGATTAGACAAATGATATCAAAGAGCTAATCCCCGTTTATAAAGCAATCTTTAATGCATTACATTTTCCTTCGCCATATTTTCGCCAAACTTGCCGCCAAATTTTTCCTTTTACTTTCTTTTCATAAATTACGATTTTTTATCCCTTCAGGTGTGTAATTCCTCAAAAATAAATTAATTTTTGACACCATTTATGATTGTAACAATTTCTTAATAATTAAATATTTAAATAGTCACTTAACACCAAACAGTGGAGTAAATAAGTGATCATTTCAAACAAAAAAGTAACGAAAATCATGTATCTATCAAAAATATGCATTGTCCAGGTTGATTTTTTGTTCCATGTAGTCGTAAAAGTCTTCACAAGGAAATTATACAGTGTCCGTGGTGAATTTTCCTTTTATGTATTCGGTCCCATAGCCCCTCCTCCCAGTTTCAATTTCGTGGTGCCGTCAGTGATTTAAAGAAGTAACAAAATTCTGGCATAGCCATACAGCGATTCAACTACAAATCATGATTATTGAAGTTTGTGCTTATTAATATAACTTGATATTGCTGGCTGAATGTACGAAAATCGTTTTAACTAAATGACGTTTAGCCTTCATCCAATGAGTAAATTCCTAATCCGACACCTTGACATAGGGTATTGTTCTCTTTCCATTGCAAAATATAAGTGCTATTACAACATATATTTTAAAAAATAAATACTTATATCTGTAGAACCAATGGTGTTGATGCATCTGCCTCCTCTGCTTCAAGTATAAAACAGATATTTGTTGACTTCTGTTACAATAAAAAACCTTCAAAAATTAGTTAAGAATTTGGATATAACATCAAGAACAACGTTTGTATAAAAGCTTATTCCAATCACAATCACTAAGCATGGCTACAAAGTCATCTAGTAACTTTTCAAGGCCTGTGTTGCACTCAATGAGTGTGAGTATTAGTGAGCTTTTATAATAAGGACAAAATTCACACAAACATAACATGCATAATACATAAAACATACGAACTTTTATGAATTAGCAACATTATATATTTTCGCATACACCATCTTTAAGTTCATTTAACATCTTTTGAAATTTTGACTGCAAATGTGAACTTAACTGACAAGGGCCACTTTTAAATCATCCTAATATTGCTAAGAACAATTATATTGTCTCGTCACATTTATTTAAAATTGTTTGATCACTTGATAGTGAATGATCACTTGATATGATTATTTTTAACAAAATAAATTTAATATAATTTTTAGCAGCAGTTGAGAAAGTCTAAGTGATGTTGTAGATCTGCTCTCCTCCTAAATCATCATCATCATCATCATATGTTTTCGCGCCAGGGGCGATCCAAACTCGGGCTGGAAGTTTGGAAGTGTTAAAAGTGGTGTAGCAATCTCTTGCTACTTGTCTCCATTATCTTAAATTATAGCGTATCATCCAGACTAAATACTCGAAAATTTATTTACTAAACAATCCTTCGAGAAAATTTTTACAAGAAGTTGCATGAACCATATTTGATCCAGAAAAAACAGCTGGAAAAGATACTAGCTTCGCCAGACATGAACGTTTGCAAAAACTGCGATGCCTAAATGGGCTGAATTCAAATTGTGAGGAAAGTAAGGCCTCAATCATTACAAGCCTTTAAAACAAAGAGTGCCACAACAAAGAACTGATGCTATTTCATGGCTATTGCATAAAGATGTTATAAAACGACCAAACGAAAAAATTACAAAAAATTGAAAAGGTGATTCAAAGTCAAATAAAAGTAACTTTTGAAAATGTTGCATCTTAGCGTGGATTATGACAAATATGTTCAATCAAGCCTTATTCTTTTCATTATCATATATATTATTTTCTAAGTAAGTCAACAAAGACAAACCAATAAACAGGACTATAAAAAAGCAGTTTCGCTACGCACAGGAATCTAGAACGTTGATTGTATAGGAGGAGGGGGGAATATTCATCTGTTTATTTCTGCCAGACTGATTTTTTGTTTGTTAGTGATTTTAATTTCAAAAGAAATAACTCGGAAAGAGCTAAATACATGAATAATCACAAGCGTTCTTGTTTCGATCCTGTCTATACCGGTGAATTTCCCGTCTCTTTTTAGCTGCATGTTTTTTTTCTTGGCTATTGGTAACGCTGTTTTTTTATGATTTTTCTCTCTCGAACATTTTTCTAAAAATTCTGAATAATAAAATCGCCCTCTTTGTCTTTAAACGATTTTGATAGTCTCGGCTGTTTTGTTATAATTAAGGTTTTTGAGATGTCTAATCCTGAACAATTTGCACTGACGTCGGCTGCAATTTTGAAACTTATATTTCTGTGAATCTTATCCCCGATTTGACAATTTTTTCAAAAATGCGTTTGAACTTTATTTTAATTTTTAAAGTTCATGAGTAGTGAAACGTACTTGTCGTTATGTTTAGAATCTTTATTCTTACCATACAATTCTGTTTATTTGGTTAGTCAAATACTGAGTTGAGTTATCATTAACAAGTGAAATAAGTAATTATGTATCATCGCTATGATAATTATTCAATCGTATTTTGTATTCATGTACATAACTTGAATCTAAGAATCTGGGTATGTCTCACCTAATGTGCTATGCATTAGTACGTGACCAGCTAAATCTTTTAAATCGGAACACAAAAATTTGGAATTTTATTATGCGTCCGAGCAGACTCATTAAAATTTATAAGTTTAAATGAGCTTCCTATAACGTTACGTACAACTACTAACTATTCTAAACGTATAACTATAAAACATATAACTCTCAATTATTTTGGTATTAAAGAGAACCCCACTTGACGCATTTCACGTCATTATTGAATAAACGAATTTAAGTACAAGCTAAGAAACACTTTTGGCTGTTATTTCTTATTTTGGTTGAATATTAGGTTTGCATTTTTTCAGATTGGCCAAATTCTTGGTACAACATTAATATTGATTCAGGTGATAATACGTAATGATACGTCCTTGTAAAACTATTCTTAACGTCATCATTAATGAATCTACACTCATGTCGAGATCGGGAAAGACAGTGTGTTGCTTCTAGGCGTGCAAAACCCACCCGTATTTCGTAAAGAAGGCGATAATTCCAAGCCTGTCAGTTTTTAATCAGGGTAAAAGTGCAGAAAATACCGAAGAACTTCACGAAAATGAAGCCGTTGTAAATTTGTGCTGATTACATAAATATGTGGTTGATCATGTCATCAAGTTCAGTAGAGAAGTACTTGACAGAGTAGTGGTGATGATTTTGTCGATTCTTAATGGAGGGATGATTAGAAAGAAGATTTGTAGCACCTGGTAGCTACTTGGTGAAGTTTTGTAGAATACTAAGGGTTTTTAAAAGAGTAATAATATTTTACTGTAAGACTAAATGGCAACATCTCAAATATGGAACCCTGAGTTGAACAAACAGAGCTTACAAAGTCTGGACGATCACGAATATGGAACTCTTGCTCACTTATATACTTAATATATATATATATATTGCTGAACTCTTGAAAAGCTTTTGTAGCTCTGTTTTACATACCTTTATTAAAACCTATGGTAAATATCCATTCTTTCACACTGTGCTAGTGAATGTATTTTGTGACAGTTGTTGTGACTCGCGGTTGCTGAAAAATTATTTATAACATTCAATGAAAACTTCTACATTGCAAGAAACTACAAAAACTACAAGTAAGCACATGCTGATACACGTAATTTACATAAAAGACGCTACATGGTTGGTTGATAATAATCTATCATGAGATTAAGTTCACAATGATAGGTGACATTATTACACAAATTACTACACTTTCCTTATTTCATTATAAAGACGTGGCTTGGCAAACACTTACATTACACTTATACATACGGCAGTGTCATTTTGGCTACATAGAAAATGTTGAAAATGATCTATTTTAACTTTACTTTTGTTATTGTAAATGTATACTAAGTTATCTTCGTTGGCAATTAATTAAGTTCATTGTTCCGCGCTACCTGCACTTTGCTTCTAATAAATGATTTTAATTTCTATGTTTAAACGTTGTTTTTTGAAAAGCTTGGTTCTTCCTGATATTAATGCTCCCTGGTTGTGTGCTTTGATTTTCGCGCCACTGTTCTTTCCACTATGCTTAAATCACTGCACCAAGCTAAAGTTGTACACTCTGTTTTACATGCAGAAAGTAAAACCATTTGTTTTTCCTATTCTTTGAGGATATCAGAGATCCTTCTTTGATATTTGAAAACCATTTCTAACACTACCCAATCTAAATGTTTACTCGTTATCTTCTGAAATATTTGTGTTGCCTTTGCTTGCAGAGTAACTTAAGCTCATTAAGCCGCTGTATTTCGCTTCTATTAAAATGATATTTGATTTCCATGTGTGTTTAGACCTTTTGTGAAAAGTTGCGTCCTTTAAATTGCTAATTTTATCGGTCCCTTGTTTTGCATTGATTTTTGCTTCTGTTTTCCCACTATGCCTAAATTGCAACATAATTGTTAAAAATTTACTCTGCTTCACAAATAAAGTAAAACCATTTAAATATTTCAACAAGGCTCCATCTACCAAAGTAACGTAAGGGTCTGGGAGTGATTGCCTAAACCTTTCCACGGTCAAGTAATTATTTCATTCTCCAGTTTCAGCCGCTTTGTTTGAGACCACAAGGGTATGGTTTAATTTGTGAACAAACTTTTCTCCGTTCTTAATCCTATAATTTAAATAACCCTTAACTTGCTCAAAATAAACATCCTGTCAACTAAATATGCCGATAGCAGTATATATATCTTGACAGAAGGTCCACTCGTGTCGGAACCTTTAATGATCGTGTCCCTCACTTTTATGAAGCAATTTCTAAGAAGACACGCCTTCCAGAAAGATACTTCCGCTAGATCGCAATACAAAATATAGATGTTTTTACAAATATATTGATTTGCACTAAAAAAGCTTGGAACCTTATCTTATTCGAAAGATGATAACTCTTTGTAAACATTGATAACTTATGGTAATCACCAAGACTAACTCGGTTGATCCGCCTCTAAATGAGAATTTGCTACGTTATTTAATCTATAACGTTAATCAACTGCACGCTTACTGGTAATAGCAGTTATGCTATGCTGGCTGGCTTATTTTCGACTTTAGATGGGTACCTTCCTGTGTTCTCAACTTGATCGTAAATTTTTCCCTCCAATTTTTTAGTTTCTTGCTCTGAATTGCAACAGGTTTATAGTACAAAATGATGGACATAATTCATTATCCGTTTTAATTTTGTCAATGACAAATTTATCGACTCCATCAAAATTTTACCTTACTCGCTCTATTTTCGTGGTTTCTTAGTGATATACTAGGTAAGCTGGACTCCTCTTATCACATTCCGCAAAAATTCTCTTTACCTCTTGGCTCGAGCTTTCTGGGATTCTGTATGTGTTAGCAAAAACACATTGAACCGAACCATGCATTTTAGTAAGAATAGACTTAAATCTCGTTAGAGCCTCACTTGCAATTATTTCAATTCTATTATTGCTACACCTGTTTGCAATATATGCAGATGCCATTACTGCACAAGTTGACAACAACTTTGGTAATTTTAATTCTACTGGTAACCATCTGGCCATATTGAATAAATTTGACCAGTCTCTCTTCCCATTTTGGTAAGGCGAATAACTCTCAATAAACAATGTCTCTTGCATGATTAGACTATTACTAAAAGAAATTTGAACTCATATCCTGCAAATTCTCCTAAATTATCACTTTTGATAAATTTTAGTTTTCCTTTGGTTGCAATTTCAGCAAGAAATTCAATAAGCATTTCTTGACATCATATATTCGAACAAAAGAATATTTAGCTACATAACCCACGGTTGTTAATTGTCCCATTTCACAACTAAATCTGGGCTAGAACTCAAAAGGCCAAAACAAACTGCTATGAAATGAAAACATTGACACAATACAAATATTACGAAATAATCCGATAAGACCTTCACAAATCAGCTCAAAAAATTAGACGAATCTGATTTTAATACATTACATTCACTTGATTATTTTCCTGTTCTTTTCCAAGTTAATCTTGATGATAAGTATTCAATAGAGGTTGAGAAAGGCATCAACTTGAAGAAATATTTTCTTAATGTTAAGACATATCAAAATGTAGATCCAGGTGGTAATGATGCTTCAATGTTTTCAAATAATACATGTCTCAATAACTTGTTGCAAAAAGATCAAAATGATTTGATTTCATAAGACATAAAACAAAAACAAACAAAAAAAAAATTTCAGTGATGTATTTCAGAGTAAATTACACACAATAAAAATTGTCTTCTTTGCATATCCTACGTGTCACGTTGAAATATTTGACATTTTAATGCTTTTATCTCAGGTAACTTAAATATTAGGGTATGGTATTTTGAAAAATGAGGGAGAGAATATTTGATTACAAAAACATTTATTTATAGTTTTTTTTGAAAATTTCTAAGATCACATTTTAAACTTGTACGAAATTTTTATCATCAACAAAACCTCACAAAAAGAAGCAAACATACTTGTAAGTGCTCTTACTCAATGTAAGAGAGAGCGAAAAAGATAGAAAAGAGTTATTACAAATCGACGCAACTTATCATGTAACTTAATGTAGTTTTAGTACGTTCATCAAAAATATTACGGCGAAACAAATTTTGCACTTTGTTTTATTTGACTATTTTTTAGCCTGTGTTCAGGCATATACCATCTAACTCAATATAGGCAAGATACTCCAGGAAGTTAGTAGCTATGTGTGTAACACACCGTCGTTGACGCTAGGTTGTTACTACTCAGCGACATGTTTGCCAGGTTACCAATGGTAGTCGTTATAACACATAGAACTAAAATACATGGAGCGCTACCTAAAGCTAATAATTGAAGCGAAAAGCCCAAATCTTACACCAGATAGGCGAGATTTTACCCCAGACACGCGTGCTTAGTGTTTTGAGACTCGCACGGAGTAATAATTGACTTCACAAGCGTGTCTGGTGTAAAATCTCGCGTTTCTGGGGTAAAATTACGGCTTCAAAATTATTAAGGTTTTGTATTACAAGTAGCACTCCATGTTTTAGTTAAATGTTATAACACCATCTGCAATCATGTCGCTATGTCGTTATGTTGTCGAGGTGTAAGGACCTAAAGACGAAGATTACAAAGGTTTGATTAAATTATAAGTGTTCTTTCTTAAAAAAATGGGTAAAAAAAGTCGTTAAACTCTTTACTTAGGCATAATGAAATGAAAATGTCTCATGTTTTATCTAGGATAGTAAATGTAGTCTATTGTAAACAGATTCTGGGAAAATCATTGACGTTTTAGGATTTCGTAAATATTTACTCTAATAAAGCAAGGATGTTATTTACAAATGATTTAATTCATACACAAATTAATAAATAAAATATGTTTACTGCATGTGTTTGCACAGGCTTATGCAATCCGAGGATACCTTTGGGAGAACTCAAGAGCAGATCAGTGCAAGCCCGAGACCGAATGTCTAGGTTGCACATGCTCAAGAATTTTACCCCAGACACTTGCAAAAGCCAGTGCAAACACGAAAACATCTTTTATTTTTTTAAAAATAACAATGCGAAACAAAAACCGTTATAATATTCTTTTAACGTAGTCATGATTAATTTGCAAATTCTGTTTGATTGATTGATTGATTTGATTGGTTGAGCTTAGATCGTTTTTGCAAACTCATGCAAACACAGGTCTAAACCCATCAGCGCACGTGCTTCGTTGTGTTTATTTTATAATATGAAATGATGTCAAGTTAACGATACTTTAACGTTACATAACAGTATATTTTCTGAATTACCTTTCTGAGAGATACCGTACTCATCTGGTTATGATTCTTCACTGATATATGTCATGAGAAAGATAAACACTTTATTTTAGCTGTAGTCTGTACTAAGAAAAGTTCAAAAAATGAAATGTTTCACTAATAATTTATAATTTGCATTCATTGTACAATCATAAACATTGCAATTGAAGAAATGGTACTCTATGTTGTTTGATGTTTGATAAATCATAAATGATTGGAAACATAATAATTCATGAATGCAATATCTGACGTCATTTTCTAAAATCGTCATCCATTTTGAGTGAGACAAATGATTCTTAATTTTATTTCGATATCATATTCCAAACATTTCTGATTCCTACAATGCATCAATTTATTGGTAAATCAATCTACAGGATTAACAAGTCCCAACGGAAAACTAAATGTCAAGATTTACAATAGATTGATTTTAAGATTTCTTTTAATTACAAAGCTAGTCGAGGTTTGCCTCTCCTTGGAAACACATCATAAACTGATTTTATTAATTTTATTTTCATGCAATCGCGGTCATCTCTGGTTGGTGGGCAGTACAAGTGGCATGGTAGGTAGCAATTGCCAGCATTGTCTTGCGGAATCCACGCAATAACTTTATGTAACTTCAAAAGAAAATCTTACAGCTTGATTTGTCAACTGTCCAAGATAATGTAATTCAGTAAATCATTTGATTTGTCAATAATATTTTATTCTTAGCAGAAATTAAACTTCATCATTTTACTTTTTTTATAGATTATGATAATATGTACATTTACTTTATATGATAATATGGTTGATTACAATTTGTTTACACGTGGTTTTGTATTACAGATACACTTCAACAATGGATAAAAATGTCAAACACACAGCATTTTCTACATAAGCTTTCAAATTTTCCACGACACTTTTTACGATCTTCGATTAGAATTAGGTTTTTAGTGTATTTCTTTGACATGATTCCCCATCACTAGGATCTTTCCTTATAGCCTATAAAATTTCATGAAATTTAACTCTAGAAAAGCTTTCCTGCTTTCAGTCTATATCAAGGAATATAGGAAACCTATCCATGATCTGAACGGAAAAAATTTTGCAAATTTTGGCCAGTTTTAAATTTTGTCCTTAAATACTACTTGTGTTTGCCAAGTCTTACCATGATTAAATCAAAACGTTTCATCCATTGGCATAATCATAGTATTTTTCCTTGGTAGCAATAGAAAGATGAAGCACGTCATTTTTTGCAATGAAAAGTAAAAGAACAAAATATAATCTTTCTTCCTGAAGTTTATATGAAGGAAAACTTAATAAACACTTCAGTAGCAAGTCCCAACAAGCTACTCGGCTGATTTTGCTCGTTTCTCAATAATATCTGGCCATATTGATGTAATGATGAATGCGAAAATGAAGGAAATATTGATGCAAGAGAAAGCAGATGAAGAAAAGAACAAAGAAATTATGTTGATTCTTCTTGATGTGGCTCGCACTCAGGCAAGCAGTCGTTGGCATCCAGAGGAGGGGGCAACGACAAGGACGGAAATTTCATTCAGATTGTAAATCTTTTGCCGATACATTCTCCTGTTCTCCAGCTGTGGCTGGACGATCAACGCCTAAGGCCATATAGTACAACATATACAAGGTCAGAGGCACAAAATGAGATGCATCATTTGTTGTCTAATCTGTGAGGGATGAAATTTGTGCTGAATTAAGTCAGCCGGTGTATTTTCTGTGTCTGCAGACACTACACCTAATACTTTGAATCAAGACATGCTTATCGTCGCTGTAAAATATGTCAACCAGATGAGCATCCCATGCGAGACGGCTTGAAATGAAAGAGAGCCTTGATAAAACTGATGCTGGAGCGGGCTAAAGATGTCATTAAATCTTTAATAGAAAATTAAATCGATATAGAAATGTTTGCATTTCAAACATACGATTTTCGCGACATCAATATCTGGATAACTAAATGGCGCTCGCAAAAGTGTTGCAAGAAATTTTAAACGAC